>NC_082654.1:89060466-89360466 GCF_028023285.1 Balaenoptera ricei
CTTAGCGTGTGTGTGTGTGTGTGCATGTGCGTGTATGGTGTGTTTATGTATCTTTCTGCCTCCCTCTCTCTGTCCACCCTCCCGCTCATCCCCCCCCCCGTCACTTCTTTCCAAACCATCCCCTTTCACAGACCTTCTCTTTATGTGTTTTCCTTGCTTAGAAGCTAGAAAATTTGGCTTAAAGTCCCGGCACTGAACTTGGTCAAACCACTTAACTTCTTTGGGCCACTAATTTCACTTAAAATGAAGAAGCAAGCCTAGCTCATTTCTAAGGCCCCTGCAGGTTGTGTGACTTTCCTGGTTCCTTTTCCTCATCTGCATTTGCTTTTCCTGTTCCCTCTGGACCTCTTCCCGTATCCTTCCTGACCCTCTACTTCTTTTCCCCACAACTCTTCCCCTTCTCCCTTTCTTTCTCTGCTTTTTCTTTTCCATACATTCTTCTGTAAGTGACCATAAAATGGAATTCAATTACACACATGTATCCCCATATCTCTCTTAAGAAATAGGTCATATGTTTTGAATAAAGCCTTTTATGTTTCCTATTAAAAGTGGGAAAATTGAACATTTTATGGTTGTCTCTTGGAACTTCCCCCGCCCTCAATCTTACACTTTATGAAATTACTCTTCATTGGTAACTGACTGTTGTTTCAATATCCCTCCTTGAGATTCTGGGGGGATCTAGTCCTACAGAAAGAGGAGCAACTGCTTCCCTCTGGATCTTATTCAGGATAAGTTGCATTTCGATTTTACTTTGGCCAGCGGCTCTGCTGAACCATCTGTGTGCCCGTGGTTAAGTTTTCATAGTTAAGAGATTGGAACTCAATATAGCACCGCAAAGAGGACCTCTGGCTTGCAGGCTTCATGCGGTTTAAATTTTCTCAGTTACTGCCTGGTGGAGAGGAAGAATTCATCCATATTGTTTCCTCATCTGTGAAGATAGTCCCTACTTTTGTGGCTTAAGTGAGTTTTACGACAGCAGCAGTTCTCAAGCTTTGTTTTCTCAGAACCCCTTCACACTCTTAAAAACCATTGAGGGCTTCCCTGGTGGCGCAGTGGTTGAGAATCTGCCTGCCAATGCAGGGGACACGGGTTCGAGCCCTGGTCTGGGAAGATCCCACATGCCACGGAGCAGCTGGGTCCGTGAGCCACAATTACTGACCCTGCCCGTCTGGAGCCTGTGCTCTGCAGCAGGAGAGGCCGCGATAATGAGAGGCCCGCGCACCGCGATGAAGAGTGGCCCCCGCTTACCGCAACAAGAGAAAGCCGTCGCACAGAAACGAAGACCCATGCAGCCATAAATAAATAAATAAATAAAATTAAAAAAAAAAAAACCAGCAAAGTTTCACTTCAATGTGATTCTTTGCTTTAAAAAAAAACAAAAAACAAAAAACAAAAAAAAAACATTGAGAACCCAGTGAGTTTGGTTTATGCAGGTCATATCTACCAATATTTATGGTATTAGAAGTCAAAATTGAGAAAATCTAATTCATTTAAAGTTCCTATCAAATTCATTGCATGTTAACATTAATGACATATTTTTATGAAAGTGACTATATTTTCCAAAACAAAAAAATTAGTGGCAAGAGTACTATTGTTTTTCATTTTTGCAACTCACTTTAATGTCTGCTGAGTAGAAGATGGATGGATTTTCATGCCTGCTTCTGTATTCTGTCTGTTGCTGTATGGTATTTTGTTTTTTGTTTTTTGTTTTTTGGTTAAAGTAGATATAGAAAATCTTTCACAGATATATAATTTGGAAAAGGAAAGAGTATTTTAATTACCCTTTCAAATAATTGCGGATATTCTTTTTAGATACTATACCAAAACTTGACACGTGGTAGTTTCTGTGGTAGTTCCTTAAAGGCTAGTTGCAATGTGGAATCTGAAACCATATCAACAAACATTATGATCTGTTGGTCTGTGTTGAACTTTGAATGAAACTTTTACCCATGTGTAAACATCATACATTGATCATTTGGAAAATATTGTTCACTGAATTATACAGAACTTCCAAATATTGGCACGTTTCATTATACAGTATAAAAAATCACAATCATTAATATCAGTACTGATCTCCTTAGAAAATTCAAATATTAGGACGTTGTCAAGCTAATGATAGTAGATACAAGTCTTCCAAAGTTTTAATTTTTGCTTGTAAACTCAACTATATCATTAGTAAAAAACACTGTCAGTAGTTTTCCTTGAAAGGATAAACACACTTGACTGCTTTTTGAGAAACTGTGTGCCAGATATACAAGTCTGAGAAACAATAGTTTGTCCTCTAGTCATTCTTTCAAGTAAAAATGGTGCTTCATGAATCAAGTGGCTGGTTCATCTTGCAACTCAGACAACTGCACATGTGTTTTTCCTTGAGACAAATGTCAAAGTCCAGTGTGCAAAAAGAGTGCTTTTCATGGAATTCCTGTTTGATCATGTAGAATATTATAAAGATGTGGATAAAATTGAGATGTAATCAAATTAATACTTTCCACTGCTGCAAATTTTAGGTCATTTTTCAATGAAACTGGCTTTTTAAAAAATTTATTTATTTATTTATATTATTTTTGGCTGCGTTGGGTCTTTGTTGCTGCGTGCAGGCTTTCTCTAGTTGCGGCTAGCGCTACTATTCGTTGCGGTGCACGGGCTTCTAATTGCGGTGGCTTCTCTTGTTGCGGAGCACGGGCTCTAGGCATGCGGGCTTCGGTAGTTGTGGCACACGGGCTCAGTGGTTGTGGCTCACGGGCTTAGTTGCTCCGCAGCATGTGGGATCTTCCCGGACCAGGGCTCGAACCCGTGTCCCCTGCATTGGCAGGCGGATTCTTAGCCACTGTGCCACCAGGGAAGTCCTGAAGCTGGCTTTTTAAATTAAAAAAAAATTCTTTTTCACTGTCAGTGCATGGCTGTGAAGAATACTATGACTATTAGTATAGCTTGGTGCCATGTCTTGATTTGTAATAAAGTGTCAGATCGTCTATCCATCCTTGCTTTTGCATCATTAAGTCAACACAGTGAAGAAATCACATGGCATCTGGGTATTATGAAAATTGTTTTGACCTCATGTACCTCTTGAAAAGTTCTTAGGGATCTCCAAGGATCCATGGGCCACAGTTTGAGAATGGTTGCACTATAGTGTGAGGGAATCTCATCAGGCTGCAAGTGTATGATCTGATGTCATTTAGCTTGACTTAGTATTCAGCCTGCTACCCGAAGTGTCGAAAGTTGATCCACATCAAAATCATCTGCAACAGAATCTCTGTGGTTGGGACTGAGGAAACTGAATTGTTCTCAAGGGCCTCAAACTCAGTGATGTTTGGGAGCATTATTTTGCTTTTATAAAGCCACTCTTTCCAAAACCATGGCATAGTCCCAATGGTCCAATACAAAATGATTTTAGGCAACTACTTCTTAATTTTAATAGTTATATTAAAGTCTATTACCTTATTTTAGCAAAATGTAAGATGCCATCGATTGTAAGATAACCTATTTTGTGTCCCACTAATAAAGGAAAACACCCTGCTAATTACAGTACTCCTTTCATTGATTATAAGATGCATCCCAAGTTTAGAGATAATATTTTGTGAAAATGTGAAGAAAGTTAGAATAAAATAGAATAATATGTGCTAACGACTTAGAGACAGTGAAATATCTGTTTATAGTAGTGATATAAAGCAGTGTTTCTCAAACTTTGGTGGGCATAGGAATCCAACTGGGAATCTTGTTGAAATAGATATTCTGATTCAGCAGAGCTGGAGTAGAGTTTGAGATTCTGAATATCGAAATGTCTCAGCTGATGCTGAGATAGACGGTCCAGACTTTCATAGCAAGCATATAGGGTAACTTTGAAAAACACATCTAAGAAGAAAAAGAATCAAGGTAAATCAAAATATTAAGTGAATTAGCAGTACTGGTCTTAAATGGGTATTGCAAAATTTGTGATAGTAGTATAAGAATGAAGTCTGAAGTTGGGGAAAGACTACAATGACTCATGGTCAAACTATACCTTTAGGTCTCTTAGAAAAACAAGACTTTCCGTCTGGGATTCAAGTCACTGCGTGTGTTGAGGTGAAGATTTTTCTTCTTCCACCCACAGCTCTAACCATGACTCAGAATCCAGTATCTCCTACTTTTACTGCCTAGATGATGCATGAGTTGTCTCAGCGATATTCTTGCAAATGTGTTGTCCAGCCTACTCAAATGCCTTCAAGATGACTTTTTTCCCTTTTGAAAATTTTGGAAAATCATTTGGGGTAGTTTCTGCAGGCCAAAGATACTTCTTGCTTTAAACTGAAATCTGGCTCTCTGTGACTTCAGGATGTTTGATCCTCCTTTCGGCTCTTGGTAACAACAGAAAGAGTTCAAACCTTCTCCCCACAAGACAACTCTTCACCCGTTTGATGGCTGCTCTGGGTTCTCCTTACTTTTTTTTTTTTTTTTTTTTTAATGTGGACCATTTTTCAAGTCTTTATTGAATTTGTTACAGTATTGCTTCTGTTTTATGTTTTGGTTTTTTGGCTGCAAGGCATGTAGGATCTTAGCTCCCCGACCAGGGATTGAGCCTGAAAGGCGAAGTCTTAACCACTGGACCTCCAGGGAAGTCCCTCCTTAGCTTTTTCTTTTCCAGGCTAAGTAGCCCCAGTGCTGTCTTCATCTGTTTCTTCCGTGATGTGCTTCTGCATCTCCTTTACCATCACAGTGAGCTCACTCCTGTTAATCTCTTAAGTGTGACATCCAGACCACATGTTGTCCTCCATCAGCATGTGCCCTCACCTCTCCTGACCTAGGTGTCATGCCCGAGGTGGTGACTGCCCTCTGGCAGCCTCCTCACACCGATGGCTCACCACTCACTGTCAAGCAAAGCCCCTCAACGCACGCTGTGTGTGTCCGGTTGCTAAGTCAGATCTTGTCCCCATATTTATACAACTGTACTCTGGGACCCAGGGCTAAAACCATGTATTCTTGACTGATAAAACTTTCCCTTGTTAGGTCTCATCCAACTCTCTTGGCATGACTCATGGTGTCCCTGGAAACTCTACCCCCAGAAAGTCCCCTAATTATCTGCTTCTTGGTTTTGAGAGCTTGACCTGCTTCCAGCCCTACACAGCTGTGTCCCTCCAACCATCCCCTCTGTTCCTGTCTTTAGGGGTCTTCCAATGGGGATGGCCATCCCAGTCTTCCTGACCTCCAGCACCACCTTCTGAGTGCTCCCCAACCCCTCTTACTGCTGTCAGTGCGCTATGACACTGCTCTCAACTTTCAGCCCTCTCTTGGGAATTTCTCAGCTACTGCATCTTGTCAGCAATGGTGTGGTCATGACTTAATTATACTTTGGTTTCCTTGGTCCTAATTCATCTAGAATTACTTCCAATAAACACAAATCTTGAGGTGGGGGAGTAATTTTTTTTTATTACTACAGTGGACATAGGTTTGAATCCATTTCTCCTTATTCTCTCAGCATCATTTGTGAGTAAAGACACAACTGAGGGGATTCACGGGTGCGGCCTCTGCTCAAAACACAGCAAAGTTAGACTTGTGTGAAGACTGAATCTTGAGCCTACGAACATCATGTTTGGGGCCAACCTAAGTATATTGACCTGGAGCTTGTGTGTCAAAGTTCTGCAGTGTGTTTTATTCCTGTTAGTGTGATGAGCAAATTTGGGAAGCCCTGCTTCCTTAGCTGCATATTTTGTAATCTGCCTTTAGAAATACTTAAGTAATGGATTTTAATTTCATCAGTTTCAGATTCCTATGAGTGTGGCAAGAATGAGAATGTGTAAAATGCTGTTTGCTAATTTCAATTATTGTATTCCCAATCAAGATGAAAGTGACTCTTACCTTCTTGGTTTCCAAAGCAATGGTTAGTGTCCTTCAGGAATGAAGTGGCTTCTGAGAGAGTGATTCCAGAAATCAAAACTAAACAAAACAAAGAACAAATGAACTATGAAGAGTTTAAATAAATCTAGAAATTGTACTTTTCTAAGTTTAGCTACATTTAAATAGTATACAGTGGATGGTGTGGGATGGAAATACATTTTCCATTTTTCCCTTCGGTTAAATCATCATTCTTTAAATAATTGGGTAATTACAGCACTGATTAACAATTTTTTTGAGTATCTTCTGTGTGTGCAAAGTACCATGTCAGCTCCTTAAGGGGGTATAAAAAAGGATAAAGACAGTCTCTACCCTAAAGGAATGCAAAATTTAGGAACAGTTAAGAGAAATGCTCAAATAAATCTTTGAACAAGGAAGAATAATACATATTCTGTAAGCGTCTAAATGAAGTGTTATGGGGACTTAGAGAGATGATGCTTCCGGCTGAGGGTAGGGGGCCGTGAGGGGTCAAAAAAGAAAGGAAGGAGGGAGGGGAATGATCCGGATTGTAACTTGGATGCTTTTAGACCAGAAGTTGAATTCTTTGGCAATGAGAGAAAAGTTGTGAACTATGGGCAAGACTTCTTTAAGAGGTCTAGGAAGGGCACTCTCTTAAATATCCTATATTCTCTTGGAGAAGATGAAGGTAGGGTAGCTGATAACTTATTTGGGACTAAGGAATCTCAGTCCAGAAGTTGATAACCTACATGAAGATCTCAGGATACCATAGAGTCTGAATAATTTTCAATATCAAATTTAACTTAAACTTCCCATTTACCACACAGTACTTTTATGGAACCTGGGGAACATGTCGTGAAATACCATTTAGGCAGGAAGAGACATTTCAACGCTTGCTTTCCTACTTTGGTCGCGTACTCTTGGTCTCTATCTTTTATGAGTCTCTAATAATCTCCAGCTATATCCTAAAATTCTCACAACTTTCTCAGGAAAAGATTAAATGATTAAGTATCATATTCTGAATCCTTGGTTCAAACGAAATCACACTTGGAGGCAGAACCTCGGTTTTCTAATGCCAGCTCTGTAAAGTAGCTGTTGTAATTTCCTTGAGCTTTGGTTTCCTTCTGTAAATGAGACAGATGGACCAGAAAATCCCCAAGATTTCTCTTAACCCTGTGAATGTATGACAGAAGGTATTCTGGTGAAGATGGTGGCCAGAAATCGAAGCATCGCAAGCTCCTAAAGCTACAGAATCCCTCTGAGGGACGCTCCTGCAGTGTCAGACATGATGCAGCCCAAAGTCCACAAGGCATGCCATGAATGAGCAGTCTGGACACTGGTCATTAATAAGCAAACTAGGATGCATTCTGAGATGGATCAAATGCATGGGAGAATTTCTTCCCGCAATCATCTCCCAGAAATCCTGACATAAGAAAAAAATTTACATAACCAACCACAAAAATTTCAAATAATACTTCAAGGCAATCACAGAAGAGATATCACAAATTAGCACGTTTATTTGCTAACTGCATTTATAATACTGACCTAAACAATTAGAGGGGTAAGCACATATTATATTCAGCTTTATATCCTGCAGGTTAGGTTTTTTTTTTTTTTGGTGTCATAATTGCTTATATTCTTGTCTTTTTACTCTTTGTAGAAGCTTCTTGAAAGGCCTCGCCATCTTGTCTCCCATATTGCCCTTAACACAGTTCCTTACGCTTAGTAGGCCCTCAGCAAAGGCTGCTGTGTTGCCTTCTCTCCTCTCCAGGTAACCTGATCAGGGATAATCACAGCTACATGGAGCAAAAAAGCGGGCACTTGTGAGCACTTACCTTGCGATGCTGTGGTCGAAGCAGTTTCAAAAGTGTGGCCCCCCAGCTCCCTTTATACTCCCAAATGCGCAAGCCCAGCACTCTAACGTGGCTGTATTGGGGGATCACCATTTACTCCTTAGATGTAAATGCATCGTAGCCCTGACCTTTCACTCTTGTTAAGTTACTTGGATAAATGACCAGCGGAGGCTGTATAATGTCAAGTCAGCTGTGTAGGGATTTTGAGGTTGGACACAGATCTTTGAGACTTAGAGAGTCCTAGAGGCCGAGCAGAACTGGGGCAGAGTGTGCTAAGAAGGTCAGTGAAGGGCAGAGCCACAGGGTGAATTGTCAAGCGATGGATGATCAATAGCATGGATACTAAGTACGTCTCCTTTACCCAGCATCGTAAACATGAGGTGGTGTGCGCCTCTTCTCAGAAATCTCCGAAAAACATAAGATTGGCCATTTAAGACATCCAGTCTTTTTTTTTAAACATTATTTTTTAATTGAAGTATATTTGATTTACAATGTTGTGTTAGTTTCAGGTGTACAGCAAAGAGATTCATGTATATATATATATATATATATACACACACACACACACACATATATATCTATATATTCTTTTTCGGATTCATTTCCCTTATAGGTTATTACAAAATACTGAGTATAGTTCCCTGTGCTATACAGTAGGTCCTTGTTGTTTTTCTATTTTATATATAGTAGTGTGTATGTGTTAATCCCAAACTCCTAATTTATCCCCCACCTCCCTTTCCCCTTAGGTAACCATAAATTTGTTTTCTATATGTGTAGGTCTACTTCTGTTTTGTAAATAAGTTCATTTGTATCATTTTTTTTTTTAGATTCCACATATAAGCGATATCGTATATTTGTCTTTGTCTGGCTTACTTCACTTAGTGTGATAATCTCTAGGTTCATCTAACCCATCTATTCTTAGCCATTAATTTATTTTGTTAAAAAATCCATTGTAGATGGAAAACTTTCTAAAATGTATTATATATTATCTTGATTTATTTAATCTAGTATCTTGAACAGACTTCAACTTTTCCTTGATCACTCAGGGGCCTGGGAGGTGATGTAATAAAGTCGTCAGGGATATTATAGTTTCTTCGCGGATTTTACCCTGCACTAATTATTCCTAGGTTGCAATGAATTTTTGTGTCACCTTTCTAGTTTTTATAGCTACACCTTCACGGCAAGGTACTCAGCTGTATTCTGTCTGTGGTTAGTGTGTTTGCCTCTGTGAGCCCAATCTTCCTTTTTCTAATCTGCTATAGAATGGGAAACAGATGAGCAAGCTAAAGGAAAAAACAAACAAAAAAAAGGAGTCATAAGTTCCATGGGAAGTTCTAGAAGTTCTAATGAAAATACATGGTCTTTGTGACAACTCTTATGGTTGCTCGGGGTTGTTTTTTGGCTGAAACATAAGTAATGTTTGACTATGTAGGAATTACCATACATTTTAGAAGTTAGAGCCATTTACAGCAATACAGCCTGACTTGTTTATGTTGTATATGATCAATGTGTACTGAATTATACTCAATATTTTGTAATAACCTATAATGGAATATAATCTGAAAACAATAAAACTGAGTCACTTTTCCGTACACCTGAAACTAACACAATATTGTAAATCAACTATATTTCAATTAAAAAGAAAAAAAGATTCTCTAGTCTTCCAGTGGGTAATCTCATATAGATGAGGCATTTCCAAGGACAGTTTGCATTAGTCAAAATGAAATTGTGGACAAAGGAGAAACAGATAGGAATAGGACTTCCACGTAGCATTTTCCAAAGTAGATTTGACAGAATGCTGATTCTGAGAGAAACTGTGAAATAAAAGGTCCCGTGGCTAAATGAGTTCAGGAAATGTGGCCAACTCTATTCCCTGTTGTTGGAGATTCACCATAAATAATAGCATGTTAAGGGGCCTGAGAAGCCTTTCAGTAAAAAAATATGAAGAACTTTTTTGTACCTGGTGATCTGATGTTGGAACACCATCTTACTCCCTGCTTGAGAAAACAAGAGGAGAAGGCTGAAGGCTGCAATCCACAGAGAACTCGTCTTATTCTTAGTACCATTTGGCCCAGGAGAAAGCAACAGAGAGTGATCAGGCATAAACACAGCTGCTTTTACCCAAGGGACAGTCTTTTGTATGTAACAGATGCTCAGTAGATTTTGTTCCTGTGTATAAATGAATAAGGACGATTCATGGGGAATCTGTGTTGAAAGAGGGCTGAAGTGATAAGGCAGAAAAGAATGGAATCAGACTCAGTCTCACTTAATAGTAATAGTTTATATTTATTAAGAACTCACTACGTGCCAGGCTTTATCCATATTGGCTCACTTAAGCATCATAATAGTTTTGTGGGGTAGATGCTAACATCATTCCCATTTTATGGCTGAAGAAATTTGGGCCACTGAGAGTTTAAATAACTGCCTAAGGCCACACGACTAGTAAGTGGCAGAAATGGGATTCAAATCCTCTCTGGTTCTAGAGCCAATGCCTATAAACTTTCACTTTTGCAAGCCCATCACTTTTGAGTGCTGGCAATGGGGAAAGGAGATATGAAATAGGGACATTGCTCCAAAGGAGGTGATAATGGACATGGGAAGAGAGTACATAGACACGAAAAGATAAATTACTTTTCCAAGGTTAAGTGCCAAGATGAGTGAGATGCACAGTGGACTAGATGTATGGACAAGGTATTTAAAACCCGTAAGGTATGTTGTTTATGTAAAATATTCCCAGAATTGTTATTAATGATAATGATACTGCTTTGGAGGAGAGAAGAGATCTGAAGGGGATGTGACTGTGCAGATAATAATAATAATAATAAAATAATAATAATGCTTTTTGTAGTTCTTTCCAGTTTACATAGCACTTTTGTATATTTTATTATGTTTATTTTTCTCTGCAAGCCTTAGGGGGTTATACTGTTTATTCTTATTATTCCCATTGTCCATATGGGGAAATGAGGCCGAAGGGAGTTAAGTGATTGACCAAAAGGCCCCACAGCTAGTAGGCAATGGAGCCAGAATTGGAATCCCAGGTTGCTGATTCCAAAGCCTTGCCTTTTCCTCTATCCTCTACTCTCTCTTAAAGGAGGCAGATTTTAAGAGTACAGGGAGGAGGTTCCAGGCTTAGGGAACATAGGGATTGTGGTTAGAAACAAGACTTCCCAGGGTGTGTTTCAGGAAGGTGGAATGGGCAAGCCTGGATGGAAGGGTTGGGGGTAACACGGAGGTGAGGCTGGAGAAGTGGGCTGGGCTTGTCTGTGATGGGCTCCCAATGCCCATGGAAGGAGTCAGGACATTATTCTGAGATCATTGGGGAACCTTTCAAGGTTTTAAGCAGAAAAGTGAACGTGTGTGTGTGTGTGTGTGTAGACACACACATATATCTGAAGATTAGTATAGAACTGATGGTAGGATATAATGGAGAGGGAGAACCTGAGGTCCTAGAACCACTTAGCAACTATTTAGAAAATCTTGGTGTACAACTTGCCAAGATGATTATACAGGCTCTGATACGATTTATGGGAGTAGGTGGGCAGTTAGAATTAACCCCTGAATGACTCTATAAATTCAGATGTGTGTTAAAATTCTCCATAGCACCAGAGGGCTGGCTTTCCCAGTGATTGTCCCCTGGTATCTCCGGGTCCATCTCGTAGGTTCAAGAAGAGTATTGTGTGGGCTTGAAGTTGTCTGCCTCACTGTCCCGTTTAGACCTGGCAAAAAGAGAACCCCAGGAGGTGAAAGGAATATGTTTAGTTCATTTAAGACCTCTCTGAGCTCTAGACTTATTATTATTATTTTTAACATTTATTTATTTATTTAGGATGCTCCAGGCCTTAGTTGCGGCATGTGAGATCTTCGTTGTGGCATGCGGGATATTTAGTTGTGGCATGCACGTGGGATCTAGTTCCCCGACCAGGGATCGAACCCGGGCCCCCTGCATTGGGAGCGTGGAGTCTTACCCACTGGACCACTGGGAAGTCCTCTAGACTTATTTTTCGAGGCCCTATCCCACATTAATATATTACAATCCTCTCAACATAATATTAAACATGCAAGTAATGTCTATTTGCATTGAATATAAAAATTATCATGGTGTAAAATGAAGAGGGCCTTGATTAAGCAGTACAGAAATGAGATGTAAAAGGAAAGAAAACCCAAGGGATACCCTGAAGGCAGGATCCACAAGACTTTGATGATGCCGAGTTTGAGGAGGAAAAAGGAATCAGAGGATCCTACCTTTCATCCAGCCCTCATTGCAGCCTAGAAATCTAGGGGCATGATACCTGCCCAGGAGAAATAGTGAAGGGGGGGAAATATGAATTTCGATTGTGGCCAGACTGAGATTGAGATGATGGTGATATCCAGCTAAGTAGGTAGAGATAAGGATTCAAAGTTTACATACAGGAGACATTAAGACTGAAGATGTAGGTCTGTGAGTATGAGGGTGTCACCTGTATGCACTTGATAGTTGAACTTATTAAGGAAGCTGGGTTCTCAGAGAAAGGCTGCGTGTTGAGGAGGTGAGAGGCGGAAATGAAGACAAAAAGAGTGGGAAAAAAAAGGTTATTCTTCAGGTAAACAAATACCTGAGTGAGATCTTGCTGGAGTCAAAAGAGCCACGTGGATCCATATTTTACTTCTGTCATTTACTGCCATAAATGGCAAGTCCCATCACCTCTCTTCGCAGCTGTGATGTTTCCTCCTTCCGCTGCAAAATCAGAAACATAATTCTGTTTCTGCCCAAGTCATGAGGATAGTGTGGGGATCAAATGAGATACTGTCAAGACGTGGCTGTCTCCGCAGGCAGTCTCTTTCCAGCCAATGCCAAACAGTATGCTTCAATCTGTATCAACCTTGACACAGACCTTGGCAAATAATCCACTAGCACAAAAAACATAAGTGAGCAATGCAGGCTTTACTGAAGATTTTGTAGAGCAGACTAGAAGAGGATTATATTACATCCCCTAAAGTATTCAGTTTCCATCAGCAATGACTTCCACGAAGTCCATTTTACTTCACACTGATGCAGGTGGTTGATTTCCTTTCTTCCCCTGAGGTGTCTGCCCGACCCCTGCGGGTACTCAGTTGTTCCTCTGTTACATGGGGCCCTTTAGCTCTGCCATTGACCTGCATGCCTACTCATCTGGTTACTCAACAAAATAGAAGTCCTCAAGTAAAGAACACCACTTTTATCCTTAGCAAGTTTGGTGATCACCTATTTTTACTCACATATTCCCCTTGGGAGCTTCATCTTTATCCCACCACTATGCCTTGTAGTCCCCAGCTCACACCCCACACCATCGTTCCATCTCTCCCAACCCTGAGAGGAGTTCTGTCTATGAGGGTTTTCTCCAGTCTTGTTACAAAATCATTTTGTCAACTCTAAAGTGATGGGAACTTCATTATTAGTGTCAGAAGAGGTCAAGGGAGGTGGTATTTTCGAGAGGGTGGTATTTTCAAGAGAGAGGATATAGTAAAAAGCTCTACAGGGAAGATGGAGAAAAGGAGGACCATGAAAAGGGCATTGGGTCAGTCAGAGAGGTGATCCTGACATTAATGTCAGCAGGATGGTGGGGGTGGAAGCTTTGAAGGCAAGGATTAAGGAGTGAGCAGGTGTTAAGGAGGAGGAAAAAGTTTTCCTGATTTCCCCGGGAGCAAATCTCTCCACCAATCACTATATAAGGCGCATTCAGAGGAAATGCAGATTTGGATGGAGAAAGCAGCAGCAGGGCCAAATAGAGAGGCCCAGGAAACAAGTGTAATCAAGTTCATTCCGCAGAGGGCTACTTGAGAAGAAAGGGCAGTTAATTGTGCTGATAGGAGGATCATCCCTTACCCGTTAGAACTATCTAAGAGCTATGTAACAGATGAAATTTCCAAAAGCAGCAAGAAGTTCCCCAGCCAGAAACAGAAATTTCTGGGCAAAAGTCACAGGACAGGTATATTAGTGAATGATACAAATTTATATTGAATCGCCTAATTAAAAATATTGAGTGAGAATATTAGATCCAGAACTAGAGGGGAACCTTGAATATTACCTAATCTAACCCTGATGTTACAGAATCAGAAACTGAGGTTCTGGACAGGTTACCTAATTAATGCTAATTAATTAGACAGACCCCCTTCCCATTCTACTCTCAGATCCAAGAGCGCTAGTTCAGAACTCTTTCAAGTGCAATACATAAACTTCCATACTGCTGGCATTTCTACACTACAATTTTGCAAAGCAAAAAGTTAATGGGGGATTATCCAGAGAAATATTTAAACTAATTTTCCTTCAATCAGTGAGGACATAGATTTATCAGTTTTACAGGTTGGAAAAGTGAGGCTTGGCAAGATTAAGTGACTAGTCATACAGCTAGTAAGTGGCAGAATGGGAGCTAGAACAAGTCTGGTTTGAATCCAAGTCCAGTTTGTGTTTTCACTACAAGACAGCTGTTTCTGGCTTTGCAAGATCCTGTTAAGACACTAACGCTCTCAGAATTATACATGCTTCTCAGAATTACACGCAAACGAGGCATCCTTCTCTGAAAATATCATGGAGAGAGTGTGTGCATGGCCTGGGAACATTGTGTTCAGAGAAGAAATTCTACCAGTTAGGTCTGTCCAGTAAACTGGAGACTTTCTTATCTGGCCTCATAATCTTGACTGATGCCTGTGAGACTTAGGGTCCATGTCATTTGCCCTTTTTTGTCTAGTAGTTGTATTTTTTTTGTTGGTTTCTTCAGTGCTTAAAGCCTCATTAGAACTAAGAAACGCGTGATCAATTACTTTTAATTTCAACTGTTGGGGTATGAAACAACATAGCCTTAAAAAAAAAAGAAAGATTTTATGCCCTTGTCTAGGCATAGCCCAAATGCATATTTACATTGTTAAGAGCTGCATGATAATGTAGTGACTAAGAGTGGACTTTGAGAGTCAGAATACTGAGGTTCAAATCCTGACTTCACTATTTAAACTATTTGAATTTGTGCAACTTATTCTACTTTTCTGAGCCTCAGTTTCTTCATCTGTAAAATGGGGATAATAACAATACCTAACTCATGGGGTTCTTGTGACAACTGAGTTAATAAATGCATGATAGGCTACTTTTTGAAAGTGACATGGAGTGGGTGAGGCCATGTCAACAGCAGAGCCTGAGACTTAGAAGCCAGGAACTTTCTCTAGAGAATGTACCAACCATTGCCTGTGCCAGAGGGCTCTGGAAGCCAGGACAGCATCTTCTATGTTGTTCTTTCATCTCTTTTTTGTTGCTGTTTGGTAAGGCCCATCAGCTGACCACAGCCTCACTACTGGCCATCCAGCCCTCCCATTCTACCCACTACATATAGCCAATTTCCTCTCCAGATGGCCCAGAACACTCTTAAGTCACCGCCACCCCCCACCCCCACCCCCTCATTCCACACACTCACAACAATAAAACAAGACGAGGAAGATGGAGCCTAGATACCTCAAAGCAGGGTGACCAACCTTCCTAATTTGCTTGGAATTGAAGAGATTCCTGAGACTTCAGTTTTAAAATCAGGACAATCCTGGGCAAACCCAGATAAATTTATCACCCTACCCAAAAGGTGGTTGGGGGTATGATGGCAAAATCCTCAAACTTGACCAAGATGGGGCTAGATGGAACCAGCTTGAGATCTCTCACAAAACCAGGATGGTGATGAAATTCACTTGTGGAATTGCTAATTTTGAAGCTGTAATGCACAGAGCCGGTAACAGGGAGCATGCACGTATTCAATTGTTTATTCATCAAACATTCATTGAGGGCTTACTACATGCTGGGAAGATTTTAAGCACTAGGGAACAGAACAGGCAAAGTCTCTGCCCTCATGGAAACTCTATTCTAGTGTGTGTGTATGTGGGGACAGACAACAAACAAACAGATATCAAATGTCAATTAGTGATAAATTCTCTGAAGGAAAGGAAAATTAGGATAAGGAAACAGTGGCTGTGTGGGTTTGAAATGGATCAATCAGGATAAGTTTCTCTAAAGAGATGATATTTGAGCACTTTGAGGAAGAGCAAGCCAGGAGAATATCAACGGGGCACAGTATTCCAGGCAGAGGAAACAAATGCAAAGGCTCTGGGAGGGGAACTTGCCTGCACAGGAACAGAATAAAGGCCAGTAGGGCAGGGATGAAAGGAGCCAGGGATACAGTAGCAAGGAATGAAGTGGCAGAAGCGGCTAGGGGCCAGAGGCTTAGAGCCTTGCAAACTAAGGTAAGGATTTAGGGTTTTAAATGCCAGCTGTTATTATAAAGGTAACGCTATTCTTCCATATTCTCTGCTGAGCGTTGGCTCTGTTATCTGCTGTTTTTCTACTCAGCTTTGCTTCACTCTGTCAAACAAAACGTTTAGCTGCTCTTCATTTAGCAAAAGGCTTATAAAGACACCGTTCCAGGCATTGGGGATTAGAAGTTGGTTCTCTCCAACAGCTTACCATCTAGTTCGGGGAGGGTGGGTGGATCACAGTATTGAAAACACGTGAAAAAATCAGCAGCCGTGGACTTCCAAGGAAACAGCCGGTAACTACCGAGAAGAAAGGCGGTTTCAATTTCCCAGAGAGGTGAGGAGTTGCTTCCGGTGCGCCCCGGGGCATCATGGGAGGGGTGCGCCCCGGGGCATCATGGGAGGGGTGCGCCCCGGGGCATCATGGGAGGAGTGCGCCACCGGGGAAGGAAAGGCTGGAAGTGATTCCGCCAGGGTTGGGACGAGCCTGGGGATGGTGAGGGGCCCTGGCCGGTGAGTGTACGTTTGGAGTTTGTGAGAGAGGCAGGCGTTTCTCGTCAGCTCCGCGATTCCAGAGCTTAACTGTGCGTGTGGTGGGAGGGTGTGAAGCCGGAAGTGGCGAGGGAATTCGAACCCCCGGCTCTTGACGTGACTGGGCAGCAAGGAAATTTCTGAAAAGTCTCAAGTCGCCAAATTCCATTTGAAGTTTTTCAGTACGTTTGTAGGCGTTTTATTACATTGCATATACATGTACTTATGTAATATATAGGGCTAAATCCATTTTTGGGTACTAAAAACTGTGGGTATCAATAGAATTATTTTTCAGAATATACCGGAAAAAAATATGATTCTGTTGCTCCAAAGATACCACCTTTCCCATCCATCCTCTTAACAACATTTTTCATAATTTGAGGGCTCTCCCTGTGTTGTACCTCAGTTGCCCCGAGAGAGAGCCATAAGCCGTTGTTTCTGTGAGGAGCTGAGAAAATAGTCCGCCCTCTTGGGAAGGTCAGGCTACTATAATATAAGAAAAGCCCTGTTTTGGGTGTGTTCCCCAAGGGGAATGTTTTTCTCCTTCATCAGCGAAGAGGCTTTCTTTTTCTCTCGTGGGCTCCGGAAGCAGCATCTTGGTGGCGCTTGGAGCCAGGAGGGAGGAATCAGGCTGGTAAATTCCATCCTTAAGGAAGTAAGGTTCTTTGCATCTGCCCACAGCTGATTCTTCAGCTTCCCACTTAGGAAAATGGGACCGACTAAGTCCGCAGTGAAGGTGCCTGGGGACACTGGTGTCAATGTAACATGTGCCCAAACCTCTGTCACAGCCAGGAGGCAGAATTTAAGTTTGCTCACCGACAGCTGCTGTGTTAGCCCTGAAATGGTAATGTTTATGGAAAACTTGGCTGAAAGGCAACAGCTTTTAGTAGTTGTGCTAATGGTCTCGTCCATCAAATGACCCTCTCCTCTTCACCTTTCTCTTGTCAGTTATACCCATGTCTTTGATGAGAATTGGGTATGAAGTCCTCTTAAGAAGCACGTTCCTTTTATTTATTGTATTTAAAAAATACGAGCCTTTAAAAAAATTCCCAAAGTGAGGTACACATTGTAGAAAGATTGAAAAACATAATCAAACATACTGAAGGGAAAATTTAAATCACTCCTAAGATTTTAGCATAGAAGTAATCTCTACCGGAATTTGGGTTAAGTCCTTTTACACTTTTTTTTATGTTTGTAAATACACACACAGTTTTTTTTTTTTTTTAAACACGTGCTTTAAACAAATACACAATTAGGGTATCAGCCTGTAAGCATGGTTTTGTATTCTGCCTTTGCAACTTAACAGATTCTGGGAAATTTTACCATGATATTAACTCTTCTTCTACATCATGATTTTTAATAGTTACATATCGTTCCATCCTATGACTGTACTCAGTTTTCTATTTTGGGGCACTTAGGGTGCGCTAATTTTTTTTTCTTTTAAATATTCCTGTAAACATATGTGTGCATATGTTTATGCATATCTTGACGATATTTATAGAATAGACTTTCTGGGCAAAGGGTATGACTGTTTTAAGGTTTGCAGTAGTACAATGCCTGTTATTAGAGTCTCCACAGTAGTGATGTGGCGTAAGAAAACAATAAGTATTCTCTAATGATTGTTACGGAGCCCAAGCTCATATTGCTTGCCGCACAACAGGTCAACAAATCGAGAGACGAGTGGTTGGGGCAAGGAATAGTGACTTTATTCGGAAAGCCAGCAGACCGAGAAGATGGTGGGCTAGGGTCCTCAGGTAAGATGGGCTAGAACCATCTTCCCTGAGGTAGAATTCAGGCTTTTTTTATACTAAAAGGGGAGGGAGTGTTGTTAGCTGTTGCAAACTTGGTGTCGGAATCCTTTGTTCTTGTAGCTGTCCACTTAGGTCAGGTCATGGTGTTCCTGTAAACCTCCAACAAGACAAACGTTATTCTCTGTTCTGCAACTTTTTATCTCTCTATGAATGGAAAAGTGTTACACCTGTAAAGGCCAGAGCCTTGAGAATTGGCTATCCTGTATATTTCAGGCTATAGGCAACATTAAGTTGTAGCAAAAACAAAGTACAAAGGTTAAAGTAAAAGAAACAGATCTGATATGGAGTCAGTTTTGTTATTCCCTAGTACATGAGCATACTGATTATCAGGTGTTGTAAATATGCAATAGTCAGTGCAACATGACTGCAAAATAAAATGACAAATACTGCAAAATTTTCAGAATTTAATGAAGTTGATGAAAGTGGTATTAGAAACCTGCTTGAATTTTGCAAAGCCACTGGCCAGGGTGATGCAGCAGCACTGAACTAGTTAATAATTATAAAATTCTGAACATGGACAATGATGATCCAATAAGTGCTTCAAGGGAGTGAGTTTAGGATCAAAGGATTAGGAAGACCCCTAAAATATCAATGAAGACATCATACAGTTTTTGCAAAAAAGGACATTCTTTATGATTGCATTGCAAAAGTTAAACATAAAGGGTGCCACATCATACAAGATTGTGAGAAGGATGTTCCTTTCCTCCCAACTCCAACATTGATTCATTCTTTGTTCTAAGAATTAACAGAGATGCAGTTGTAACGTAAATCTTGTGACGTATAAGAGAAAATAAATTTATTTCAGTAGTTCTGGCTTGATTTTTATGATAAAATCCCAATCAGACTTTTCCCCACAATTTACTGTGTAATTTTGGACTTCATTTTAATTAATTTCGATTCACCTTAAGTGGTTGTTTTCTGAGGTACATGATTGTTGATGTAGAAAATCCCAAAGAATTTCCCCCCAAACTCAGAACTATGAATTGAGTTCAGTAGGGTTTCAGGGTATAACATAAACATACAAAAATCAGTTGTATTTCTTTAGGCTGTATGCTAGCAGTGAACATGTGGACACCAAAATTAGAAATACAGGGACTTCCCTGGTGGCGCAGTGGTTAAAAATCTGCCTGCCAATGCAGGGGACACAGGTTGATCCCTGGTCCGGGAAGATCCCACACGCCATGGAGCAACTCAGGTCGTGCACCACAACAACTGAGCCTATGCTCTAGAGCCCGAGAGCCACAACTACTGAAGCCCGTGTGCCTAGAGCCCGTGCTCCACAACAAGAGAAGCCACCGCGGTGAGAAGCCTGTGCATCGCAATGAAGAGCAGCCCCCGCTCGCTGCAACTAGAGAAAGCCTGCGTGCAGCAACAAAGGCCCAATGCAGCCAAAAAAAAAAAAAAAAACAAGAAGTACAATACAATTTACAATTACTTAAAAACAAAAAGAAAGAAAAAGAAGAATTTAGGTGTAAATCTAACAAAACATGTACAGGACTTGTATGCTGGAAACTGTAAAACAAGGAAGACAGAAATTGAAGAGGATCTGAATAAATGGAAAAACATACTTTATTCACGAATTGGAAGAATCAACATAGTAAGTAAGCTAATTTTCCCCAAACTGGTAAATAGATTTAATGTAATTCCTATCAAAAATTATAACTCTGGCTTTAAAGTTGGACATACAGTATCCTAATTATTATTTTCCCAAAGCACTGTAATTGTAGTATTTCCCCCAATGAAAAATTTTAACAGCTTTATGGGGATATAATTGATGTATAACGAACTGTACATATTTAAAGAGTCTCGACATATGTAGACACTGTGACACCATCATCTGAATCAAGATAATGAACATGTCCATCACCCGCAAAGTTTCCTCCTGGTCCTTTGCAATACATCCTACTGTCCTTCTGTGCCTCCCATAAATCCTGCCTCTCTATCCCTAGGCAACCACTAGTCAGCTTTCAGTCACTATAGATTCATTTTTTTTCCCTAGAATTTTATATAAATGGAATAATAGAGTCTACACTTTTTTGGTCTGGCTACTTTCCATCAGCATTATTATTTTGAGATCCATCCATGTGTTTGTGTGTGTTAATAGTTTATTTTTATCATTTTTTTAAAAAAAATTATTTATTTTGTTATTTTATTTATTTATTGTTTCTGGCTGCGTTGGGTCTTCGTTGCCGCGGGCGGGCTTTTCTCTGGTTGCGGCGAGCGGAGGCTACTCTTCGTTGCGGTGTGCGGGCTTCTCATTGCGGTGGCTTCTCTTGTTGTGGAGCACGGGCTCTAGGTGCGTGGGCTTCAGTAGTTGTGGCTCTCGGGCTCTAGAGCGCAGGCTCAGTAGTTGTGGTGCATGGACTTAGTTGCTCCACGTCATGTGGGATCTTCCTGGACCAGGGCTCGAACCCGTGTCCCCTACATTGGCAGGCGGATTCTTAACCACTGCGCCACCAGGGAAGCCCAATAGTTTATTTTTATCACTTTGTAGTATTACATTATATGGATTTACCACAATGTGTTTATCCATTCACCTGTTAATGGCCATTTGGGTGGTTTTCAGTTTGGGGCTATTACAGATAAATATGCTGTGAATATTTGTGTGGACATACGTTTTCATTTCTCTTGAGTAAATACCTAGAAGTGGAACGACTGGAACAAATGGGTAATTTCTTAACTTTTTAAGAGGCTGCCAAACTATTTTCCAAAATGGTTATGCTGTTTTACATGACCACTAGCCGGTGTGAGAGGTCCAGTACCTCCACCTCTTGGCCAACACTTGGACTTTTAGTCATTGTAATAGGTGTGTTGTGATATCTCATTATGTTTTAATTATTAGTCCCCTAATGATTCATGATGAGCATTTTTCATGTGCTCTGTGTATATCTTCTTTGGTGAAATGTTTGTTTAAATCTTTTGGCTCTTTAAAAATTGGGTAATTTGTTTTCTTTTTAGTGAAGATATAGATTTCTGTA
This sequence comes from Balaenoptera ricei, assembly GCF_028023285.1. Lineage (NCBI taxonomy): Eukaryota > Metazoa > Chordata > Mammalia > Artiodactyla > Balaenopteridae > Balaenoptera > Balaenoptera ricei. The sequence goes on from NC_082654.1 coordinate 89,081,704, forward strand.
TGTATTCTAGACACAAGTCCTTTATCAGGGGTATAATTTGCAAATACTTTTTCTCAGTCGGTGGCTTGTCCTTTCATTCTGTTTAACAGTGTTTTTCAAAGTGCAGAAACTGAATTTTGATGAAATCCAGTTTATCAATTTTTTCTCTCATGGCTTGTGCTTTTGGTGTCTAAGAAATCTTTGTGTAAACCAAGGTCACAAAGATTTACTCTTATGTTTACTTCTAGAAGTTTTTGTGATTCTACTTTTGGTTTCCTCTTTGATCCAAAATTTAATTTAGGAGAGTATTTTGAATTTTTTTGTTTTAAACTGTTATTAATTTTAGACATTTTTGCGATTGAGGCCTGTGCAGTTTATACTGTAAAGGAGTGAGGCTGATAGGGGTTGGGAGGCAAGGGAGTGTGGATGGTAGAAGGTGGAAGAGGGACAGGAGTGCATAAAGTACAATTTTTGTCTAGATTGCATTTTTGTTCTACTGCTTCCTCTCTTTCTAGATACCAAACTCCTCATGTTTATACTGCACTAAATCTTTCTTGTTTTATTCTTCCTCTTTTCATAAGTCCTTTCTATCTCTCTCTCTCTCTCTCACCCACTCATCCATCCAATCTGTCAGAAAACCCTATGTGCGCTACCTTCACAGTACACCTAGAATCCATCTGCTTCTCGTCATCTCCCAGTGCCTATCTCTCTGGTCTAAGCCACTGTCATTTTTTATCTTTTATTTTGCAGTAGGCTCCTAACTGGTCTCACAGTTTCGACCTCTGCCCCCTTCAGTGTATTCTCAATGCAGCAGAGTGATTCTTTTTTTTTTTTAAAGACTTATTTATTTATTCATTTTGGCTGTGTTGGGTCTTCTTTGTTGTGCACGGGCTTTCTCTAGTTGTGGCGAGAGGGGGCTACTCTCCCTTGCAGTGCAGAGGCTTCTCATTGCGGTGGCTTCTCTTGTTGTGGAGCACGGGTCCTAGGTGTGAGGGCTTCAGTAGTTGCAGCATGCAGGCTCAGTAGTTGTGGCTTGCGGGCTCTAGAGCACAGGCTTAGTAGTTGTGGTGCATGGGCTTAGTTGCTCCGCGGCATGTGGGATCTTCCAGGACCAGGGCTCGAACCCGTGTCCCCTGCATTGGCAGGCAGATTCTCAACCACTGTGCCACCAGGGAAGTCCCCAGAGTGATTCTTTTAGAATGTGTGTTAATATCACTCCTCTGCTCAAAACACTCCAAAGATTTCCCATCTCACTCTGAGTGAAGAGAAAAGTCCTCAGGTGGCCCTGAAGCCCTACATGATCCCTGGGGTCCCAGGTTCCTCTCTTATGCCGTGACTATCTTGCTCATTCTCCTCTAGCCCTGCTGGCCTCCTTCCTGTCCCTGGGCCATGCCAAACTGCCCCTGCCTCAGGGCCTTTGCATTTTCTTTTGTTCCCTCTGCCTGGAATACTCTTGCTTCCTTCAGGTCTCAGCTCAAATGTGTTTTTCTTAGAGAGGCCTTGCTTGACTCCTCTCTACATAGTACTAACTGCCTCCCTCTTACTTTTTTTATTTCTCATGAGCACTTACCTGACACATTACACAGCTTCTTATTTTTTTTTGTAGATCTTTTTACAAAAATTTTATGTTGGAGTATAGTTGATTAACAATGATGTGTTAGTTACAGGTGTACATCAGAGTGATTCACTTACACCCATACAAGTATCCATTCTTTTTCAAATTCTTTTCCCGTTTAGGTTATTACAGAATACTGAGCCGAGTTCCCTGTGCTATACACTAGGTTCTTGTTGATTATCTATTTTAACTATAGTAGACACAGCTTATTTGTTGACTGCCTTTCTTTCCTTGCAGAATATAAGTTCCCAGAGGGAGGGAACTATGCTTTGTTCACTGCTATTCCCATAGTACTGAGAGCAGGGCCCGGCACATAGTAGATGCTCAGTAACCACCTGCGGAGTGGGTGCATGAGTGTGTCCTGTCTGAAGGCGTAACCTCAGTGAGTGGTTTCCTTAGTCATTTGTAACAGTCTAGAGAGACTTAATAAAATTAAGTCCAGTAAAAGGTAATTGTGTGTGTGTGTGTGTGTGGTGGAGCTGGAGATGGGAACGGGGATGCGGGGTGGTGAGGGAGGTACAGATATTGAATGTTCCACAAAGCCATATATAATGTTAGAATAATAATAGCTAGGTGAGAACTGTGTTTGAGAATAAGTAATTTTGGAAGTAAATGAGTCTGGTTCAGTTTATCAGTTCACTGTAGTTTTTATTTATTCAACATGAGGAGAAAAACATCACAAAGCAAGTGACCCAAAATAGCACATTTTGTGCATTTCTTCAGCCCCTTGGCAGCATCAGGCAGATGTGTTCACTCTGCACTGACTTGTGTGTGAATCTCCCGGCTCTTCACCCGCAGCTTGTTGACCTGGGACTCGGCAATGTCAGCCCGTTCCTCGGCCTCCTCCAGCTCGTGCTGGAGCTTGCGGAATTTGGCAAGATTAGCATTGGATTGTTCCTCCTAAGAATAAAGTTGTGAGAGTTAGACTTTGTGGTTCTCATTGCACTTGTCACAAACAGGATTATTTCCTCAACTCAGATATTTCCTTCTTACGGTTTGTTTGTCATATCTGATTTCAAATCCAGACAGAACTTGTAACTTCAGTTACATTTTTTACTCTAAAGAATGAAAGAAGAAATAGTTTTGAAATGGAAGAGACGAGCTCATTATGTCAAACCCATGTATACGTGAAGTCTATTTACGATGTATGGACTGAGTGGAAAGGAGGAAGAGACCCATGTGCGCTCGCTCACAGAGGTTAGACAGTAAATGTAAGGTCAAATTCTGACTTTGGGAAAATCCCAGTTGAAGTGTTTTTGCCATATATTTTGACTCTGGTATACAGAGACGCTGCGGGTGGGGGGATGGGGATAGGAAGAAAGTATGCCCTTTGTTGGTTGCACTTACTACCATTCGTGCCTCTCCCTTTCGTGTTCCCTTTTCTTACCTCTTACCCACTACACTGTGTCTGGAAGAGTGGGGAACAACCAGGAAAAGTGAAGCTGGAGAATCTTCCAACACATCCTAATTTGCTACAGCGAATGTGCAGGGATAAGTCCCTGCTGATGACAGTGGTAGTGAGGGAAGGAGTCAGCTGGGGTAAAAGATTTCTGTTTGGCTTTTGGGAACAATTGATTTTGTGCATTTCTAGAGGGAGAGGAATATTTATCATGGTGTTAGATTTTCTGCTGGATATTCTTTGCAGCTATCAAGTAAGGTGGGTTATTTGGAATTTTCTTTTTTTCCCCCAACCCCTACAAATTGCTTAATAATAAAAATATCTCGTCTTGAGGTCTTATTCTATAATTAGGATTTGGGGGTAAATTCATATTTATATCATCTCTCTTAAAATAAGAATGACATATTCTTACTTGGTCTCTTTCTTTCTCATTAACACATTCTCTTAATATACTTTCTACCCCCAAAGACGTTTTCTTCTTCCCTCAAGGGCTTAAAGATACTTACAGCCTCCTCAGCTTGTCTCTTGTATGATTTCACCTTTGCCTGTAATTTATCTACCAGGTCTTGCAGCCTGAGAACATTCTTGCGGTCTTCCTCAGTCTGGAAGTTTGAAAAAAATGGTCTGCATTGAATCCAACAAAATAAACCCACTACAGGTGGTGAAGTAAATCACTTTGATATGATGGCAGGTGGGCCTGGGGTAAATGTGGTCAACTCTGAGGCTTCCTTCATAGTATTAACAGTAGCCACTCTTGTTAAATGTCCACTGTGTGCAGGCACTATATTGGAGAGTTATACATGTCTCTAATCCTTACCTCCCTACTCTGGTGAGTAGATGTTTTTATTCTATTTTACAGGTGATGAATTAAGGTTGAGAGTGTTAGGTAACCTATCCGAGTTTAAAAAGTAAGAGGCCAAACTAGGACTAATACCAGTTTATCTGTCTTTGAAACCTGTATTCTTTCCTCACTTACACGATTTTCTAAAGGCCTTCCTGATTTTCCTAGCTTAGGAAAGGGTCTGTGATAGGTGATTGTGTCATTTGCCCCTTATGTATATCGAGTTAACATGTAGCTATTTGTGAGTACCACATAGTCACCAGGTTTTCAATTTCCCTTTGTGCAGGAAGTCTGGATATTCTAGAAAGCTCTTCCCCTTACCTGGTAGGTGAGTTCCTTTACTCTTCTCTCGTGTTTCCGCAAACCTTTAACAGCCTCAGCATTACGTTTCTGCTCACTTTCAACCTCTCCTTCAAGCTCACGTACCTACAATCAAGAAAGATACTTATATAGTCAGTCTTGGGGGATATTAATTAACTCAGGACCTACTGACGATATTGGGTGGCTGTCCCCAGCCACAGGATAAGGATGGGAGTCAATATACAAGAAGAGAGAAGGATCGGGGAGTGCCGTTTTCACTTTCCGGATTCAGAGAGATTGAGAGACCCACCCTGGCCTCCAGCTTCTGGATGTGCTTCTTGCCACCCTTCAGGGCCAGCTGCTCAGCCTCGTCCAGGCGGTGCTGCAGGTCCTTCACCGTCTGCTCCAGGTTCTTCTTCGTCCGCTCCAGGTGGGCGCTGGTGTCCTGCTCCATCTCTGTCAGCTCCTCGGTCATCATGGTCGCCTGGTTAAGTTCACAAGAGGCATCAGTGGGCCACCCACCCCTCCTATGCGGGCACACGGAGGGTGCTGTGAGGCTGGTACTAGGCACGCTGATGCTTTCCTCCTTGCCGCAGCCACCGCTGATGCTGCATGGTTCCCCTCCCACTTTGCCTCTGCTGAGGCTCCGTCTCCTTCCGTCTCTCTGGGAAGCCACCACTGACTGAATGCAGGGGTGAGGAGAGGAAACCTACTTGCAGGTCCCAAAGGGGCGGCGTAGAAGCCCCTTTCTTATCTCCAGACAGCATCTCTGATAAGAAAGAATGGAGCGCACATCCGTGACATCCTTCTTGGCCTTCTCCTCTGCATTTTTGGACTCCTGGATAGACTTCTCCACCTCTGCCTGGCACTGGGCTATGTCAGCTTCCAGTTTTTTCTTGGTATTTATCAGGCACGTGTTCTACAAGAAAAATTAGATAAGAGGTTCGGGCTACATTTGGACACTTACAACGATTGGAAGGGAGAGGGTTGGGTGGGGAAAGAAGTCAAGCTCGAGAACGTTCCGTTTCTTATTTTTCACACAGGTGAAAAAAAATTCAAAAGACTTTCCTTTTTGATAGACAGATATCCCAAAACAGGCCCGAGAATTGTACATAAAAGAATTGAGTAAATGATAAATGTGGACATTCAAATATTTGAGGAAGGATAAATTATTTAGTTAAAGGTGCTGGAACAAGGAAATGGTTGACATAACTATGTGAAATGAAAAATAATTCTCATGATCGAAACATTGTACAGAGTTGTTAGGATGATGACAAACGAGGAAACATTTGCAATGTGCATTACTGAAAAAATAGTTCCTTCCTTAATATGTAAAAAAGACAAATCATTAAGAAAAAAGGGCAAAAGTACAAATAGCTAAGACACACCAGAAGAAATACAAATAGCCAACAAATACGACAAAATGTTCCACCTCATTAGTAATCAAAGAAATAAGAATTTTTAAAATGAGGCATTTTCAACCATAAAATCGGTGAAGATTAAAAAAAATAATAGCTAAGCACTCTCACTTATTTTCCCCATGGGAGTAAAAATTGGGACAACTTTGTTAAAGACCAATTTACAACATATCATAAATGTCTTTGCTGTTTTGACCATGAATATATACTTCCAGGAATTTACTGACTTTTAGGAATATTAAGGAAATAGTAATCATGGATATATGTGAAAATTTAGTTATGAAGAAGTTAGTCATACAATCTTCTAATCATAAACATTTTTATTGGGAACAGTCTAAAAATATCCAACCGTAGAAGACTGATTAAATAAATGTGCCATAATACACAACTACAATGGACTGCTTTTCTGCCATTAAAAAACTGTATCATAGAAAACTATTTTAAAATATAGAAATATGTTCACAACACGTTGTTAAATGAAAAAAAGTTGCAAAAGGATTGATCACGTTTACAAAAAATATCATATTTATGTATAGAAACAAGAGCCTAGAATAGATCCCAAAATGCTAACAATATGGTTGGTATTTTTCTAGTTTTTTGGCTAATTCAAAAAATAGTTTTTAAAGCAAGGAATTTTGGGGGAATTCCCTGGCAGTCCAGTGATTAGGGCTTTGTGTTTCCACCGCACAGGGCGCGGGTTCGATCTCTGGTTGGGGAACTAAGATCCCGTATGCCATGTGGTGTGGTCCAAAAAAATAAGAAATGAAACAAGGAATTCTTGAACTTTCCTAAAAGTAATTATTTCAAAAGACAATCCTAATTTTCTAAGCTTGCAGCTTAAATGTTACTGCCTCTGTGAAGCCTTTTCCAGCCCTTTTATGCAATAATTTGTCATGCCTTGCTCTGATTTCCCCATGATCTTTTATCTTCAGATAAAAGAAAGCTCAGCAATCTGTCCATCTAGAGACTAAGTTATTCCAAGAACTAGGCCTAATGAAAGTTTGTCTTGACCGCTAGCCTGGAAGGAGCGGTGGGAACTCCTCTCCATCAAGCCTGGGTCCTGCCTGCCTCCAGGGTGGACCCAGAGTGGAGTGAGGACGGACACACGTGGGAGTGAAGGAGCTGCACGCGGTCGCTGGCCTCCAGCAGCTCGTGCTCCTCCAGCTTGCGGGTGCGCTCCGTCCGCGCCAGGGCCACCTTCCTCTCCTCCGGCTCCTCCAGCGAGAGGCCATTCCTGCGCTCCACGAGGGCCAGCTGCTCCTTGAGGTCCTCGCTGCTCCTCAGGGCGTCATCCAGATGCAGCTGGGAGTCCTTCACGAGAAACCAGTGGTGAGACCGGAGCCCAGGGCAGGCTGAGGTCCCGCCAGGTCCTCCAGGGGCCGTGCACTCACCTTGAGCTGGCTCTGGACTGAGCACAGGTGTTTCTGGGTCTCTGCCACCTGGCGGTTGGAGTGGCCCAGCTGAATCTCCATCTCACTGAGGTCTCTCTCCATCTTCTTCTTCAGCCTCAGAGCAACATTCCGGCTCCAGATCTCAGCATCCAGCACGCTTTGCATGGCCTTTGCTGCCCGCTGGCTCTTTCTTTTCAGCTGCTGGATTTCTTCTTCCTTCTCAGTGATCTTGCGGTCAAGCTCAGATTTCAGCTGGTTCAACTCTAGCTGGACACGCAAAATCTTGCCCTCTTCATGCTTCAAGGAACCCTGATAAAAGTAAAGGAGTGATTGGGATTGCCGGGGGCAGCCACCTTCTTGAATGAGGTTTTTCATCCCCATTAGGATAAAAAGGGTATTATTAGGCTCATTTTACAAATAAATAGAACAGTACTCAAAAAGGTCAAAGAGTTTGCTCCCAAATTGTTACTAGTAATGAAACTAGAACTGAAGCTTTGTTGTTAACAATCTTATGTCTTGAGAAGGACAGAGCATCGTTTTCAATTAGTAAAAATTTTGATTACTGTGTCTTTTTAAATAGTGACCATAAGTCAGGAGCCAACCTCTGCTCAAAAAAGACAGAGAAAGACAGAGGAATTGCTCTCCTGTTATCCTGCATAGTGCAAATTTCCCTAGACCCTCTTAAGCATCTGCCCCTCACTGGCCACAGCTGGTGATAGCATCAGGATCCTGCACTCTTTGGACCACACAGAATTCCCAGCAGCCAAAGATGACCGTGTATAACTCTCTGTTAAAACTAAGGGATTCTGAGCTGGCTCTCAGGATGTTTGGTGATTGAGTTCTTGCTTTCTGAGAGGAAGACGTTGAGGACATAATGAACAAGCTTATTTATTCAATAGGAGAAATACGATGGACTAGAGAACACTCATGAGGCGAGGCAGCAGAGAGCAGCTGGTCCCCCCCAGGGTGGGGGTGGGGCTGGATTCTTCCCATTGGAGCCCCAGTGCCTCCTGCAGGAAGGGCCCCTGGGGGTGGTCTAGTCCCCTTCCTCAGCGCCCCGCCCTCCTTCACATCTCAGACACGTGCCTCCACCACTTCCAGGGCAGCCTGGAGGTCTGACTTTTCTTGCTGCACTCGCTTCCTGGTCTTCTCCAATTCCTGAAGATTCTTGCTCATTTCCGCAATCTGCATGGTTAAGTCGGAAATCTCTTCTGCAAAGCACAGGCTTGATTTAGGCTGTTTTCACAGGCTCTGTCTGATAGCACCGAAATTTGCCAGGGAATTTGGGGATTGGTGATTCATTCATGACCTTCATATAGGAGAGGACAAAGACAGGGAAACCTTTCGGGGGAGGTGTCGACAAGACACAGGTGTGTGGCCTCACCTGAAGATGCAGAGGGAGGAACAACAGAACACATGTATGACCCTGAACCTTCACACGGTACACAAAAGGGTCACAGAGAGGACCGGGGGAGACTACTGTGGAGAAAACACAGAATCATGGTCTCAGAAATAGAAGGGGCTTTAGAGGCCATTGGGTCTGGTCTAGTTTTGTAGGACAGCGGTCTGAGATCCTAAGGGATCTAGTGACAGGATCAAGGACACAAAGCCATGTAGAGACAGAATCCATGGAAGATATGTTCTGTAGAAGAGCACGGAGCTTAGCAGCCCAGCGAAGCCTCTGTTCTCAAGAACAAGGCTTGGCTGTGACTATGCCTTACATTGGGGAAGTTTGGGTCCCAGGGTAAAGTGAATAGATGTGAGGATTTGTGGGGCATCGGGAAGGAGGAGGCTATGGCCAAATGGGGGAGTGGTGGCCAGAAGAGAAGGGGGGCTGTCACACACCTGTGATAGGGAGAGAGCTGGGGGCAGTCACACCCCTGTGACGGGAAGACAGCTGGGGGCTGTCACATACCTGTGATGGGGAGACAGTTGGGGGCAGTCACGTACCTGTGATGTGGAGATGGTTGGGGGCTGTCATGTACCTGTGATGGGGAGAGCGTTGGGGGCTGTCAGGTACCTGTGGTGCAGAGAGAGCTGGGGGCTGTCAAATACCTGTGATGGGGAGACAGCTGGGGGCTGTGACTCACCGGTGATGGGGAGAGAGGTGGGGGCTGTGACTCACCTGTGATGGGGAGAGAGATGGGGGTTGCCACCTACCTGTGATGGGGAGAGAGCTGGAGGCTGCCACTCACATGTGATGGGGAGAGAGCTGGGGGCTGTCACTCACCTGTAATGGGGAGAGAGAGGGGGGCTCTCACTCACCTGGGATGGGGAGAGAGCTGGGTGCTGTCACCCACCTGTGAAGGGAAGAGAGGTGGGCGTTGTCACGCACCTGTGATATGGAGAGAGCTGGGAAAGGTCACACACCTGTGATGGGGAGAGAGCTTGGGGTTGTCACATACCTGTGATGGGGAGAGAGCTGGGGGCTATTACTCACCTGTCATGGGAGGAGAGATAGGAGCTGTCTATCACCTGTGATAGGGAGGGAGCTGGGGGCTGTCACATACCTGTGATGGGGAGAGAGTTGGGGGCTGTCAGGCACCTGTGATGAGGAGACAGCTGGCGGCTGTCACATACCTATGATGGGGACAGCGCTGGGGGTTGTTACTCACCTCTAATTGGATGAGAGCTGGGGACTGTCACTCACCTGTGATGGGGAGAGAGATAGGGGCTGTCAGATACCTGAGATGGGGAGAGAGATGGGGCTGTCACATACCTGTGTCGCTGAGAGAGCTGGGGGTTGTCACATACCTGTGATGGGGAGAGAGCTGGAGGCTGCCACTCACCTGTGATGGGGAGAAAGATGGGGTCTCTAACTCACCTGGGATGGGGAGAGAGATGGGGACTGTCACATACCTGTGTCGCTGAGACAGCTGGGGGTTGTCACATACCTGTGATGGGGAGAGAGCTGGAGACTGCCACTCACCTGTGATGGGGAGAAAGATGGGGGCTCTTACTCACCTGGGATGGGGAGAGAGCTGGGTGCTGTCACCCACCTGTGAAGGGAAGAGAGCTGGGCGTTGTCACGCACCTGTGATATGGAGACAGCTGGGAAAGGTCACACACCTGTGATGGGGAGAGAGCTTAGGGTTGTCACATACCTGTTATGTGGAGACAGCTGGGGGCTGTCACCTATAATGGGGAGACAGCTGGGTGCTGTCATATACCTTTGATGTGCAGACAGCTGGAGCCTGTCATATACCTGGGATGGGGAGAGAGCTGGGTGCTGTCACCCACCTGTGAAGGGAAGAGAGCTGGGCGTTGTCACGCACCTGTGATATGGAGACAGCTGGGAAAGGTCACACACCTGTGATGGGGAGAGAGCTTGGGGTTGTCACATACCTGTTATGTGGAGACAGCTGGGGGCTGTCACCTATAATGGGAAGACAGCTGGGTGCTGTCATATACCTGTGATGTGGAGACAGCTAGAGCCTGTCATATACCTGTGGTGGGGAGAGAGTTGGGGGCTGTCACGCACCTCTGAGGTGGAGAGAGCTGGGGGCTGTCACATACCTGTGATGGGGAGAGCGCTGGGGGTTGTTACTCACCTGTAATGGGATGAGAGATGGGGCTGTCAATCACCTGTGACGGGGAGAGAGCTGGGGACTGTCACTCACCTGTGATGGGGAGAGAGATGGGGGCTGTCAGATACCTGAGATGGGGAGAGACATGGGGACTGTCACATACCTGTGTCGCTGAGACAGCTGGGGGTTGTCACATACCTGTAATGTGGAGACAGCTGGGGCCTATCATATACCTGTGATGGGAAGAGAGATGGGGGCTCTCACTCACCTGGGATGGGGAGAGAGCTGGGTGCTGTCACCCACCTGTGAAGGGGAGAGACTTGGGCTTTTTCACGCACCTGTTATATGGAGACAGCTGGGGACGGCACACACCTGTGATGGGGGGAGACCTTGGGATTGTCACATACATGTGATGGGGAGACAGCTAGGGTCTATTACCTACCTATAATGGGGAGGCAGTTGGGGGCTGTCACATACCTGTGATGGGGAGAGAGTTGGGGGCTGTCACGCACCTGTGACGTGGAGAGAGATGGGGACTGTCAAACACCTATGATATGGAGAGAGCTGGGGGCTGTCACATACCTGTGATGGGGAGAGCGCTGGGGGTTGTCACTCCCCTGTCATGGGGAGAGACCTGGGGGCTGTCACACACCTGTGATGGGGAGAGAGCTGGGGGCTGTCACTCACCTGTAATGGGGAGAGAGCTGGGGGCTGTCACACACCTGTGATGGGGAAAGAGATGGGGAATGTCAACCACCTGTGATGGGGAGACACCTGGGGGCTGTCCCATACCTGTGATGCGGAGACAGCTGCTGTATTTCAGATACCTGTGATGTGGAGACAGTTGGGGGCTGACACATACCTGTGATGGGGAGAAAGGTGGGGCCTGTCAGGCACCTGTGACGAGGAGACAGCTGGGGGCTGTCAGATACCTGAAATGGGGAGAGAGATGGGGACTGTCACATACCTGTTTCGCTGAGACAGCTGGGGGCTGTCACACACCTATGAATGGGAGAGAGCTGGGGGCTGTCACTCCCCTGTCATGGGGAGAGACCTGGGGCTGTCACACACTTGTGATGGGGAGAGAGCTGGGGGCTGTCACTCACCTGTAATGGGCAGAGAGCTGGGGGCTGTCACACACCTGTGAAGGGAAGAGAGCTGGTCGTTGTCACGCACCTGTGATATGGAGACAGCTGGGAAAGGTCACACTCCTGTGATGGGGAGAGAGCTTAGGGTTGTCACATACCTGTTATGTGGAGACAGCTGGGGGCTGTCACCTATAATGGGGAGACAGCTGAGTGCTGTCATATACCTGTGATGTGGAGACAGCTGGAGCCTGTCATATACCTGGGATGGGGAGAGAGCTGGGTGCTGTCACCCACCTGTGAAGGGAAGAGAGCTGGGCGTTGTCACGCACCTATGATATGGAGACAGCTGGGAAAGGTCACACACCTGTGATGGGGAGAGAGCTTGGGGTTGTCACATACCTGTTATGTGGAGACAGCTGGGGGCTGTCACCTATAATGGGGAGACAGCTGGCTGCTGTCATATACCTGTGATGTGGAGACAGCTCTAGCCTGTCATATACCTGTGATGGGGAGAGAGTTGGGGGCTGTCACGCACCTCTGTGGTGGAGCCAGCTGGGGGCTGTCACATACCTGTGATGGGGAGAGCGCTGGGGGTTGTTACTAACCTGTAATGGGATGAGAGATGGGGCTGTCAATTACCTGTGATGGGTAGAGAGCTGTGGACTGTCACTCACCTGTGATGGGGAGAGAGATGGGGGCTGTCAGATACCTGAGATGGGGAGAGGGATGGGGACTGTCACATACATGTTTCGCTGAGAGAGCTGGGGTTTGTCACATACCTGTGATGGGGATAGAGCTGGAGGTTGCCACTCACCTGTGATGGGGAGAAAGATGGGGTCTCTAACTCACCTGGGATGGGGAGAGAGATGGGGACTGTCACATACCTGTGTCGCTGAGACAGCTGGGGGTTGTCACATACCTGTGATGGGGAGAGAGCTGGAGACTGCCACTCACCTGTGATGGGGAGAAAGATGGGGGCTCTCACTCACCTGGGATGGGGAGAGAGCTGGGTGCTGTCACCCACCTGTGAAGGGAAGAGAGCTGGGCGTTGTCACGCACCTGTGATATGGAGACAGCTGGGAAAGGTCATACACCTGTGATGGGGAGAGAGCTTGGGGTTGTCACATACCTGTTATGTGGAGACAGCTGGGGGCTGTCACCTATAATGGGGAGACAGCTGGGTGCTGTCATATACCTGTGATGTGGAGAGAGTGGAGCCTGTCATATACCTGAGATGGGGAGAGAGTTGGGGGCTGTCACGCACCTCTGAGGTGGAGACAGCTGGGGGCTGTCACATACCTGTGATGGGGGGAGCGCTGGGGGTTGTTACTCACCTGTAATGGGATGAGAGGTGGGGCTGTCAATCACCTGTGAAGGGGAGCGAGCTGGGGACTGTCACGCAACTGTGATATGGAGACAGCTGGGGACGGTCACACACCTGCGATGGGGAGAGAGTTGGGGGCTTTCAGGCACCTGTGATGCAGAGAAAGCTGGGGGCTGTCACATACCTGTGTTGGGGAGAGAGCTGGGGGCTATCACTCACCTGTGATGGGCAGATAGCTGGGGGTGTCACACACCTGTAAAGGGGATATGGATGGGGACTGTCAAACACCTGTGATGGGAAGTGAGCTGGGGCTCACACATATAAGTGATGCGGAGACAAGTCCTGGCTGTCACATACCTGTGATGTGGAGACATCTGGGGCCTATCATATTCCTGTGTTGGAGAGAGAGTTGTGGGCTGCCAGGCACCTGTGATGCGGAAACAGCTGGGGGCTGTCACATACCTGTGATGGGGAGAGAGTTGGGGGCTCTCGGGCACCTATGATGTGGAGACACCTGGGGGATGTCACATACCTGTGATGGGGAGAGAGATGGGGTCTGTCTCTCACCTGTGATGGGGAGAGAGCTGGGGGCTGTCACCCACCTGTGAATGGGAGAGACTTGGGCTTTGTGACGCACCTGTTATATGGAGACAGCTCGGGACGTCACACACCTGTGATGGGGAGAGACCTTGGGCTTGTCACGTACATGTGATGTGGAGACAGCTGTGGTCTATTACATACCTATAATGGGGAGACAATTGGGGGCTGTCACATACCTGTGATGGGGAGAGAGCTGGGGGCTGTTACTCACCTGTGATGGGAGGAGAGATAGGGGCTGTCTATCACCTTTGATGGGGAGGGAGCTGGGGGCTGTCACATACCTGTGATGGGGAGAGAGTTATGGGCTGTCAGGCACCTGTGATGCGGAGACAGCTGGGGGCTGTCACATACCTATGATGGGGAGAGACCTGGGGGCTGTCACTCCCCTGTCATGGGGAGAGACCTGGGGCTGTCACACACCTGTGATGGGGAGAGAGCTGGGGGCTGTCACTCACCTGTAATGGGCAGAGAGCTGGGGGCTGTCACACACCTGTGATGAGGAAAAGATGGGGAATGTCAAACACCTGTGATGGGGAGAGAGATGGGGGCTGTCACATACCTGTGATGGGGAGAGAGCTGGGGCTGTCAGGCACCTGTTATGTGGAGACAGCTGGGGACGGTCACACACCTGTGATGGGGCGAGAGTTGGGGGCTTTCAGGCACCTGTGATGCGGAAAAAGCTGGGGGCTGTCACATACCTGTGATGGGGAGAGCGCTGGGGGTTGTTACTCACCTGTAATTGGATGAGAGATGGGGCTGTCAATCACCTGTGAAGGGGAGAGAGCTGGGGACTGTCACTCAACTGTGATATGGAGACAGCAGGGGACGGTCACACACCTGTGATGGGGAGAGAGTTGGGGGCTTTCAGGCACCTGTGATGCGGAAAAAGCTGGGGGCTGTCACATACCTGTGATGGGGGGAGAGCTGGGGGCTATCACTCACCTGTGATGGGCAGATAGCTGGGGGTGTCACACACCTGTAAAGGGGATATGGATGGGGACTGTCAAACACCTGTGATGGGAAGTGAGCTGGGGCTCACACATATAAGTGATGCGGAGACAAGTCCTGGCTGTCACATACCTGTGATGTGGAGACATCTGGGGCCTATCATATTCCTGTGTTGGAGAGGGAGTTGTGGGCTGCCAGGCACCTGTGATGCGGAAACAGCTGGGGGCTGTCACATACCTGTGATGGGGAGAGAGTTGGGGGCTCTCGGGCACCTATGATGTGGAGACACCTGGGGTCTGTTACATACCTGTGATGGGGAGAGAGATGGGGTCTGTCTCTCACCTGTGATGGGGAGAGAGCTGGGGGCTGTCACCCACCTGTGAATGGGAGAGACTTGGGCTTTGTGACGCACCTGTTATATGGAGACAGCTCGGGACGTCACATACCTGTGATGGGGAGAGACCTTGGGCTTGTCACATACATGTGATGTGGAGACAGCTGGGGTCTGTTACATACCTATAATGGGGAGACAATTGGGGGCTGTCACATACCTGTGATGGGGAGAGAGTTGGGGGCTGTCACGCACCTGTGAGGTGGAGAGAGATGGGGACTGTCAAACACCTATGATATGGAGAGAGCTGGGGGCGGTCACATACCTGTGATGGGGAGAGAGCTGGGGGCTGTTACTCACATGTGATGGGAGGAGAGATAGGGGCTGTCTATCACCTTTGATGGGGAGGGAGCTGGGGGCTGTCACATACCTGTGATGGGGAGAGAGTTATGGGCTGTCAGGCACCTGTGATGCGGAGACAGCTGGGGGCTGTCACATACCTATGAATGGGAGAGAGCTGGGGGCTGTCACTCCCCTGTCATGGGGAGAGACCTGGGGCTGTCACACACCTGTGATGGGGAGAGAGCTGGGGGCTGTCACTCACCTGTAATGGGCAGAGAGCTGGGGGCTGTCACACACCTGTGAAGGGAAGAGAGCTGGTCGTTGTCACGCACCTGTGATATGGAGACAGCTGGGAAAGGTCACACTCCTGTGATGGGGAGAGAGCTTGGGGTTGTCACATACCTGTTATGTGGAGACAGCTGGGGGCTGTCACCTATAATGGGGAGACAGCTGGCTGCTGTCATATACCTGTGATGTGGAGACAGCTGGAGCCTGTCATATACCTGTGATAGGGAGAGAGTTGGGGGCTGTCACGCACGTCTGAGGTGGAGACAGCTGGGGGCTGTCACATACCTGTGATGGGGAGAGCGCTGGGGGTTGTTACTCACCTGTAATGGGGAGAGAGCTGGGGGCTGTCACACACCTGTGATGGGGAGAGAGTTAGGGGCTTTCAGGCACCTGTGATGCGGAAAAGGTTGGGGGCTGTCACATACCTGTGATTGGGAGATAGCTGGGGGCTGTCACTCACCTGTGATGGGCAGATAGCTGGGGGCTGTCACACACCTGTAAAGGGGATATGGATAGGGACTGTCAAACACCTGTGATGGGAAGTGAGCTGGGGTCACACATATAAGTGATGCGGAGACAAGTCCTGGCTGTCACATACCTGTGATGTGGAGACATCTGGGGCCTATCATATTCCTGTGTTGGAGAGGGAGTTGTGGGCTGCCAGGCACCTGTGATGCGGAAACAGCTGGGGGCTGTCACATACCTGTGATGGGGAGAGAGATGGGGTCTGTCTCTCACCTGTGATGGGGATTTAGCTGGGGGCTGTCACCCACCTGTGAAGGGGAGAGACGTGGGCTTTGTCACGCACCTGTTATATGGAGACAGCTGGGGACGGCACACACCTGTGATGGGGAGAGACCTTGGGCTTGTCACATACATGTGATGTGGAGACAGCTGGATCCTGTCATATACCTGTAATGGCGAGAGAGATGGGGGCTGTCACGCACCTGTGATGTGGAGAGAGATGGGGACTGTCAAACACCTATGATATGGAGAGAGCTGGGGGCTGTCACATACCTTTGATGGGGAGAGAATTGGGAGCTGTCGGGCACCTATGATGTGGAGACACCTGGGGGCTGTCACATACCTGTCATGGGGAGAGAGCTGGGGCCTTAAAATCACCTGTGATGTGGAGAGACCTGGGGGTTGTTACTCACCTGTAACGGGGAGAGAGCTGGGGGCTGTCACACACCTGTGATGGGGAAGGAGATGGGGATTGTCAAACACCTGTGATGGGGAGAGACCTGGGGGCTGTCACATACCTGTGATGTGGAGACAGGTGGGGGCTGTCACATACCTGTTATGGGGAGAAAGCTAGGGGTTGTCACATAGCTGTGATGGGGAGAGAGTTGGGGGCTGTCAGGCTCCTGTGATGCGCAGACAGCTTGGGGCTGTCAGATATCTGTGATGGGGAGCGAGCTGGCTGCTCTCACTCACCTGTAATGGGGAGAGAGATGGGGGCTGTCTCTCACCTGTGATGGGGAGAGAGCTGGGGACTGTCACCCACCTGTGAAGGTGAGAGACTTGGGCGTTGTCATGCACCTGTGATATGGAGACAGCTGGGGACGGCACACACCTATGATAGGGAGAGACCTTGGGCTTGCCACAAACGTGTGATGTGGAGACAGCTGGGGTCTATCACATACCTATCATGGGGAGACAGTTCGGGGCTGTCACATACCTGTGATGGGGAGAGAGTTGGGGGCTGTCACGCACCTGTGAGGCAGAGAGAGATGGGGACTGTCAAACAAATATGATATGGAGAGAGCTGGGGGATGTCACATACCTGCGATGGGGAGAGAGCTGGGGCTGTCACGCACCTGTGATATGGAGACAGCTGGGGAAAGTCACACACCTGTGATGGGGAGAGGGCTTGGGGTTGTCACATAACTGTTATGTGGAGACAGCTGGGGGCTGTCACCTATAATGGGGAGACAGCTGGAGGCTGTCATATACCTGTGATGTGGAGACAGCTGGGGCCTGACATATACCTGTCATGGGGAGAGAGTTGGGGGCTGTCAAACACCTATGATATGGAGAGAGCTGGGGGCTGTCACATACTATGATGGGGAGGGAGCTGGGGGCTGTCACATACCTGTGATGCGGAGACAGCTGGTGTCTTTCAGATACCTGTGATGTGGAGACAGTTCGGGTTGACACATACCTGTGATGGGGAGAAAGGTGGGGCCTGTCAGGCACCTGTGACGAGGAGACAGCTGGGGGCTGTCAGATACCTGAGATGGGGAGAGAGATGGGGACTGTCACATACCTGTGTCGCTGAGACAGCTGGGGTTTGTCACATACCTGTGATGGGGAGAGAGCTGGAGGCTGCCACTCACCTGTGATGGGGAGAAAGATGGGGTCTCTAACTCACCTGGGATGGGGAGAGAGATGGGGACTGTCACATATCTGTGTCGCTGAGACAGCTTGGGGTTGTCACATACCTGTGATGGGGAGAGAGCTGGAGACTGCCACTCACCTGTGATGGGGAGAAAGATGGGGGCTCTCACTCACCTGGGATGGGGAGAGAGCTGGGTGCTGTCACCCACCTGTGAAGGGAAGAGAGCTGGGCGTTGTCACGCACCTGTGATATGGAGACAGCTGGGAAAGGTCACACACCTGTGATGGGGAGAGAGCTTGGGGTTGTCACATACCTGTTATGTGGAGACATCTGGGGGCTGTCACCTATAATGGGGAGACAGCTGGGTGCTGTCATATACCTGTGATGTGGAGACATCTGGAACATGTCATATACCTGGGATGGGGAGAGAGCTGGGTGCTGGCACCCACCTGTGAAGGGAAGAGAGCTGGGCGTTGTCACGCACCTGTGATATGGAGACAGCTGGGAACGGTCCCACACCTGTGATGGGGAGAGAGCTTGGGGTTGTCACATACCTGTTATATGGAGACAGCTGGGGACTGTCACCTATAATTGGGAGACAGCTGGGTGCTGTCATATACCTGTGATGTGGAGACAGCTGGAGCCTGTCATATACCTGGGATGGGGAGAGAGTTGGGGGCTGTCACGCACCTCTGAGGTGGAGACAGCTGGGGGCTGTCACATACCTGTGATGGGGAGAGCGCTGGGGGTTGTTACTCACCTGTAATGGGATGAGAGATGGGGCTGTCAATCACCTGTGATGGGGAGAAAGCTGGGGAGTGTCACTCACCTGTGATGGGGAGAGGGATGTGGGCTGTCACATACCTGTGATGGGGAGAGAGGTGGGGCTGTCACGCACCTGTGATATGGAGACAGCTGGGGACGGTCACACACCTGTGATGGGGAGAGAGTTGGGGGCTTTCAGGCTCCTGTGATGCGGAAAAAGCTGGGGGCTGTCACATACCTGTGATGGGGAGAGAGCTGGGGGCTGTCACTCACCTGTGATGGGCAGATAGCTGGGGGCTGTCACACACCTGTAAATGGGATATGGATGGGGACTGTCAAACACCTGTGATGGGAAGTGAGCTGGGGCTCACACATATAAGTGATGCGGAGACAAGTCCTGGCTGTGACATACCTGTGATGTGGAGATAGCTGGGGCCTATCATATACCTGTGATGGGGAGAGAGTTGGGGGCTCTCGGGCACATATGATGTGGAGACACCTGGGGGCTGTCACATACCTGTGATGGGGAGAGAGATGGGGTCTGTTCTCACCTGTGATGGGGAGAGAGCTGGGGTCTGTCACCCACCTGTGAAGGGGAGAGACGTGGGCTTTGTCACGCACCTGTTATATGGAGACAGCTGGGGACGGCACACACCTGTGATGGGGAGAGACCTTGGGCTTGTCACATACATGTGATGTGGAGACAGCTGGGGCCTATTACATACCTATAATGCGGAGACAATTGGGGGCTGTCACATACCTGTGATGGGGAGAGAGTTGGGGGCTGTCACGCACCTGTGAGGTGGAGAGAGATGGGGACTGTCAAACACCTATGATATGGAGAGAGCTGGGGGCTGTCACATACCTGTGATGGGGAGAGAGCTCGGGGCTGTTACTCACCTGTGATGGGAGGAGAGATAGGGGCTGTCTATCACCTGTGATGGGGAGGGAATTGGGGGCTGTCACATACCTGTGATGGGGAGAGAGTTGGGGGCTGTCACGCACCTGTGAGGTGGAGAGAGATGGGGACTGTCAAACACCTATGATATGGAGAGAGCTGGGGGCTGTCACATACCTGTGATGGGGAGAACGCTGGGGGTTGTTACTTACCTGTAATGGGATGAGAGATGGGGCTGTCAATCACCTATGATGGGGAGAGAGCTGGGGACTGTCAGTCACCTCTGATGGGGAGAGAGATGGGGGCTGTCACATACCTGTGATGGGGAGAGCGCTGGGGGTTGTTACTCACCTGTAATGGGATGAGAGATGGGGCTGTCAATCACCTGTGATGGGGAGAGAGATGGGTACTGTCACTCACCTGTGATGGGGAGAGAGATGGGGGCTGTCACACACCGGTGATGGGGAGAGAGCTGCGGACTGTCAAACACCTATGATGGGGAGAGAGCTGGGGGCTGTCAGTCACCTGTGATGTGGAGACTGCTGGTGGCTGTCACATACCTGTGATGGGGAGAGAGCTGCGGGCTGTCACACACCTGTGATGGGGAGAGAGTTGGGGATTTTCACATACTTGTAATGCTGAGACAGCTGGGGACTGTCACACCCCGGTGATGGGTGTAGAGCTGGGGCTGTCACTCACCGGTGATGGGGAGAGAGATGCGGACTGTCACATACCTGTTATGCTGAGACAGCTGGGGGCTGTCACATACCTGTGATGGGGAGAGAGCTGGGGGCTGTCACATACCTGTGATGTGGAGACAAGTGGGGGCTGTCACATACCTGTGATGGGGAGAGAGCTGGGGGCTGTCACTCTCCTGTGATCAGGAGAGAGCTTGGGGCTGTCACCCACCTGTGAAGGGGAGAGAGCTGGGGGCTTTCACGCACCTGTGATATGGAGACAACTGGGGACGGTCACACACCTGTGATGGGGAGAGAGCTTGTCGTTGTCACATACCTGTGATGTGGAGACTGCTGGGGGCTATCATATACCTGTAATTGGGAGAGAGCTGGGGGCCGTCACTCACCTGTGATGGGGAGACAGTTTCTGGGTGTCACACACCTGTGATGGGGAGAGAGATGGGGACTGTCACATACCTGTGATGCTGTTACAGCTGGGGGCTGTCACATACTTGTGATGGGGAGAGAGCTGAGGGCTGTTACTCACCTGAGATGGGAAGAGAGATGAGGTATGTCAATCACTTGTGATGGGGAGCGAGCTGGGGCTGTCACGCACCTGTGATATGGAGATAGCTGGGGTCGGTCACACACCTGTGATGGGTAGACAGTTGGGGTCTGCCAGGCAAGTGTGATGCTGTGACACCTGGGGTCTGTCAACTACCTCTGATGGGGAGAGAGCTGGGGGGTGTCACTCACCTGTGATGGGGAGAGAGCTGGGGGCTGTCACACACCTGTGATGTGTCGAGAGCTGGGGGCTGTCACTCACCTGTGAAGGGGAGAGAGCTGGGTGTTGTCACGCACCTGTGATATGGAGATAGATGGGGACGGTCACACTCCTGTGATGGAGGGAGAGCTTGGGGCTGTCACACACCTGTGATGGCACGGGAGATGGGGACTGTCTAACACCTGTGATGGGGACAGAGGTGGGGTCTCTCACATACCTGAGAAGGGGAAGGGATAGGGACTGTCACTCCCCTGTGATGGGGAGAGACCTGGGGACTGACACACCTGTGATGGGGAGAGAGCTGGGGGCTGTCACTCACCTCTAATGGGGAGAGAGCTCGCGGCTATCACACACCTGTGATGGGGAAAGACATGCGGACTGTCAAACACCTGTGATGGGGAGAGAACTGGGGCTGTCACATACATGTGATGCGGAGACAGCTGGTGTCTTTCACATACCTCTGATGTGGAGACAGCTAAGGGCTAACACATACTTGTGATGGGGAGAAAGTTGGGTGCTGTCAGGCATCTGTGATGTGGAGACAGCTGAGAGTTGTCACATACCTGTGATTGGGAGATAGCTGGGGTCTGTCACTCACCTATGATCTGGAGAGAGCTGGGGGCTATCACACAGTTTTGATGGGGAGAGAGATGGGGACTGTCACATAACTGTGACGGGTAGAGCAGGGGGCCGCCACTCACCTGTGATGGGGAGAGAGCTGGGGGCTGTCACTCACCTGTAATGAGGAGAGAGCTGGGGGCTGTCTCTCACCTGTGATGGGGAGAGAGCTGGGGCCTGTCATCCACCTGTGAAGGGGAGAGAGCTGGGCGTTGTCACTCACCTGTGATATGGAGAGAGCTGGGGTCGGTCAAACACCTATGATGGGGAGAGAGCTTGTGTTTGTCACATACCTGTGATATAGAGACAGCTGTGGTCTATCACATACCTATAATGGGGAGACAGCTGGGGGCTGTGACATACCTGTGATGGGGAGAGAGTAGGAGGCTGTCACGCACCTGTGATATAGACAGCTGGGGACGGTCACATACCTGTGATGTGGAGACAGCTGGTGGCTGTCACTCACTTGTGATGGGGAGAGACTTGGGGTTTGTCAGGCAACTGTGATGTGGAGACAGCTGGGGACGGTCACATACCTGTGATGTGGAGACAGCTGGTGGCTGTCACTCACTTGTGATGGGGAGAGACTTGGGGTTTGTCAGGCAACTGTGATGTGGAGACAGCTGGGGGCTGTCACACACCTGTGATGGGGAGAGAGCTTGGGGTGGTCACACACCTCTGATGGGGAGAGAGATGGGGGCTGTCAGTCACCTGTGATGTGTAGACTGCTGGTGGCTGTCACATACCTATGATGGGGAGAGAGCTGCGGGCTGTCACACACCTGTGATGGGGAGAGAGTTGGGGATTGTCACATACTTGTAATGCTGAGACAGCTGGGGGCTGTCACACCCCGGTGATGGGTGTAGAGCTGGGGTTGTCACTCACCGGTGATGGGGAGAGAGATGCGGACTGTCACATACCTGTTATGCTGAGACAGCTGGGGGCTGTCACATACCTGTGATGGGGAAAGAGCTGGGGGCTGTCACATACCTGTGATGTGGAGACAGGTGGGGGCTGTCACATACTTGTGATGGGGAGAGAGCTGGGGGCTGTCACTCACCTGTGATCAGGAGAGAGATTGGGGCTGTCACCCACCTGTGAAGGGGAGAGAGCTGGGGGCTTTCACGCACCTGTGATATGGAGACAACTGGGGACGGTCACGCACGTGTGATGGGGAGAGAGCTGGGGACTGACACACCTGTGATGGGGAGAGAGCTGGGGGCTGTCACTCACCTCTAATGGGGAGAGAGCTCGCGGCTATCACAAACCTGTGATGGGGAAACACAGGCGGACTGTCAAACACCTGTGATGGGGAGAGACCTGGGGGCTGTCACATACCTGTGATGCGGAGACAGCTGGTGTCTTTCACATACCTGTGATGTGGAGACAGCTAAGGGCTAACACATACCTGTGATGGGGAGAAAGTTGGCTGCTCTCAGGCATCTGTGATGTGGAGACAGATGGGAGTTGTCACATACCTGTGATTGGGAGAAAGCTGCGGTCTGTCACTCACCTATGATGTGAAGAGAGCTGGGGGCTATCACACAGCTTTGATGGGGAGAGAGATGTGGACTGTCACATACCTGTGACGCTGAGACAGCTGGGGGCTGTCACGTAACTGTGACGGGTAGAGCAGGGGCCGCAACTCACCTGTGATGGGGAGAGAGCTGGGGGCTGTCACTCACCTGTAATGAGGAGAGAGATGGGGGCTATCTCTCACCTGTGATGGGGAGAGAGCTGGGGGCTGTCACATACCTGTGATGAGGAGAGACTTGGGGTTTGTCATGCACCTGTGATGCGGAGACAGCTGGGGGCTGTCACATACCTGTGATGGGGAGAGAGCTAGGGGGCTGTAGCTCACCAGTGATGGGGAGAGAGCTGGGGCATGTAACACACCTGTGATGGGGAGAGAGCTTGGGGTTGTCACACACCTGTGATGGGGAGAGAGATGGGGATTGTCACTTACTTGTAATGCTGAGACAGCTGGGGGCTGTCACACACCGGTGATGGGGAGAGAGCTGCGGACTGTCAAACACCTATGATGGGGAGAGAGCTGGGGGCTGTCAGTCACCTGTGATGTGGAGACTGCTGGTGGCTGTCACATACCTGTGATGGGGAGAGAGCTGCGGGCTGTCACACACCTGTGATGGGGAGAGAGTTGGGGATTTTCACATACTTGTAATGCTGAGACAGCTGGGGGCTGTCACACCCCGGTGATGGGTGTAGAGCTGGGGCTGTCACTCACCGGTGATGGGGAGAGAGATGCGGACTGTCACATACCTGTTATGCTGAGACAGCTGGGGGCTGCCACATACCTGTGATGGGGAGAGAGCTGGGGGCTATCACATACCTGTGATGTGGAGACAGCTGGGGGCTGTCACATACCTGTGATGGGGAGAGAGCTGGGGGCTGTCACTCACCTGTGAAGGGGAGAGAGCTGGGGGCTTTCACGCACCTGTGATATGGAGACAACTGGGGACGGTCACACACCTCTGATGGGGAGAGAGCTTGTCGTTGTCACATACCTGTGATGTGGAGACTGCTGGGGGCTATCGTATACCTGTAATTGGGAGAGAGCTGGGGGCCGTCACTCACCTGTGATGGGGAGACAGTTTCTGGCTGTCACACACCTGTGATGGGGAGAGAGATGGGGACTGTCACATACCTGTGATGCTGTTACAGCTGGGGGCTGTCACATACTTGTGATGGGGAGAGAGCTGAGGGCTGTTACTCACCTGAGATGGGAAGAGAGATGAGGTATGTCAATCACCTGTGATGGGGAGCGAGCTGGGGCTGTCACGCACCTGTTATATGGAGACAGCTAGGGTCGGTCACACACCTGTGATGGGTAGACAGTTGGGGTCTGCCAGGCAACTGTGATGCGGTGACACCTGGGGTCTGTCAACTACCTCTGATGGGGAGAGAGCTGGGGGGTGTCACTCACCTGAGATGGGGAGAGAGCTGGGGGCTGTCACTCACCTGTGATGTGGAGAGAGCTGGGGACTGTCACTCACCTGTGAAGGGGAGAGAGCTGGGCGTTGTCACGCACCTGTGATATGGAGATAGATGGGGACGGTCACACACCTGTGATGGAGGGAGAGCTTGGGGCTGTCACACACGTGTGATGGCACGGGAGATGGGGACTGTCTAACACCTGTGATGGGGACAGAGGTGGGGTCTCTCACATACCTGAGAAGGGGAAGGGATAGGGACTGTCACTCCCCTGTGATGGGGAGAGAGCTGGGGACTGACACACCTGTGATGGGGAGAGAGCTGGGGGCTGTCACTCACCTCTAATGGGGAGAGAGCTCGCGGCTATCACACACCTGTGATGGGGAATGACATGCGGACTGTCAAACACCTGTGATGGGGAGAGAACTGGGGCTGTCACATACATGTGATGCGGAGACAGCTGGTGTCTTTCACATACCTGTGATGTGGAGACAGCTAAGGGCTAACACATACTTGTGATGGGGAGAAAGTTGGGTGCTGTCAGGCATCTGTGATGTGGAGACAGCTGAGAGTTGTCACATACCTGTGATTGGGAGATAGCTGGGGTCTGTCACTCACCTATGATCTGGAGAGAGCTGGGGGCTATCACACAGTTTTGATGGGGAGAGAGATGGGGACTGTCACATACCTGTGACGGGTAGAGCTGGGGGCCGCCACTCACCTGTGATGGGGAGAGAGCTGGGGGCTGTCACTCACCTGTAATGAGGAGAGAGATGGGGGCTGTCTCTCACCTGTGATGGGGAGAGAGCTGGGGGCTGTCATCCACCTGTGAAGGGGAGAGAGCTGGGCGTTGTCACTCACCTGTGATATGGAGAGAGCTGGGGTCGGTCAAACACCTATGATGGGGAGAGAGCTTGTGTTTGTCACATACCTGTGATATAGAGACAGCTGTGGTCTATCACATACCTATAATGGGGAGACAGCTGGGGGCTGTGACATACCTGTGATGGGGAGAGAGTAGGAGGCTTTTACGCACCTGTGATATAGACAGCTGGGGACGGTCACACAACTGTGATGGGGAGAGAGCTGGTGGCTGTCACTCACTTGTGATGGGGAGAGAGATGGGGGCTGTCAATCAACTGTGATGGGGCGAGAGCTGGGGGCTGTCATCCACCTGTGAAGGGGAAAGAGCTGGGGCTTTCTCGCACCTGTGATATGGAGACAGCTGGGGATGGTCACACACCTGTGACGAGGAGAGAGCTTGGCGTTGTCACATACCTCTGATGTGGAGACAGCTGGGGGTTGTCACATACCTGTTATGGGGAGAGACTTGGGGTTTGTCAGGCAACTGTGATGTGGAGACAGCTGGGGGCTGTCACATACCTGTGATGGGGAGAGAGCTTGGGGCTGTAACTCACCGGTGATGGGGAGAGAGCTGTGGGATGTCACACACCTGTGATGGGGAGAGAGCTTGGGGTTGTCACACACCTCTGATGGGGAGAGAGATGGGGATTGTCACTTACTTTTAATGCTAAGACAGATGGGGGCTGTCACACTACTGTGATTGGGGGAGAGCTGGGGGCTCACACATACCTATGATGCAGAGACAGCTAGTGGTTGTCACATCCCTGTGACGTGGAGACAATGGGGGTTGTGATATACATGTGATTGGGAGAGAGTTGGGGGCTGTTATGGTCCTGTGATGCGGAGAAAATTGGGGGCTCTCATATACCTGTGTTGGGTAGAGAGCTGGGATCTCTTGCTCACCTGAAATGGGGAGAGAGCTGGGGTCTTTCACACACCTGTGATGGGGAAAGAGATGGGGACTGTCAAACACCTGTGATGGGGAGAGACCTGGGGGCTGTCAGATACCTGTGATGCGGAGACAGCTGGTGTGTTTCACATACCTGTGATGTGGAGAGAGCTGGGGGCTGCCACATACCTGTGATGGGGAAAAAGTTGGGGGCTCTCAGGCTCCTGTGATGTGGAATCAGCTGGGGGCTGTCACATACCTGTGATGGGGAGAAAGCTGGGGCCTATCACTCACCTGTGATGGGGAGAGAGCTGGGGTCTGTCGCACACCTGTGATGGGGAGAGAGCTGGGGGTTGTCACTCCCCTATGATGGGGAGAGAGCTGGGGCTCACATATACCTGTGATGCGTAGACAGCTAGTGGTTGTCACATACCTGTGATGTGGAGACAATGGGCGTTGTGACATACCTGTGATGGGGAGAGAGTTGGGGGCTGTTAGGCTCCTTTGATGCGGAGACAGCTAAGGTCTCTCAGACACCTGTGATGGGGAGAGAGCTGGGGGCTGTCACTCACCTGTGATGGGGCGAGAGCTGGTGGCTGTCACACACCTGTGAATGGGAGAGAGCTGGGCATTGTCACTCACCTGTGATATGGAGACACCTGGGGACGGTCACACACCTGTGATGGAGAGAGAGCTGGGGGCTGTCACTCACTTGTGATGGGGAGAGAGATGGGGGCTGTCACATACGTGTGTTGGAGCGATAGCTAGGGGCCGTCACCCACCTGTGAAAGGGAGAGAGCTGGGGGCTTTCACGCACCTGTGATATGGAGACGGCTGGGGAGGGTCACATACCTGTGATGGGGAGAGAGCTGGGGGCTGTCACTCACTTGTGATGGGGAGAGCGATGGGGGCAGTGAATCAACTGTGATGGGGCGAGAGCTGGGGGCTGTCACCCACCTCTGATATGGAGACAGCTGGGGATGGTCACACACCTGTGATGAGGAGAGAGCTTGGCGTTGTCACATACCTATGATGTGGCGACAGCTGGGGGTTCTCACATACCTGTGATGGGGAGAGACTTGGGGTTTGTCAGGCACATGTGGTGCGGAGACAGATGGGGGCTGTCACATACCTGTTATGGGGAGAGATCAGGGGGCTGTATCTCACCGGTGATAGGGAGAGAGCTGGGGGATGTCACACACCTGTGATGGGGAGAGAGCTTGGGTTTGTCACACACCTGTGATGGGGAGAGAGATGGGGATTGTCACTTACTTGTAATTCTAAGACAGCTGGGGGCTGTCACACTGCTGTGATTGGGAGAGAGCTGGGGGCTGTCTCTCACCGGGGATGCGGAAAGAGCTGGGGGATGTCACACACCTGTGATGGGAAGGGAGCTTGGGGCTCTCACTCACTTGTGAAGGGGAAAGAGATGGGGACTGTCAAACACTTCTGATGGGGAGAGTGCTGGGGCAAGTCACATACCTGTGATGCGGAGTAAGGTAGTTGCTGTCACATACTTGTGATGTGGAGACAGCTGGGGGCTGTCACATACCTGTGATGGGGAGAGAGCTGAGGGCTATCACTCACCTGTGATGGGGAGAGAGCTGGGGTCTGTCACACACCTGTGATGGGGAGAGAGCTGGGCACTGTCAAGCACCTATGATGGGGAGAGAGCTGGGGGCTGTCACATACCTGTGATGCAGATAGAGCTGGTGGCTGTCACATACCTGTGATGTGGAGACAGCTTGCGACTGTAACATACCTGTGATGGGGAGAGAGTTGGGAGCTGTCAGACACCTTTGATGCGGAGACAGCTGTGGGCTGTCACATACTTGTGATGGGGAGACAGCCGGGGGCCGTCACTCACCTGTGATGGGGAGAGAGGTGGGGGCTGTCACACACCTGTGATGGGGAGAGAGGTGGGGGCTGTCACACACCTGTGATGGGGAGAGAGGTGGGGGCTGTCACACACCTGTGATGGGGAGAGAGATGGGGACTGTCACATACCTGTGAGGCGGAGACAGCTGGGGGTTGTCACACACCTGTGATGGGGAGAGAGTTGGGTCCTGTCAGGCACTTGTGATGCAGAGAGAGCTGGGGGCTGTCACATGCCTGTGATGTGGAGACAGCTGGGGCCTGTCACATACCTGTGATGGGGAGAGAGCTGGGGGCTATCACTCACCTGTGATTGGGAGAGAGTTGGGGATTGTCACATACTTGTAATGCTGAGACAGCTGGGGACTCTCAAACACCTCTGATGGGGAGAGGCCTTGGGATTGCCCCATACATGTGATGTGGAGACAGCTGGGAGCTGCCACATACCTAAAATGGGGAGACAGCTGGGGGCAGTCACATACCTGTGATGTGGAGACAGCTGGGGCCTGTCAAATATTTGTGATGGGGAGAGAGTTTGGGCTCTCACATACCTGTGATGCAGAGAGAGCTGGTGGCTGTCACATACCTGTGATTTGGAGACAGCTGGTGGTTGTCACATACCTGTGATGGGGAGAGAGCTGGGGTCTGTCCCTCGCCTGTGATTGGGAGAGAGCTGTGGGTTGTCACATACCTGTGAGGCCGAAACAGCTGTGGGTTGTCAAATAGCTCTGATGGGGAGAGAGTTGGGGCCTGTCACGCACCTGTGATGTGGAGACAGCTGGGGGCTGTCACATACCTGTGATGGGGAGAGAGCTGCGGACTGTCAAACACCTATGATGGGGAGAGAGCTGGGGGCTGTCAGTCACCTGTGATGTGTAGACTGCTGGTGGCTGTCACATACCTATGATGGGGAGAGAGCTGCGGGCTGTCACACACCTGTGATGGGGAGAGAGTTGGGGATTGTCACATACTTGTAATGCTGAGACAGCTGGGGGCTGTCACACCCCGGTGATGGGTGTAGAGCTGGGGTTGTCACTCACCGGTGATGGGGAGAGAGATGCGGACTGTCACATACCTGTTATGCTGAGACAGCTGGGGGCTGTCACATACCTGTGATGGGGAAAGAGCTGGGGGCTGTCACATACCTGTGATGTGGAGACAGGTGGGGGCTGTCACATACTTGTGATGGGGAGAGAGCTGGGGGCTGTCACTCACCTGTGATCAGGAGAGAGATTGGGGCTGTCACCCACCTGTGAAGGGGAGAGAGCTGGGGGCTTTCACGCACCTGTGATATGGAGACAACTGGGGACGGTCACGCACGTGTGATGGGGAGAGAGCTGGGGACTGACACACCTGTGATGGGGAGAGAGCTGGGGGCTGTCACTCACCTCTAATGGGGAGAGAGCTCGCGGCTATCACAAACCTGTGATGGGGAAACACAGGCGGACTGTCAAACACCTGTGATGGGGAGAGACCTGGGGGCTGTCACATACCTGTGATGCGGAGACAGCTGGTGTCTTTCACATACCTGTGATGTGGAGACAGCTAAGGGCTAACACATACCTGTGATGGGGAGAAAGTTGGCTGCTCTCAGGCATCTGTGATGTGGAGACAGATGGGAGTTGTCACATACCTGTGATTGGGAGAAAGCTGCGGTCTGTCACTCACCTATGATGTGAAGAGAGCTGGGGGCTATCACACAGCTTTGATGGGGAGAGAGATGTGGACTGTCACATACCTGTGACGCTGAGACAGCTGGGGGCTGTCACGTAACTGTGACGGGTAGAGCAGGGGCCGCAACTCACCTGTGATGGGGAGAGAGCTGGGGGCTGTCACTCACCTGTAATGAGGAGAGAGATGGGGGCTATCTCTCACCTGTGATGGGGAGAGAGCTGGGGGCTGTCACATACCTGTGATGAGGAGAGACTTGGGGTTTGTCATGCACCTGTGATGCGGAGACAGCTGGGGGCTGTCACATACCTGTGATGGGGAGAGAGCTGGGGGCTGTAACTCACCAGTGATGGGGAGAGAGCTGGGGCATGTAACACACCTGTGATGGGGAGAGAGCTTGGGGTTGTCACACACCTGTGATGGGGAGAGAGATGGGGATTGTCACTTACTTGTAATGCTGAGACAGCTGGGGGCTGTCTCACACCGGTGATGGGGAGAGAGCTGCGGACTGTCAAACACCTATGATGGGGAGAGAGCTGGGGGCTGTCAGTCACCTGTGATGTGGAGACTGCTGGTGGCTGTCACATACCTGTGATGGGGAGAGAGCTGCGGGCTGTCACACACCTGTGATGGGGAGAGAGTTGGGGATTGTCACATACTTGTAATGCTGAGACAGCTGGGGGCTGTCACACCCCAGTGATGGGTGTAGAGCTGGGGCTGTCACTCACCGGTGATGGGGAGAGAGATGCGGACTGTCACATACCTGTTATGCTGAGACAGCTGGGGGCTGTCACATACCTGTGATGGGGAGAGAGCTGGGGGCTGCCACATACCTGTGATGGGGAGAGAGCTGGGGGCTATCACATACCTGTGATGTGGAGACAGCTGGGGGCTGTCACATACCTGTGATGGGTAGAGAGCTGGGGGCTGTCACTCACCTGTGAAGGGGAGAGAGCTGGGGGCTTTCACGCACCTGTGATATGGAGACAACTGGGGACGGTCACACACCTCTGATGGGGAGAGAGCTTGTCGTTGTCACATACCTGTGATGTGGAGACTGCTGGGGGCTATCGTATACCTGTAATTGGGAGAGAGCTGGGGGCCGTCACTCACCTGTGATGGGGAGACAGTTTCTGGCTGTCACACACCTGTGATGGGGAGAGAGATGGGGACTGTCACATACCTGTGATGCTGTTACAGCTGGGGGCTGTCACATACTTGTGATGGGGAGAGAGCTGAGGGCTGTTACTCACCTGAGATGGGAAGAGAGATGAGGTATGTCAATCACCTGTGATGGGGAGTGAGCTGGGGCTGTCACGCACCTGTTATATGGAGACAGCTGGGGTCGGTCACACACCTGTGATGGGTAGACAGTTGGGGTCTGCCAGGCAACTGTGATGCGGTGACACCTGGGGTCTGTCAACTACCTCTGATGGGGAGAGAGCTGGGGGGTGTCACTCACCTGAGATGGGGAGAGAGCTGGGGGCTGTCACTCACCTGTGATGTGGAGAGAGCTGGGGACTGTCACTCACCTGTGAAGGGGAGAGAGCTGGGCGTTGTCACGCACCTGTGATATGGAGATAGATGGGGACGGTCACACACCTGTGATGGAGGGAGAGCTTGGGGCTGTCACACACGTGTGATGGCACGGGAGATGGGGACTGTCTAACACCTGTGATGGGGACAGAGGTGGGGTCTCTCACATACCTGAGAAGGGGAAGGGATAGGGACTGTCACTCCCCTGTGATGGGGAGAGAGCTGGGGACTGACACACCTGTGATGGGGAGAGAGCTGGGGGCTGTCACTCACCTCTAATGGGGAGAGAGCTCGCGGCTATCACACACCTGTGATGGGGAATGACATGCGGACTGTCAAACACCTGTGATGGGGAGAGAACTGGGGCTGTCACATACATGTGATGCGGAGACAGCTGGTGTCTTTCACATACCTGTGATGTGGAGACAGCTAAGGGCTAACACATACTTGTGATGGGGAGAAAGTTGGGTGCTGTCAGGCATCTGTGATGTGGAGACAGCTGAGAGTTGTCACATACCTGTGATTGGGAGATAGCTGGGGTCTGTCACTCACCTATGATCTGGAGAGAGCTGGGGGCTATCACACAGTTTTGATGGGGAGAGAGATGGGGACTGTCACATACCTGTGACGGGTAGAGCTGGGGGCCGCCACTCACCTGTGATGGGGAGAGAGCTGGGGGCTGTCACTCACCTGTAATGAGGAGAGAGATGGGGGCTGTCTCTCACCTGTGATGGGGAGAGAGCTGGGGGCTGTCATCCACCTGTGAAGGGGAGAGAGCTGGGCGTTGTCACTCACCTGTGATATGGAGAGAGCTGGGGTCGGTCAAACACCTATGATGGGGAGAGAGCTTGTGTTTGTCACATACCTGTGATATAGAGACAGCTGTGGTCTATCACATACCTATAATGGGGAGACAGCTGGGGGCTGTGACATACCTGTGATGGGGAGAGAGTAGGAGGCTTTTACGCACCTGTGATATAGACAGCTGGGGACGGTCACACAACTGTGATGGGGAGAGAGCTGGTGGCTGTCACTCACTTGTGATGGGGAGAGAGATGGGGGCTGTCAATCAACTGTGATGGGGCGAGAGCTGGGGGCTGTCATCCACCTGTGAAGGGGAAAGAGCTGGGGCTTTCTCGCACCTGTGATATGGAGACAGCTGGGGATGGTCACACACCTGTGACGAGGAGAGAGCTTGGCGTTGTCACATACCTCTGATGTGGAGACAGCTGGGGGTTGTCACATACCTGTTATGGGGAGAGACTTGGGGTTTGTCAGGCAACTGTGATGTGGAGACAGCTGGGGGCTGTCACATACCTGTGATGGGGAGAGAGCTTGGGGCTGTAACTCACCGGTGATGGGGAGAGAGCTGTGGGATGTCACACACCTGTGATGGGGAGAGAGCTTGGGGTTGTCACACACCTCTGATGGGGAGAGAGATGGGGATTGTCACTTACTTTTAATGCTAAGACAGATGGGGGCTGTCACACTACTGTGATTGGGGGAGAGCTGGGGGCTCACACATACCTATGATGCAGAGACAGCTAGTGGTTGTCACATCCCTGTGACGTGGAGACAATGGGGGTTGTGATATACATGTGATTGGGAGAGAGTTGGGGGCTGTTATGGTCCTGTGATGCGGAGAAAATTGGGGGCTCTCATATACCTGTGTTGGGTAGAGAGCTGGGATCTCTTGCTCACCTGAAATGGGGAGAGAGCTGGGGTCTTTCACACACCTGTGATGGGGAAAGAGATGGGGACTGTCAAACACCTGTGATGGGGAGAGACCTGGGGGCTGTCAGATACCTGTGATGCGGAGACAGCTGGTGTGTTTCACATACCTGTGATGTGGAGAGAGCTGGGGGCTGCCACATACCTGTGATGGGGAAAAAGTTGGGGGCTCTCAGGCTCCTGTGATGTGGAATCAGCTGGGGGCTGTCACATACCTGTGATGGGGAGAAAGCTGGGGCCTATCACTCACCTGTGATGGGGAGAGAGCTGGGGTCTGTCGCACACCTGTGATGGGGAGAGAGCTGGGGGTTGTCACTCCCCTATGATGGGGAGAGAGCTGGGGCTCACATATACCTGTGATGCGTAGACAGCTAGTGGTTGTCACATACCTGTGATGTGGAGACAATGGGCGTTGTGACATACCTGTGATGGGGAGAGAGTTGGGGGCTGTTAGGCTCCTTTGATGCGGAGACAGCTAAGGTCTCTCAGACACCTGTGATGGGGAGAGAGCTGGGGGCTGTCACTCACCTGTGATGGGGCGAGAGCTGGTGGCTGTCACACACCTGTGAATGGGAGAGAGCTGGGCATTGTCACTCACCTGTGATATGGAGACACCTGGGGACGGTCACACACCTGTGATGGAGAGAGAGCTGGGGGCTGTCACTCACTTGTGATGGGGAGAGAGATGGGGGCTGTCACATACGTGTGTTGGAGCGATAGCTAGGGGCCGTCACCCACCTGTGAAAGGGAGAGAGCTGGGGGCTTTCACGCACCTGTGATATGGAGACGGCTGGGGAGGGTCACATACCTGTGATGGGGAGAGAGCTGGGGGCTGTCACTCACTTGTGATGGGGAGAGCGATGGGGGCAGTGAATCAACTGTGATGGGGCGAGAGCTGGGGGCTGTCACCCACCTCTGATATGGAGACAGCTGGGGATGGTCACACACCTGTGATGAGGAGAGAGCTTGGCGTTGTCACATACCTATGATGTGGCGACAGCTGGGGGTTCTCACATACCTGTGATGGGGAGAGACTTGGGGTTTGTCAGGCACATGTGGTGCGGAGACAGATGGGGGCTGTCACATACCTGTTATGGGGAGAGATCAGGGGGCTGTATCTCACCGGTGATAGGGAGAGAGCTGGGGGATGTCACACACCTGTGATGGGGAGAGAGCTTGGGTTTGTCACACACCTGTGATGGGGAGAGAGATGGGGATTGTCACTTACTTGTAATTCTAAGACAGCTGGGGGCTGTCACACTGCTGTGATTGGGAGAGAGCTGGGGGCTGTCTCTCACCGGGGATGCGGAAAGAGCTGGGGGATGTCACACACCTGTGATGGGAAGGGAGCTTGGGGCTCTCACTCACTTGTGAAGGGGAAAGAGATGGGGACTGTCAAACACTTCTGATGGGGAGAGTGCTGGGGCAAGTCACATACCTGTGATGCGGAGTAAGGTAGTTGCTGTCACATACTTGTGATGTGGAGACAGCTGGGGGCTGTCACATACCTGTGATGGGGAGAGAGCTGAGGGCTATCACTCACCTGTGATGGGGAGAGAGCTGGGGTCTGTCACACACCTGTGATGGGGAGAGAGCTGGGCACTGTCAAGCATCTATGATGGGGAGAGAGCTGGGGGCTGTCACATACCTGTGATGCAGATAGAGCTGGTGGCTGTCACATACCTGTGATGTGGAGACAGCTTGCGACTGTAACATACCTGTGATGGGGAGAGAGTTGGGAGCTGTCAGACACCTTTGATGCGGAGACAGCTGTGGGCTGTCACATACTTGTGATGGGGAGACAGCCGGGGGCCGTCACTCACCTGTGATGGGGAGAGAGGTGGGGGCTGTCACACACCTGTGATGGGGAGAGAGATGGGGACTGTCACATAGCTGTGAGGCGGAGACAGCTGGGGGTTGTCACACACCTGTGATGGGGAGAGAGTTGGGTCCTGTCAGGCACTTGTGATGCAGAGAGAGCTGGGGGCTGTCACATGCCTGTGATGTGGAGACAGCTGGGGCCTGTCACATACCTGTGATGGGGAGAGAGCTGGGGGCTATCACTCACCTGTGATTGGGAGAGAGTTGGGGATTGTCACATACTTGTAATGCTGAGACAGCTGGGGACTCTCAAACACCTCTGATGGGGAGAGGCCTTGGGATTGCCCCATACATGTGATGTGGAGACAGCTGGGAGCTGCCACATACCTAAAATGGGGAGACAGCTGGGGGCAGTCACATACCTGTGATGTGGAGACAGCTGGGGCCTGTCAAATATTTGTGATGGGGAGAGAGTTTGGGCTCTCACATACCTGTGATGCAGAGAGAGCTGGTGGCTGTCACATACCTGTGATTTGGAGACAGCTGGTGGTTGTCACATACCTGTGATGGGGAGAGAGCTGGGGTCTGTCCCTCGCCTGTGATTGGGAGAGAGCTGTGGGTTGTCACATACCTGTGAGGCCGAAACAGCTGTGGGTTGTCAAATAGCTCTGATGGGGAGAGAGTTGGGGCCTGTCACGCACCTGTGATGTGGAGACAGCTGGGGGCTGTCACATACCTGTGATGGGGAGAGAGCTGCGGACTGTCAAACACCTATGATGGGGAGAGAGCTGGGGGCTGTCAGTCACCTGTGATGTGTAGACTGCTGGTGGCTGTCACATACCTATGATGGGGAGAGAGCTGCGGGCTGTCACACACCTGTGATGGGGAGAGAGTTGGGGATTGTCACATACTTGTAATGCTGAGACAGCTGGGGGCTGTCACACCCCGGTGATGGGTGTAGAGCTGGGGTTGTCACTCACCGGTGATGGGGAGAGAGATGCGGACTGTCACATACCTGTTATGCTGAGACAGCTGGGGGCTGTCACATACCTGTGATGGGGAAAGAGCTGGGGGCTGTCACATACCTGTGATGTGGAGACAGGTGGGGGCTGTCACATACTTGTGATGGGGAGAGAGCTGGGGGCTGTCACTCACCTGTGATCAGGAGAGAGATTGGGGCTGTCACCCACCTGTGAAGGGGAGAGAGCTGGGGGCTTTCACGCACCTGTGATATGGAGACAACTGGGGACGGTCACGCACGTGTGATGGGGAGAGAGCTGGGGACTGACACACCTGTGATGGGGAGAGAGCTGGGGGCTGTCACTCACCTCTAATGGGGAGAGAGCTCGCGGCTATCACAAACCTGTGATGGGGAAACACAGGCGGACTGTCAAACACCTGTGATGGGGAGAGACCTGGGGGCTGTCACATACCTGTGATGTGGAGACAGCTGGGGGCTGTCACATACCTGTGATGGGGAGAGAGCTGGGGGCTGTCACTCACCTGTGATCAGGAGAGAGCTTGGGGCTGTCACCCACCTGTGAAGGGGAGAGAGCTGGGGGCTTTCACGCACCTGTGATATGGAGACAACTGGGGACGGTCACACACCTCTGATGGGGAGAGAGCTTGTCGTTGTCACATACCTGTGATGTGGAGACTGCTGGGGGCTATCATATACCTGTAATTGGGAGAGAGCTGGGGGCCGTCACTCACCTGTGATGGGGAGACAGTTTCTGGCTGTCACACACCTGTGATGGGGAGAGAGATGGGGACTGTCACATACCTGTGATGCTGTTACAGCTGGGGGCTGTCACATACTTGTGATGGGGAGAGAGCTGAGGGCTGTTACTCACCTGAGATGGGAAGAGAGATGAGGTATGTCAATCACCTGTGATGGGGAGCGAGCTGGGGCTGTCACGCACCTGTTATATGGAGACAGCTGGGGTCGGTCACACACCTGTGATGGGTAGACAGTTGGGGTCTGCCAGGCAACTGTGATGCGGTGACACCTGGGGTCTGTCAACTACCTCTGATGGGGAGAGAGCTGGGGGGTGTCACTCACCTGAGATGGGGAGAGAGCTGGGGGCTGTCACTCACCTGTGATGTGGAGAGAGCTGGGGACTGTCACTCACCTGTGAAGGGGAGAGAGCTGGGCGTTGTCACGCACCTGTGATATGGAGATAGATGGGGACGGTCACACACCTGTGATGGAGGGAGAGCTTGGGGCTGTCACACACGTGTGATGGCACGGGAGATGGGGACTGTCTAACACCTGTGATGGGGACAGAGGTGGGGTCTCTCACATACCTGAGAAGGGGAAGGGATAGGGACTGTCACTCCCCTGTGATGGGGAGAGAGCTGGGGACTGACACACCTGTGATGGGGAGAGAGCTGGGGGCTGTCACTCACCTCTAATGGGGAGAGAGCTCGCGGCTATCACACACCTGTGATGGGGAATGACATGCGGACTGTCAAACACC
The DNA here is from genome assembly GCF_028023285.1 of Balaenoptera ricei. Lineage (NCBI taxonomy): Eukaryota > Metazoa > Chordata > Mammalia > Artiodactyla > Balaenopteridae > Balaenoptera > Balaenoptera ricei. The sequence goes on from NC_082654.1 coordinate 89,118,997, forward strand.
TGTGATGGGGAGAGAACTGGGGCTGTCACATACATGTGATGCGGAGACAGCTGGTGTCTTTCACATACCTGTGATGTGGAGACAGCTAAGGGCTAACACATACTTGTGATGGGGAGAAAGTTGGGTGCTGTCAGGCATCTGTGATGTGGAGACAGCTGAGAGTTGTCACATACCTGTGATTGGGAGATAGCTGGGGTCTGTCACTCACCTATGATCTGGAGAGAGCTGGGGGCTATCACACAGTTTTGATGGGGAGAGAGATGGGGACTGTCACATACCTGTGACGGGTAGAGCTGGGGGCCGCCACTCACCTGTGATGGGGAGAGAGCTGGGGGCTGTCACTCACCTGTAATGAGGAGAGAGCTGGGGGCTGTCTCTCACCTGTGATGGGGAGAGAGCTGGGGGCTGTCATCCACCTGTGAAGGGGAGAGAGCTGGGCGTTGTCACTCACCTGTGATATGGAGAGAGCTGGGGTCGGTCAAACACCTATGATGGGGAGAGAGCTTGTGTTTGTCACATACCTGTGATATAGAGACAGCTGTGGTCTATCACATACCTATAATGGGGAGACAGCTGGGGGCTGTGACATACCTGTGATGGGGAGAGAGTAGGAGGCTTTTACGCACCTGTGATATAGACAGCTGGGGACGGTCACACAACTGTGATGGGGAGAGAGCTGGTGGCTGTCACTCACTTGTGATGGGGAGAGAGATGGGGGCTGTCAATCAACTGTGATGGGGCGAGAGCTGGGGGCTGTCATCCACCTGTGAAGGGGAAAGAGCTGGGGCTTTCTCGCACCTGTGATATGGAGACAGCTGGGGATGGTCACACACCTGTGACGAGGAGAGAGCTTGGCGTTGTCACATACCTCTGATGTGGAGACAGCTGGGGGTTGTCACATACCTGTTATGGGGAGAGACTTGGGGTTTGTCAGGCAACTGTGATGTGGAGACAGCTGGGGGCTGTCACATACCTGTGATGGGGAGAGAGCTTGGGGCTGTAACTCACCGGTGATGGGGAGAGAGCTGTGGGATGTCACACACCTGTGATGGGGAGAGAGCTTGGGGTTGTCACACACCTCTGATGGGGAGAGAGATGGGGATTGTCACTTACTTTTAATGCTAAGACAGATGGGGGCTGTCACACTACTGTGATTGGGGGAGAGCTGGGGGCTCACACATACCTATGATGCAGAGACAGCTAGTGGTTGTCACATCCCTGTGACGTGGAGACAATGGGGGTTGTGATATACATGTGATTGGGAGAGAGTTGGGGGCTGTTATGGTCCTGTGATGCGGAGAAAATTGGGGGCTCTCATATACCTGTGTTGGGTAGAGAGCTGGGATCTCTTGCTCACCTGAAATGGGGAGAGAGCTGGGGTCTTTCACACACCTGTGATGGGGAAAGAGATGGGGACTGTCAAACACCTGTGATGGGGACAGACCTGGGGGCTGTCAGATACCTGTGATGCGGAGACAGCTGGTGTGTTTCACATACCTGTGATGTGGAGACAGCTGGGGGCTGCCACATACCTGTGATGGGGAAAAAGTTGGGGGCTCTCAGGCTCCTGTGATGTGGAATCAGCTGGGGGCTGTCACATACCTGTGATGGGGAGAAAGCTGGGGCCTATCACTCACCTGTGATGGGGAGAGAGCTGGGGTCTGTCGCACACCTGTGATGGGGAGAGAGCTGGGGGTTGTCACTCCCCTATGATGGGGAGAGAGCTGGGGCTCACATATACCTGTGATGCGTAGACAGCTAGTGGTTGTCACATACCTGTGATGTGGAGACAATGGGCGTTGTGACATACCTGTGATGGGGAGAGAGTTGGGGGCTGTTAGGCTCCTTTGATGCGGAGACAGCTAAGGTCTCTCAGACACCTGTGATGGGGAGAGAGCTGGGGGCTGTCACTCACCTGTGATGGGGCGAGAGCTGGTGGCTGTCACACACCTGTGAATGGGAGAGAGCTGGGCATTGTCACTCACCTGTGATATGGAGACACCTGGGGACGGTCACACACCTGTGATGGAGAGAGAGCTGGGGGCTGTCACTCACTTGTGATGGGGAGAGAGATGGGGGCTGTCACATACGTGTGTTGGAGCGATAGCTAGGGGCCGTCACCCACCTGTGAAAGGGAGAGAGCTGGGGGCTTTCACGCACCTGTGATATGGAGACGGCTGGGGAGGGTCACATACCTGTGATGGGGAGAGAGCTGGGGGCTGTCACTCACTTGTGATGGGGAGAGCGATGGGGGCAGTGAATCAACTGTGATGGGGCGAGAGCTGGGGGCTGTCACCCACCTCTGATATGGAGACAGCTGGGGATGGTCACACACCTGTGATGAGGAGAGAGCTTGGCGTTGTCACATACCTATGATGTGGCGACAGCTGGGGGTTCTCACATACCTGTGATGGGGAGAGACTTGGGGTTTGTCAGGCACATGTGGTGCGGAGACAGATGGGGGCTGTCACATACCTGTTATGGGGAGAGATCAGGGGGCTGTATCTCACCGGTGATAGGGAGAGAGCTGGGGGATGTCACACACCTGTGATGGGGAGAGAGCTTGGGTTTGTCACACACCTGTGATGGGGAGAGAGATGGGGATTGTCACTTACTTGTAATTCTAAGACAGCTGGGGGCTGTCACACTGCTGTGATTGGGAGAGAGCTGGGGGCTGTCTCTCACCGGGGATGCGGAAAGAGCTGGGGGATGTCACACACCTGTGATGGGAAGGGAGCTTGGGGCTCTCACTCACTTGTGAAGGGGAAAGAGATGGGGACTGTCAAACACTTCTGATGGGGAGAGTGCTGGGGCAAGTCACATACCTGTGATGCGGAGTAAGGTAGTTGCTGTCACATACTTGTGATGTGGAGACAGCTGGGGGCTGTCACATACCTGTGATGGGGAGAGAGCTGAGGGCTATCACTCACCTGTGATGGGGAGAGAGCTGGGGTCTGTCACACACCTGTGATGGGGAGAGAGCTGGGCACTGTCAAGCACCTATGATGGGGAGAGAGCTGGGGGCTGTCACATACCTGTGATGCAGATAGAGCTGGTGGCTGTCACATACCTGTGATGTGGAGACAGCTTGCGACTGTAACATACCTGTGATGGGGAGAGAGTTGGGAGCTGTCAGACACCTTTGATGCGGAGACAGCTGTGGGCTGTCACATACTTGTGATGGGGAGACAGCCGGGGGCCGTCACTCACCTGTGATGGGGAGAGAGGTGGGGGCTGTCACACACCTGTGATGGGGAGAGAGGTGGGGGCTGTCACACACCTGTGATGGGGAGAGAGGTGGGGGCTGTCACACACCTGTGATGGGGAGAGAGATGGGGACTGTCACATACCTGTGAGGCGGAGACAGCTGGGGGTTGTCACACACCTGTGATGGGGAGAGAGTTGGGTCCTGTCAGGCACTTGTGATGCAGAGAGAGCTGGGGGCTGTCACATGCCTGTGATGTGGAGACAGCTGGGGCCTGTCACATACCTGTGATGGGGAGAGAGCTGGGGGCTATCACTCACCTGTGATTGGGAGAGAGTTGGGGATTGTCACATACTTGTAATGCTGAGACAGCTGGGGACTCTCAAACACCTCTGATGGGGAGAGGCCTTGGGATTGCCCCATACATGTGATGTGGAGACAGCTGGGAGCTGCCACATACCTAAAATGGGGAGACAGCTGGGGGCAGTCACATACCTGTGATGTGGAGACAGCTGGGGCCTGTCAAATATTTGTGATGGGGAGAGAGTTTGGGCTCTCACATACCTGTGATGCAGAGAGAGCTGGTGGCTGTCACATACCTGTGATTTGGAGACAGCTGGTGGTTGTCACATACCTGTGATGGGGAGAGAGCTGGGGTCTGTCCCTCGCCTGTGATTGGGAGAGAGCTGTGGGTTGTCACATACCTGTGAGGCCGAAACAGCTGTGGGTTGTCAAATAGCTCTGATGGGGAGAGAGTTGGGGCCTGTCACGCACCTGTGATGTGGAGACAGCTGGGGGCTGTCACATACCTGTGATGGGGAGAGAGCTGCGGACTGTCAAACACCTATGATGGGGAGAGAGCTGGGGGCTGTCAGTCACCTGTGATGTGTAGACTGCTGGTGGCTGTCACATACCTATGATGGGGAGAGAGCTGCGGGCTGTCACACACCTGTGATGGGGAGAGAGTTGGGGATTGTCACATACTTGTAATGCTGAGACAGCTGGGGGCTGTCACACCCCGGTGATGGGTGTAGAGCTGGGGTTGTCACTCACCGGTGATGGGGAGAGAGATGCGGACTGTCACATACCTGTTATGCTGAGACAGCTGGGGGCTGTCACATACCTGTGATGGGGAAAGAGCTGGGGGCTGTCACATACCTGTGATGTGGAGACAGGTGGGGGCTGTCACATACTTGTGATGGGGAGAGAGCTGGGGGCTGTCACTCACCTGTGATCAGGAGAGAGATTGGGGCTGTCACCCACCTGTGAAGGGGAGAGAGCTGGGGGCTTTCACGCACCTGTGATATGGAGACAACTGGGGACGGTCACGCACGTGTGATGGGGAGAGAGCTGGGGACTGACACACCTGTGATGGGGAGAGAGCTGGGGGCTGTCACTCACCTCTAATGGGGAGAGAGCTCGCGGCTATCACAAACCTGTGATGGGGAAACACAGGCGGACTGTCAAACACCTGTGATGGGGAGAGACCTGGGGGCTGTCACATACCTGTGATGTGGAGACAGCTGGGGGCTGTCACATACCTGTGATGGGGAGAGAGCTGGGGGCTGTCACTCACCTGTGATCAGGAGAGAGCTTGGGGCTGTCACCCACCTGTGAAGGGGAGAGAGCTGGGGGCTTTCACGCACCTGTGATATGGAGACAACTGGGGACGGTCACACACCTCTGATGGGGAGAGAGCTTGTCGTTGTCACATACCTGTGATGTGGAGACTGCTGGGGGCTATCATAAACCTGTAATTGGGAGAGAGCTGGGGGCCGTCACTCACCTGTGATGGGGAGACAGTTTCTGGCTGTCACACACCTGTGATGGGGAGAGAGATGGGGACTGTCACATACCTGTGATGCTGTTACAGCTGGGGGCTGTCACATACTTGTGATGGGGAGAGAGCTGAGGGCTGTTACTCACCTGAGATGGGAAGAGAGATGAGGTATGTCAATCACCTGTGATGGGGAGCGAGCTGGGGCTGTCACGCACCTGTTATATGGAGACAGCTGGGGTCGGTCACACACCTGTGATGGGTAGACAGTTGGGGTCTGCCAGGCAACTGTGATGCGGTGACACCTGGGGTCTGTCAACTACCTCTGATGGGGAGAGAGCTGGGGGGTGTCACTCACCTGAGATGGGGAGAGAGCTGGGGGCTGTCACTCACCTGTGATGTGGAGAGAGCTGGGGACTGTCACTCACCTGTGAAGGGGAGAGAGCTGGGCGTTGTCACGCACCTGTGATATGGAGATAGATGGGGACGGTCACACACCTGTGATGGAGGGAGAGCTTGGGGCTGTCACACACGTGTGATGGCACGGGAGATGGGGACTGTCTAACACCTGTGATGGGGACAGAGGTGGGGTCTCTCACATACCTGAGAAGGGGAAGGGATAGGGACTGTCACTCCCCTGTGATGGGGAGAGAGCTGGGGACTGACACACCTGTGATGGGGAGAGAGCTGGGGGCTGTCACTCACCTCTAATGGGGAGAGAGCTCGCGGCTATCACACACCTGTGATGGGGAATGACATGCGGACTGTCAAACACCTGTGATGGGGAGAGAACTGGGGCTGTCACATACATGTGATGCGGAGACAGCTGGTGTCTTTCACATACCTGTGATGTGGAGACAGCTAAGGGCTAACACATACTTGTGATGGGGAGAAAGTTGGGTGCTGTCAGGCATCTGTGATGTGGAGACAGCTGAGAGTTGTCACATACCTGTGATTGGGAGATAGCTGGGGTCTGTCACTCACCTATGATCTGGAGAGAGCTGGGGGCTATCACACAGTTTTGATGGGGAGAGAGATGGGGACTGTCACATACCTGTGACGGGTAGAGCTGGGGGCCGCCACTCACCTGTGATGGGGAGAGAGCTGGGGGCTGTCACTCACCTGTAATGAGGAGAGAGATGGGGGCTGTCTCTCACCTGTGATGGGGAGAGAGCTGGGGGCTGTCATCCACCTGTGAAGGGGAGAGAGCTGGGCGTTGTCACTCACCTGTGATATGGAGAGAGCTGGGGTCGGTCAAACACCTATGATGGGGAGAGAGCTTGTGTTTGTCACATACCTGTGATATAGAGACAGCTGTGGTCTATCACATACCTATAATGGGGAGACAGCTGGGGGCTGTGACATACCTGTGATGGGGAGAGAGTAGGAGGCTTTTACGCACCTGTGATATAGACAGCTGGGGACGGTCACACAACTGTGATGGGGAGAGAGCTGGTGGCTGTCACTCACTTGTGATGGGGAGAGAGATGGGGGCTGTCAATCAACTGTGATGGGGCGAGAGCTGGGGGCTGTCATCCACCTGTGAAGGGGAAAGAGCTGGGGCTTTCTCGCACCTGTGATATGGAGACAGCTGGGGATGGTCACACACCTGTGACGAGGAGAGAGCTTGGCGTTGTCACATACCTCTGATGTGGAGACAGCTGGGGGTTGTCACATACCTGTTATGGGGAGAGACTTGGGGTTTGTCAGGCAACTGTGATGTGGAGACAGCTGGGGGCTGTCACATACCTGTGATGGGGAGAGAGCTTGGGGCTGTAACTCACCGGTGATGGGGAGAGAGCTGTGGGATGTCACACACCTGTGATGGGGAGAGAGCTTGGGGTTGTCACACACCTCTGATGGGGAGAGAGATGGGGATTGTCACTTACTTTTAATGCTAAGACAGATGGGGGCTGTCACACTACTGTGATTGGGGGAGAGCTGGGGGCTCACACATACCTATGATGCAGAGACAGCTAGTGGTTGTCACATCCCTGTGATTTGGAGACAGCTGGTGGTTGTCACATACCTGTGATGGGGAGAGAGCTGGGGTCTGTCCCTCGCCTGTGATTGGGAGAGAGCTGTGGGTTGTCACATACCTGTGAGGCCGAAACAGCTGTGGGTTGTCAAATAGCTCTGATGGGGAGAGAGTTGGGGCCTGTCACGCACCTGTGATGTGGAGACAGCTGGGGGCTGTCACATACCTGTGATGGGGAGAGAGCTGCGGACTGTCAAACACCTATGATGGGGAGAGAGCTGGGGGCTGTCAGTCACCTGTGATGTGTAGACTGCTGGTGGCTGTCACATACCTATGATGGGGAGAGAGCTGCGGGCTGTCACACACCTGTGATGGGGAGAGAGTTGGGGATTGTCACATACTTGTAATGCTGAGACAGCTGGGGGCTGTCACACCCCGGTGATGGGTGTAGAGCTGGGGTTGTCACTCACCGGTGATGGGGAGAGTGATGCGGACTGTCACATACCTGTTATGCTGAGACAGCTGGGGGCTGTCACATACCTGTGATGGGGAAAGAGCTGGGGGCTGTCACATACCTGTGATGTGGAGACAGGTGGGGGCTGTCACATACTTGTGATGGGGAGAGAGCTGGGGGCTGTCACTCACCTGTGATCAGGAGAGAGATTGGGGCTGTCACCCACCTGTGAAGGGGAGAGAGCTGGGGGCTTTCACGCACCTGTGATATGGAGACAACTGGGGACGGTCACGCACGTGTGATGGGGAGAGAGCTGGGGACTGACACACCTGTGATGGGAAGAGAGATGGGGATTGTCACTTACTTGTAATGCTGAGACAGCTGGGGGCTGTCTCACACCGGTGATGGGGAGAGAGCTGCGGACTGTCAAACACCTATGATGGGGAGAGAGCTGGGGGCTGTCAGTCACCTGTGATGTGGAGACTGCTGGTGGCTGTCACATACCTGTGATGGGGAGAGAGCTGCGGGCTGTCACACACCTGTGATGGGGAGAGAGTTGGGGATTGTCACATACTTGTAATGCTGAGACAGCTGGGGGCTGTCACACCCCGGTGATGGGTGTAGAGCTGGGGCTGTCACTCACCGGTGATGGGGAGAGAGATGCGGACTGTCACATACCTGTTATGCTGAGACAGCTGGGGGCTGTCACATACCTGTGATGGGGAGAGAGCTGGGGGCTGTCACATACCTGTGATGGGGAGACAGCTGGGGGCTGTCACATACCTGTGATGGGGAGAGAGCTGGGGTCTGTCACTCACCTGTGATCAGGAGAGAGCTTGGGGCTGTCACCCACCTGTGAAGGGGAGAGAGCTGGGGGCTTTCACGCACCTGTGATATGGAGACAACTGGGGACGGTCACACACCTCTGATGGGGAGAGAGCTTGTCGTTGTCACATACCTGTGATGTGGAGACTGCTGGGGGCTATCGTATACCTGTAATTGGGAGAGAGCTGGGGGCCGTCACTCACCTGTGATGGGGAGACAGTTTCTGGCTGTCACACACCTGTGATGGGGAGAGAGATGGGGACTGTCACATACCTGTGATGCTGTTACAGCTGGGGGCTGTCACATACTTGTGATGGGGAGAGAGCTGAGGGCTGTTACTCACCTGAGATGGGAAGAGAGATGAGGTATGTCAATCACCTGTGATGGGGAGCGAGCTGGGGCTGTCACGCACCTGTTATATGGAGACAGCTGGGGTCGGTCACACACCTGTGATGGGTAGACAGTTGGGGTCTGCCAGGCAACTGTGATGCGGTGACACCTGGGGTCTGTCAACTACCTCTGATGGGGAGAGAGCTGGGGGGTGTCACTCACCTGAGATGGGGAGAGAGCTGGGGGCTGTCACTCACCTGTGATGTGGAGAGAGCTGGGGACTGTCACTCACCTGTGAAGGGGAGAGAGCTGGGCGTTGTCACGCACCTGTGATATGGAGATAGATGGGGACGGTCACACACCTGTGATGGAGGGAGAGCTTGGGGCTGTCACACACGTGTGATGGCACGGGAGATGGGGACTGTCTAACACCTGTGATGGGGACAGAGGTGGGGTCTCTCACATACCTGAGAAGGGGAAGGGATAGGGACTGTCACTCCCCTGTGATGGGGAGAGAGCTGGGGACTGACACACCTGTGATGGGGAGAGAGCTGGGGGCTGTCACTCACCTCTAATGGGGAGAGAGCTCGCGGCTATCACACACCTGTGATGGGGAATGACATGCGGACTGTCAAACACCTGTGATGGGGAGAGAACTGGGGCTGTCACATACATGTGATGCGGAGACAGCTGGTGTCTTTCACATACCTGTGATGTGGAGACAGCTAAGGGCTAACACATACTTGTGATGGGGAGAAAGTTGGGTGCTGTCAGGCATCTGTGATGTGGAGACAGCTGAGAGTTGTCACATACCTGTGATTGGGAGATAGCTGGGGTCTGTCACTCACCTATGATCTGGAGAGAGCTGGGGGCTATCACACAGTTTTGATGGGGAGAGAGATGGGGACTGTCACATACCTGTGACGGGTAGAGCTGGGGGCCGCCACTCACCTGTGATGGGGAGAGAGCTGGGGGCTGTCACTCACCTGTAATGAGGAGAGAGATGGGGGCTGTCTCTCACCTGTGATGGGGAGAGAGCTGGGGGCTGTCATCCACCTGTGAAGGGGAGAGAGCTGGGCGTTGTCACTCACCTGTGATATGGAGAGAGCTGGGGTCGGTCAAACACCTATGATGGGGAGAGAGCTTGTGTTTGTCACATACCTGTGATATAGAGACAGCTGTGGTCTATCACATACCTATAATGGGGAGACAGCTGGGGGCTGTGACATACCTGTGATGGGGAGAGAGTAGGAGGCTTTTACGCACCTGTGATATAGACAGCTGGGGACGGTCACACAACTGTGATGGGGAGAGAGCTGGTGGCTGTCACTCACTTGTGATGGGGAGAGAGATGGGGGCTGTCAATCAACTGTGATGGGGCGAGAGCTGGGGGCTGTCATCCACCTGTGAAGGGGAAAGAGCTGGGGCTTTCTCGCACCTGTGATATGGAGACAGCTGGGGATGGTCACACACCTGTGACGAGGAGAGAGCTTGGCGTTGTCACATACCTCTGATGTGGAGACAGCTGGGGGTTGTCACATACCTGTTATGGGGAGAGACTTGGGGTTTGTCAGGCAACTGTGATGTGGAGACAGCTGGGGGCTGTCACATACCTGTGATGGGGAGAGAGCTTGGGGCTGTAACTCACCGGTGATGGGGAGAGAGCTGTGGGATGTCACACACCTGTGATGGGGAGAGAGCTTGGGGTTGTCACACACCTCTGATGGGGAGAGAGATGGGGATTGTCACTTACTTTTAATGCTAAGACAGATGGGGGCTGTCACACTACTGTGATTGGGGGAGAGCTGGGGGCTCACACATACCTATGATGCAGAGACAGCTAGTGGTTGTCACATCCCTGTGACGTGGAGACAATGGGGGTTGTGATATACATGTGATTGGGAGAGAGTTGGGGGCTGTTATGGTCCTGTGATGCGGAGAAAATTGGGGGCTCTCATATACCTGTGTTGGGTAGAGAGCTGGGATCTCTTGCTCACCTGAAATGGGGAGAGAGCTGGGGTCTTTCACACACCTGTGATGGGGAAAGAGATGGGGACTGTCAAACACCTGTGATGGGGACAGACCTGGGGGCTGTCAGATACCTGTGATGCGGAGACAGCTGGTGTGTTTCACATACCTGTGATGTGGAGACAGCTGGGGGCTGCCACATACCTGTGATGGGGAAAAAGTTGGGGGCTCTCAGGCTCCTGTGATGTGGAATCAGCTGGGGGCTGTCACATACCTGTGATGGGGAGAAAGCTGGGGCCTATCACTCACCTGTGATGGGGAGAGAGCTGGGGTCTGTCGCACACCTGTGATGGGGAGAGAGCTGGGGGTTGTCACTCCCCTATGATGGGGAGAGAGCTGGGGCTCACATATACCTGTGATGCGTAGACAGCTAGTGGTTGTCACATACCTGTGATGTGGAGACAATGGGCGTTGTGACATACCTGTGATGGGGAGAGAGTTGGGGGCTGTTAGGCTCCTTTGATGCGGAGACAGCTAAGGTCTCTCAGACACCTGTGATGGGGAGAGAGCTGGGGGCTGTCACTCACCTGTGATGGGGCGAGAGCTGGTGGCTGTCACACACCTGTGAATGGGAGAGAGCTGGGCATTGTCACTCACCTGTGATATGGAGACACCTGGGGACGGTCACACACCTGTGATGGAGAGAGAGCTGGGGGCTGTCACTCACTTGTGATGGGGAGAGAGATGGGGGCTGTCACATACGTGTGTTGGAGCGATAGCTAGGGGCCGTCACCCACCTGTGAAAGGGAGAGAGCTGGGGGCTTTCACGCACCTGTGATATGGAGACGGCTGGGGAGGGTCACATACCTGTGATGGGGAGAGAGCTGGGGGCTGTCACTCACTTGTGATGGGGAGAGCGATGGGGGCAGTGAATCAACTGTGATGGGGCGAGAGCTGGGGGCTGTCACCCACCTCTGATATGGAGACAGCTGGGGATGGTCACACACCTGTGATGAGGAGAGAGCTTGGCGTTGTCACATACCTATGATGTGGCGACAGCTGGGGGTTCTCACATACCTGTGATGGGGAGAGACTTGGGGTTTGTCAGGCACATGTGGTGCGGAGACAGATGGGGGCTGTCACATACCTGTTATGGGGAGAGATCAGGGGGCTGTATCTCACCGGTGATAGGGAGAGAGCTGGGGGATGTCACACACCTGTGATGGGGAGAGAGCTTGGGTTTGTCACACACCTGTGATGGGGAGAGAGATGGGGATTGTCACTTACTTGTAATTCTAAGACAGCTGGGGGCTGTCACACTGCTGTGATTGGGAGAGAGCTGGGGGCTGTCTCTCACCGGGGATGCGGAAAGAGCTGGGGGATGTCACACACCTGTGATGGGAAGGGAGCTTGGGGCTCTCACTCACTTGTGAAGGGGAAAGAGATGGGGACTGTCAAACACTTCTGATGGGGAGAGTGCTGGGGCAAGTCACATACCTGTGATGCGGAGTAAGGTAGTTGCTGTCACATACTTGTGATGTGGAGACAGCTGGGGGCTGTCACATACCTGTGATGGGGAGAGAGCTGAGGGCTATCACTCACCTGTGATGGGGAGAGAGCTGGGGTCTGTCACACACCTGTGATGGGGAGAGAGCTGGGCACTGTCAAGCACCTATGATGGGGAGAGAGCTGGGGGCTGTCACATACCTGTGATGCAGATAGAGCTGGTGGCTGTCACATACCTGTGATGTGGAGACAGCTTGCGACTGTAACATACCTGTGATGGGGAGAGAGTTGGGAGCTGTCAGACACCTTTGATGCGGAGACAGCTGTGGGCTGTCACATACTTGTGATGGGGAGACAGCCGGGGGCCGTCACTCACCTGTGATGGGGAGAGAGGTGGGGGCTGTCACACACCTGTGATGGGGAGAGAGGTGGGGGCTGTCACACACCTGTGATGGGGAGAGAGTTGGGGATTGTCACATACTTGTAATGCTGAGACAGCTGGGGGCTGTCACACCCCGGTGATGGGTGTAGAGCTGGGGTTGTCACTCACCGGTGATGGGGAGAGTGATGCGGACTGTCACATACCTGTTATGCTGAGACAGCTGGGGGCTGTCACATACCTGTGATGGGGAAAGAGCTGGGGGCTGTCACATACCTGTGATGTGGAGACAGGTGGGGGCTGTCACATACTTGTGATGGGGAGAGAGCTGGGGGCTGTCACTCACCTGTGATCAGGAGAGAGATTGGGGCTGTCACCCACCTGTGAAGGGGAGAGAGCTGGGGGCTTTCACGCACCTGTGATATGGAGACAACTGGGGACGGTCACGCACGTGTGATGGGGAGAGAGCTGGGGACTGACACACCTGTGATGGGAAGAGAGATGGGGATTGTCACTTACTTGTAATGCTGAGACAGCTGGGGGCTGTCTCACACCGGTGATGGGGAGAGAGCTGCGGACTGTCAAACACCTATGATGGGGAGAGAGCTGGGGGCTGTCAGTCACCTGTGATGTGGAGACTGCTGGTGGCTGTCACATACCTGTGATGGGGAGAGAGCTGCGGGCTGTCACACACCTGTGATGGGGAGAGAGTTGGGGATTGTCACATACTTGTAATGCTGAGACAGCTGGGGGCTGTCACACCCCGGTGATGGGTGTAGAGCTGGGGCTGTCACTCACCGGTGATGGGGAGAGAGATGCGGACTGTCACATACCTGTTATGCTGAGACAGCTGGGGGCTGTCACATACCTGTGATGGGGAGAGAGCTGGGGGCTGTCACATACCTGTGATGGGGAGACAGCTGGGGGCTGTCACATACCTGTGATGGGGAGAGAGCTGGGGTCTGTCACTCACCTGTGATCAGGAGAGAGCTTGGGGCTGTCACCCACCTGTGAAGGGGAGAGAGCTGGGGGCTTTCACGCACCTGTGATATGGAGACAACTGGGGACGGTCACACACCTCTGATGGGGAGAGAGCTTGTCGTTGTCACATACCTGTGATGTGGAGACTGCTGGGGGCTATCGTATACCTGTAATTGGGAGAGAGCTGGGGGCCGTCACTCACCTGTGATGGGGAGACAGTTTCTGGCTGTCACACACCTGTGATGGGGAGAGAGATGGGGACTGTCACATACCTGTGATGCTGTTACAGCTGGGGGCTGTCACATACTTGTGATGGGGAGAGAGCTGAGGGCTGTTACTCACCTGAGATGGGAAGAGAGATGAGGTATGTCAATCACCTGTGATGGGGAGCGAGCTGGGGCTGTCACGCACCTGTTATATGGAGACAGCTGGGGTCGGTCACACACCTGTGATGGGTAGACAGTTGGGGTCTGCCAGGCAACTGTGATGCGGTGACACCTGGGGTCTGTCAACTACCTCTGATGGGGAGAGAGCTGGGGGGTGTCACTCACCTGAGATGGGGAGAGAGCTGGGGGCTGTCACTCACCTGTGATGTGGAGAGAGCTGGGGACTGTCACTCACCTGTGAAGGGGAGAGAGCTGGGCGTTGTCACGCACCTGTGATATGGAGATAGATGGGGACGGTCACACACCTGTGATGGAGGGAGAGCTTGGGGCTGTCACACACGTGTGATGGCACGGGAGATGGGGACTGTCTAACACCTGTGATGGGGACAGAGGTGGGGTCTCTCACATACCTGAGAAGGGGAAGGGATAGGGACTGTCACTCCCCTGTGATGGGGAGAGAGCTGGGGACTGACACACCTGTGATGGGGAGAGAGCTGGGGGCTGTCACTCACCTCTAATGGGGAGAGAGCTCGCGGCTATCACACACCTGTGATGGGGAATGACATGCGGACTGTCAAACACCTGTGATGGGGAGAGAACTGGGGCTGTCACATACATGTGATGCGGAGACAGCTGGTGTCTTTCACATACCTGTGATGTGGAGACAGCTAAGGGCTAACACATACTTGTGATGGGGAGAAAGTTGGGTGCTGTCAGGCATCTGTGATGTGGAGACAGCTGAGAGTTGTCACATACCTGTGATTGGGAGATAGCTGGGGTCTGTCACTCACCTATGATCTGGAGAGAGCTGGGGGCTATCACACAGTTTTGATGGGGAGAGAGATGGGGACTGTCACATACCTGTGACGGGTAGAGCTGGGGGCCGCCACTCACCTGTGATGGGGAGAGAGCTGGGGGCTGTCACTCACCTGTAATGAGGAGAGAGATGGGGGCTGTCTCTCACCTGTGATGGGGAGAGAGCTGGGGGCTGTCATCCACCTGTGAAGGGGAGAGAGCTGGGCGTTGTCACTCACCTGTGATATGGAGAGAGCTGGGGTCGGTCAAACACCTATGATGGGGAGAGAGCTTGTGTTTGTCACATACCTGTGATATAGAGACAGCTGTGGTCTATCACATACCTATAATGGGGAGACAGCTGGGGGCTGTGACATACCTGTGATGGGGAGAGAGTAGGAGGCTTTTACGCACCTGTGATATAGACAGCTGGGGACGGTCACACAACTGTGATGGGGAGAGAGCTGGTGGCTGTCACTCACTTGTGATGGGGAGAGAGATGGGGGCTGTCAATCAACTGTGATGGGGCGAGAGCTGGGGGCTGTCATCCACCTGTGAAGGGGAAAGAGCTGGGGCTTTCTCGCACCTGTGATATGGAGACAGCTGGGGATGGTCACACACCTGTGACGAGGAGAGAGCTTGGCGTTGTCACATACCTCTGATGTGGAGACAGCTGGGGGTTGTCACATACCTGTTATGGGGAGAGACTTGGGGTTTGTCAGGCAACTGTGATGTGGAGACAGCTGGGGGCTGTCACATACCTGTGATGGGGAGAGAGCTTGGGGCTGTAACTCACCGGTGATGGGGAGAGAGCTGTGGGATGTCACACACCTGTGATGGGGAGAGAGCTTGGGGTTGTCACACACCTCTGATGGGGAGAGAGATGGGGATTGTCACTTACTTTTAATGCTAAGACAGATGGGGGCTGTCACACTACTGTGATTGGGGGAGAGCTGGGGGCTCACACATACCTATGATGCAGAGACAGCTAGTGGTTGTCACATCCCTGTGACGTGGAGACAATGGGGGTTGTGATATACATGTGATTGGGAGAGAGTTGGGGGCTGTTATGGTCCTGTGATGCGGAGAAAATTGGGGGCTCTCATATACCTGTGTTGGGTAGAGAGCTGGGATCTCTTGCTCACCTGAAATGGGGAGAGAGCTGGGGTCTTTCACACACCTGTGATGGGGAAAGAGATGGGGACTGTCAAACACCTGTGATGGGGACAGACCTGGGGGCTGTCAGATACCTGTGATGCGGAGACAGCTGGTGTGTTTCACATACCTGTGATGTGGAGACAGCTGGGGGCTGCCACATACCTGTGATGGGGAAAAAGTTGGGGGCTCTCAGGCTCCTGTGATGTGGAATCAGCTGGGGGCTGTCACATACCTGTGATGGGGAGAAAGCTGGGGCCTATCACTCACCTGTGATGGGGAGAGAGCTGGGGTCTGTCGCACACCTGTGATGGGGAGAGAGCTGGGGGTTGTCACTCCCCTATGATGGGGAGAGAGCTGGGGCTCACATATACCTGTGATGCGTAGACAGCTAGTGGTTGTCACATACCTGTGATGTGGAGACAATGGGCGTTGTGACATACCTGTGATGGGGAGAGAGTTGGGGGCTGTTAGGCTCCTTTGATGCGGAGACAGCTAAGGTCTCTCAGACACCTGTGATGGGGAGAGAGCTGGGGGCTGTCACTCACCTGTGATGGGGCGAGAGCTGGTGGCTGTCACACACCTGTGAATGGGAGAGAGCTGGGCATTGTCACTCACCTGTGATATGGAGACACCTGGGGACGGTCACACACCTGTGATGGAGAGAGAGCTGGGGGCTGTCACTCACTTGTGATGGGGAGAGAGATGGGGGCTGTCACATACGTGTGTTGGAGCGATAGCTAGGGGCCGTCACCCACCTGTGAAAGGGAGAGAGCTGGGGGCTTTCACGCACCTGTGATATGGAGACGGCTGGGGAGGGTCACATACCTGTGATGGGGAGAGAGCTGGGGGCTGTCACTCACTTGTGATGGGGAGAGCGATGGGGGCAGTGAATCAACTGTGATGGGGCGAGAGCTGGGGGCTGTCACCCACCTCTGATATGGAGACAGCTGGGGATGGTCACACACCTGTGATGAGGAGAGAGCTTGGCGTTGTCACATACCTATGATGTGGCGACAGCTGGGGGTTCTCACATACCTGTGATGGGGAGAGACTTGGGGTTTGTCAGGCACATGTGGTGCGGAGACAGATGGGGGCTGTCACATACCTGTTATGGGGAGAGATCAGGGGGCTGTATCTCACCGGTGATAGGGAGAGAGCTGGGGGATGTCACACACCTGTGATGGGGAGAGAGCTTGGGTTTGTCACACACCTGTGATGGGGAGAGAGATGGGGATTGTCACTTACTTGTAATTCTAAGACAGCTGGGGGCTGTCACACTGCTGTGATTGGGAGAGAGCTGGGGGCTGTCTCTCACCGGGGATGCGGAAAGAGCTGGGGGATGTCACACACCTGTGATGGGAAGGGAGCTTGGGGCTCTCACTCACTTGTGAAGGGGAAAGAGATGGGGACTGTCAAACACTTCTGATGGGGAGAGTGCTGGGGCAAGTCACATACCTGTGATGCGGAGTAAGGTAGTTGCTGTCACATACTTGTGATGTGGAGACAGCTGGGGGCTGTCACATACCTGTGATGGGGAGAGAGCTGAGGGCTATCACTCACCTGTGATGGGGAGAGAGCTGGGGTCTGTCACACACCTGTGATGGGGAGAGAGCTGGGCACTGTCAAGCACCTATGATGGGGAGAGAGCTGGGGGCTGTCACATACCTGTGATGCAGATAGAGCTGGTGGCTGTCACATACCTGTGATGTGGAGACAGCTTGCGACTGTAACATACCTGTGATGGGGAGAGAGTTGGGAGCTGTCAGACACCTTTGATGCGGAGACAGCTGTGGGCTGTCACATACTTGTGATGGGGAGACAGCCGGGGGCCGTCACTCACCTGTGATGGGGAGAGAGGTGGGGGCTGTCACACACCTGTGATGGGGAGAGAGGTGGGGGCTGTCACACACCTGTGATGGGGAGAGAGGTGGGGGCTGTCACACACCTGTGATGGGGAGAGAGATGGGGACTGTCACATACCTGTGAGGCGGAGACAGCTGGGGGTTGTCACACACCTGTGATGGGGAGAGAGTTGGGTCCTGTCAGGCACTTGTGATGCAGAGAGAGCTGGGGGCTGTCACATGCCTGTGATGTGGAGACAGCTGGGGCCTGTCACATACCTGTGATGGGGAGAGAGCTGGGGGCTATCACTCACCTGTGATTGGGAGAGAGTTGGGGATTGTCACATACTTGTAATGCTGAGACAGCTGGGGACTCTCAAACACCTCTGATGGGGAGAGGCCTTGGGATTGCCCCATACATGTGATGTGGAGACAGCTGGGAGCTGCCACATACCTAAAATGGGGAGACAGCTGGGGGCAGTCACATACCTGTGATGTGGAGACAGCTGGGGCCTGTCAAATATTTGTGATGGGGAGAGAGTTTGGGCTCTCACATACCTGTGATGCAGAGAGAGCTGGTGGCTGTCACATACCTGTGATTTGGAGACAGCTGGTGGTTGTCACATACCTGTGATGGGGAGAGAGCTGGGGTCTGTCCCTCGCCTGTGATTGGGAGAGAGCTGTGGGTTGTCACATACCTGTGAGGCCGAAACAGCTGTGGGTTGTCAAATAGCTCTGATGGGGAGAGAGTTGGGGCCTGTCACGCACCTGTGATGTGGAGACAGCTGGGGGCTGTCACATACCTGTGATGGGGAGAGAGCTGCGGACTGTCAAACACCTATGATGGGGAGAGAGCTGGGGGCTGTCAGTCACCTGTGATGTGTAGACTGCTGGTGGCTGTCACATACCTATGATGGGGAGAGAGCTGCGGGCTGTCACACACCTGTGATGGGGAGAGAGTTGGGGATTGTCACATACTTGTAATGCTGAGACAGCTGGGGGCTGTCACACCCCGGTGATGGGTGTAGAGCTGGGGTTGTCACTCACCGGTGATGGGGAGAGTGATGCGGACTGTCACATACCTGTTATGCTGAGACAGCTGGGGGCTGTCACATACCTGTGATGGGGAAAGAGCTGGGGGCTGTCACATACCTGTGATGTGGAGACAGGTGGGGGCTGTCACATACTTGTGATGGGGAGAGAGCTGGGGGCTGTCACTCACCTGTGATCAGGAGAGAGATTGGGGCTGTCACCCACCTGTGAAGGGGAGAGAGCTGGGGGCTTTCACGCACCTGTGATATGGAGACAACTGGGGACGGTCACGCACGTGTGATGGGGAGAGAGCTGGGGACTGACACACCTGTGATGGGAAGAGAGATGGGGATTGTCACTTACTTGTAATGCTGAGACAGCTGGGGGCTGTCTCACACCGGTGATGGGGAGAGAGCTGCGGACTGTCAAACACCTATGATGGGGAGAGAGCTGGGGGCTGTCAGTCACCTGTGATGTGGAGACTGCTGGTGGCTGTCACATACCTGTGATGGGGAGAGAGCTGCGGGCTGTCACACACCTGTGATGGGGAGAGAGTTGGGGATTGTCACATACTTGTAATGCTGAGACAGCTGGGGGCTGTCACACCCCGGTGATGGGTGTAGAGCTGGGGCTGTCACTCACCGGTGATGGGGAGAGAGATGCGGACTGTCACATACCTGTTATGCTGAGACAGCTGGGGGCTGTCACATACCTGTGATGGGGAGAGAGCTGGGGGCTGTCACATACCTGTGATGGGGAGACAGCTGGGGGCTGTCACATACCTGTGATGGGGAGAGAGCTGGGGTCTGTCACTCACCTGTGATCAGGAGAGAGCTTGGGGCTGTCACCCACCTGTGAAGGGGAGAGAGCTGGGGGCTTTCACGCACCTGTGATATGGAGACAACTGGGGACGGTCACACACCTCTGATGGGGAGAGAGCTTGTCGTTGTCACATACCTGTGATGTGGAGACTGCTGGGGGCTATCGTATACCTGTAATTGGGAGAGAGCTGGGGGCCGTCACTCACCTGTGATGGGGAGACAGTTTCTGGCTGTCACACACCTGTGATGGGGAGAGAGATGGGGACTGTCACATACCTGTGATGCTGTTACAGCTGGGGGCTGTCACATACTTGTGATGGGGAGAGAGCTGAGGGCTGTTACTCACCTGAGATGGGAAGAGAGATGAGGTATGTCAATCACCTGTGATGGGGAGCGAGCTGGGGCTGTCACGCACCTGTTATATGGAGACAGCTGGGGTCGGTCACACACCTGTGATGGGTAGACAGTTGGGGTCTGCCAGGCAACTGTGATGCGGTGACACCTGGGGTCTGTCAACTACCTCTGATGGGGAGAGAGCTGGGGGGTGTCACTCACCTGAGATGGGGAGAGAGCTGGGGGCTGTCACTCACCTGTGATGTGGAGAGAGCTGGGGACTGTCACTCACCTGTGAAGGGGAGAGAGCTGGGCGTTGTCACGCACCTGTGATATGGAGATAGATGGGGACGGTCACACACCTGTGATGGAGGGAGAGCTTGGGGCTGTCACACACGTGTGATGGCACGGGAGATGGGGACTGTCTAACACCTGTGATGGGGACAGAGGTGGGGTCTCTCACATACCTGAGAAGGGGAAGGGATAGGGACTGTCACTCCCCTGTGATGGGGAGAGAGCTGGGGACTGACACACCTGTGATGGGGAGAGAGCTGGGGGCTGTCACTCACCTCTAATGGGGAGAGAGCTCGCGGCTATCACACACCTGTGATGGGGAATGACATGCGGACTGTCAAACACCTGTGATGGGGAGAGAACTGGGGCTGTCACATACATGTGATGCGGAGACAGCTGGTGTCTTTCACATACCTGTGATGTGGAGACAGCTAAGGGCTAACACATACTTGTGATGGGGAGAAAGTTGGGTGCTGTCAGGCATCTGTGATGTGGAGACAGCTGAGAGTTGTCACATACCTGTGATTGGGAGATAGCTGGGGTCTGTCACTCACCTATGATCTGGAGAGAGCTGGGGGCTATCACACAGTTTTGATGGGGAGAGAGATGGGGACTGTCACATACCTGTGACGGGTAGAGCTGGGGGCCGCCACTCACCTGTGATGGGGAGAGAGCTGGGGGCTGTCACTCACCTGTAATGAGGAGAGAGATGGGGGCTGTCTCTCACCTGTGATGGGGAGAGAGCTGGGGGCTGTCATCCACCTGTGAAGGGGAGAGAGCTGGGCGTTGTCACTCACCTGTGATATGGAGAGAGCTGGGGTCGGTCAAACACCTATGATGGGGAGAGAGCTTGTGTTTGTCACATACCTGTGATATAGAGACAGCTGTGGTCTATCACATACCTATAATGGGGAGACAGCTGGGGGCTGTGACATACCTGTGATGGGGAGAGAGTAGGAGGCTTTTACGCACCTGTGATATAGACAGCTGGGGACGGTCACACAACTGTGATGGGGAGAGAGCTGGTGGCTGTCACTCACTTGTGATGGGGAGAGAGATGGGGGCTGTCAATCAACTGTGATGGGGCGAGAGCTGGGGGCTGTCATCCACCTGTGAAGGGGAAAGAGCTGGGGCTTTCTCGCACCTGTGATATGGAGACAGCTGGGGATGGTCACACACCTGTGACGAGGAGAGAGCTTGGCGTTGTCACATACCTCTGATGTGGAGACAGCTGGGGGTTGTCACATACCTGTTATGGGGAGAGACTTGGGGTTTGTCAGGCAACTGTGATGTGGAGACAGCTGGGGGCTGTCACATACCTGTGATGGGGAGAGAGCTTGGGGCTGTAACTCACCGGTGATGGGGAGAGAGCTGTGGGATGTCACACACCTGTGATGGGGAGAGAGCTTGGGGTTGTCACACACCTCTGATGGGGAGAGAGATGGGGATTGTCACTTACTTTTAATGCTAAGACAGATGGGGGCTGTCACACTACTGTGATTGGGGGAGAGCTGGGGGCTCACACATACCTATGATGCAGAGACAGCTAGTGGTTGTCACATCCCTGTGACGTGGAGACAATGGGGGTTGTGATATACATGTGATTGGGAGAGAGTTGGGGGCTGTTATGGTCCTGTGATGCGGAGAAAATTGGGGGCTCTCATATACCTGTGTTGGGTAGAGAGCTGGGATCTCTTGCTCACCTGAAATGGGGAGAGAGCTGGGGTCTTTCACACACCTGTGATGGGGAAAGAGATGGGGACTGTCAAACACCTGTGATGGGGACAGACCTGGGGGCTGTCAGATACCTGTGATGCGGAGACAGCTGGTGTGTTTCACATACCTGTGATGTGGAGACAGCTGGGGGCTGCCACATACCTGTGATGGGGAAAAAGTTGGGGGCTCTCAGGCTCCTGTGATGTGGAATCAGCTGGGGGCTGTCACATACCTGTGATGGGGAGAAAGCTGGGGCCTATCACTCACCTGTGATGGGGAGAGAGCTGGGGTCTGTCGCACACCTGTGATGGGGAGAGAGCTGGGGGTTGTCACTCCCCTATGATGGGGAGAGAGCTGGGGCTCACATATACCTGTGATGCGTAGACAGCTAGTGGTTGTCACATACCTGTGATGTGGAGACAATGGGCGTTGTGACATACCTGTGATGGGGAGAGAGTTGGGGGCTGTTAGGCTCCTTTGATGCGGAGACAGCTAAGGTCTCTCAGACACCTGTGATGGGGAGAGAGCTGGGGGCTGTCACTCACCTGTGATGGGGCGAGAGCTGGTGGCTGTCACACACCTGTGAATGGGAGAGAGCTGGGCATTGTCACTCACCTGTGATATGGAGACACCTGGGGACGGTCACACACCTGTGATGGAGAGAGAGCTGGGGGCTGTCACTCACTTGTGATGGGGAGAGAGATGGGGGCTGTCACATACGTGTGTTGGAGCGATAGCTAGGGGCCGTCACCCACCTGTGAAAGGGAGAGAGCTGGGGGCTTTCACGCACCTGTGATATGGAGACGGCTGGGGAGGGTCACATACCTGTGATGGGGAGAGAGCTGGGGGCTGTCACTCACTTGTGATGGGGAGAGCGATGGGGGCAGTGAATCAACTGTGATGGGGCGAGAGCTGGGGGCTGTCACCCACCTCTGATATGGAGACAGCTGGGGATGGTCACACACCTGTGATGAGGAGAGAGCTTGGCGTTGTCACATACCTATGATGTGGCGACAGCTGGGGGTTCTCACATACCTGTGATGGGGAGAGACTTGGGGTTTGTCAGGCACATGTGGTGCGGAGACAGATGGGGGCTGTCACATACCTGTTATGGGGAGAGATCAGGGGGCTGTATCTCACCGGTGATAGGGAGAGAGCTGGGGGATGTCACACACCTGTGATGGGGAGAGAGCTTGGGTTTGTCACACACCTGTGATGGGGAGAGAGATGGGGATTGTCACTTACTTGTAATTCTAAGACAGCTGGGGGCTGTCACACTGCTGTGATTGGGAGAGAGCTGGGGGCTGTCTCTCACCGGGGATGCGGAAAGAGCTGGGGGATGTCACACACCTGTGATGGGAAGGGAGCTTGGGGCTCTCACTCACTTGTGAAGGGGAAAGAGATGGGGACTGTCAAACACTTCTGATGGGGAGAGTGCTGGGGCAAGTCACATACCTGTGATGCGGAGTAAGGTAGTTGCTGTCACATACTTGTGATGTGGAGACAGCTGGGGGCTGTCACATACCTGTGATGGGGAGAGAGCTGAGGGCTATCACTCACCTGTGATGGGGAGAGAGCTGGGGTCTGTCACACACCTGTGATGGGGAGAGAGCTGGGCACTGTCAAGCACCTATGATGGGGAGAGAGCTGGGGGCTGTCACATACCTGTGATGCAGATAGAGCTGGTGGCTGTCACATACCTGTGATGTGGAGACAGCTTGCGACTGTAACATACCTGTGATGGGGAGAGAGTTGGGAGCTGTCAGACACCTTTGATGCGGAGACAGCTGTGGGCTGTCACATACTTGTGATGGGGAGACAGCCGGGGGCCGTCACTCACCTGTGATGGGGAGAGAGGTGGGGGCTGTCACACACCTGTGATGGGGAGAGAGGTGGGGGCTGTCACACACCTGTGATGGGGAGAGAGGTGGGGGCTGTCACACACCTGTGATGGGGAGAGAGATGGGGACTGTCACATACCTGTGAGGCGGAGACAGCTGGGGGTTGTCACACACCTGTGATGGGGAGAGAGTTGGGTCCTGTCAGGCACTTGTGATGCAGAGAGAGCTGGGGGCTGTCACATGCCTGTGATGTGGAGACAGCTGGGGCCTGTCACATACCTGTGATGGGGAGAGAGCTGGGGGCTATCACTCACCTGTGATTGGGAGAGAGTTGGGGATTGTCACATACTTGTAATGCTGAGACAGCTGGGGACTCTCAAACACCTCTGATGGGGAGAGGCCTTGGGATTGCCCCATACATGTGATGTGGAGACAGCTGGGAGCTGCCACATACCTAAAATGGGGAGACAGCTGGGGGCAGTCACATACCTGTGATGTGGAGACAGCTGGGGCCTGTCAAATATTTGTGATGGGGAGAGAGTTTGGGCTCTCACATACCTGTGATGCAGAGAGAGCTGGTGGCTGTCACATACCTGTGATTTGGAGACAGCTGGTGGTTGTCACATACCTGTGATGGGGAGAGAGCTGGGGTCTGTCCCTCGCCTGTGATTGGGAGAGAGCTGTGGGTTGTCACATACCTGTGAGGCCGAAACAGCTGTGGGTTGTCAAATAGCTCTGATGGGGAGAGAGTTGGGGCCTGTCACGCACCTGTGATGTGGAGACAGCTGGGGGCTGTCACATACCTGTGATGGGGAGAGAGCTGCGGACTGTCAAACACCTATGATGGGGAGAGAGCTGGGGGCTGTCAGTCACCTGTGATGTGTAGACTGCTGGTGGCTGTCACATACCTATGATGGGGAGAGAGCTGCGGGCTGTCACACACCTGTGATGGGGAGAGAGTTGGGGATTGTCACATACTTGTAATGCTGAGACAGCTGGGGGCTGTCACACCCCGGTGATGGGTGTAGAGCTGGGGTTGTCACTCACCGGTGATGGGGAGAGAGATGCGGACTGTCACATACCTGTTATGCTGAGACAGCTGGGGGCTGTCACATACCTGTGATGGGGAAAGAGCTGGGGGCTGTCACATACCTGTGATGTGGAGACAGGTGGGGGCTGTCACATACTTGTGATGGGGAGAGAGCTGGGGGCTGTCACTCACCTGTGATCAGGAGAGAGATTGGGGCTGTCACCCACCTGTGAAGGGGAGAGAGCTGGGGGCTTTCACGCACCTGTGATATGGAGACAACTGGGGACGGTCACGCACGTGTGATGGGGAGAGAGCTGGGGACTGACACACCTGTGATGGGGAGAGAGCTGGGGGCTGTCACTCACCTCTAATGGGGAGAGAGCTCGCGGCTATCACAAACCTGTGATGGGGAAACACAGGCGGACTGTCAAACACCTGTGATGGGGAGAGACCTGGGGGCTGTCACATACCTGTGATGTGGAGACAGCTGGGGGCTGTCACATACCTGTGATGGGGAGAGAGCTGGGGGCTGTCACTCACCTGTGATCAGGAGAGAGCTTGGGGCTGTCACCCACCTGTGAAGGGGAGAGAGCTGGGGGCTTTCACGCACCTGTGATATGGAGACAACTGGGGACGGTCACACACCTCTGATGGGGAGAGAGCTTGTCGTTGTCACATACCTGTGATGTGGAGACTGCTGGGGGCTATCATATACCTGTAATTGGGAGAGAGCTGGGGGCCGTCACTCACCTGTGATGGGGAGACAGTTTCTGGCTGTCACACACCTGTGATGGGGAGAGAGATGGGGACTGTCACATACCTGTGATGCTGTTACAGCTGGGGGCTGTCACATACTTGTGATGGGGAGAGAGCTGAGGGCTGTTACTCACCTGAGATGGGAAGAGAGATGAGGTATGTCAATCACCTGTGATGGGGAGCGAGCTGGGGCTGTCACGCACCTGTTATATGGAGACAGCTGGGGTCGGTCACACACCTGTGATGGGTAGACAGTTGGGGTCTGCCAGGCAACTGTGATGCGGTGACACCTGGGGTCTGTCAACTACCTCTGATGGGGAGAGAGCTGGGGGGTGTCACTCACCTGAGATGGGGAGAGAGCTGGGGGCTGTCACTCACCTGTGATGTGGAGAGAGCTGGGGACTGTCACTCACCTGTGAAGGGGAGAGAGCTGGGCGTTGTCACGCACCTGTGATATGGAGATAGATGGGGACGGTCACACACCTGTGATGGAGGGAGAGCTTGGGGCTGTCACACACGTGTGATGGCACGGGAGATGGGGACTGTCTAACACCTGTGATGGGGACAGAGGTGGGGTCTCTCACATACCTGAGAAGGGGAAGGGATAGGGACTGTCACTCCCCTGTGATGGGGAGAGAGCTGGGGACTGACACACCTGTGATGGGGAGAGAGCTGGGGGCTGTCACTCACCTCTAATGGGGAGAGAGCTCGCGGCTATCACACACCTGTGATGGGGAATGACATGCGGACTGTCAAACACCTGTGATGGGGAGAGAACTGGGGCTGTCACATACATGTGATGCGGAGACAGCTGGTGTCTTTCACATACCTGTGATGTGGAGACAGCTAAGGGCTAACACATACTTGTGATGGGGAGAAAGTTGGGTGCTGTCAGGCATCTGTGATGTGGAGACAGCTGAGAGTTGTCACATACCTGTGATTGGGAGATAGCTGGGGTCTGTCACTCACCTATGATCTGGAGAGAGCTGGGGGCTATCACACAGTTTTGATGGGGAGAGAGATGGGGACTGTCACATACCTGTGACGGGTAGAGCTGGGGGCCGCCACTCACCTGTGATGGGGAGAGAGCTGGGGGCTGTCACTCACCTGTAATGAGGAGAGAGATGGGGGCTGTCTCTCACCTGTGATGGGGAGAGAGCTGGGGGCTGTCATCCACCTGTGAAGGGGAGAGAGCTGGGCGTTGTCACTCACCTGTGATATGGAGAGAGCTGGGGTCGGTCAAACACCTATGATGGGGAGAGAGCTTGTGTTTGTCACATACCTGTGATATAGAGACAGCTGTGGTCTATCACATACCTATAATGGGGAGACAGCTGGGGGCTGTGACATACCTGTGATGGGGAGAGAGTAGGAGGCTTTTACGCACCTGTGATATAGACAGCTGGGGACGGTCACACAACTGTGATGGGGAGAGAGCTGGTGGCTGTCACTCACTTGTGATGGGGAGAGAGATGGGGGCTGTCAATCAACTGTGATGGGGCGAGAGCTGGGGGCTGTCATCCACCTGTGAAGGGGAAAGAGCTGGGGCTTTCTCGCACCTGTGATATGGAGACAGCTGGGGATGGTCACACACCTGTGACGAGGAGAGAGCTTGGCGTTGTCACATACCTCTGATGTGGAGACAGCTGGGGGTTGTCACATACCTGTTATGGGGAGAGACTTGGGGTTTGTCAGGCAACTGTGATGTGGAGACAGCTGGGGGCTGTCACATACCTGTGATGGGGAGAGAGCTTGGGGCTGTAACTCACCGGTGATGGGGAGAGAGCTGTGGGATGTCACACACCTGTGATGGGGAGAGAGCTTGGGGTTGTCACACACCTCTGATGGGGAGAGAGATGGGGATTGTCACTTACTTTTAATGCTAAGACAGATGGGGGCTGTCACACTACTGTGATTGGGGGAGAGCTGGGGGCTCACACATACCTATGATGCAGAGACAGCTAGTGGTTGTCACATCCCTGTGACGTGGAGACAATGGGGGTTGTGATATACATGTGATTGGGAGAGAGTTGGGGGCTGTTATGGTCCTGTGATGCGGAGAAAATTGGGGGCTCTCATATACCTGTGTTGGGTAGAGAGCTGGGATCTCTTGCTCACCTGAAATGGGGAGAGAGCTGGGGTCTTTCACACACCTGTGATGGGGAAAGAGATGGGGACTGTCAAACACCTGTGATGGGGACAGACCTGGGGGCTGTCAGATACCTGTGATGCGGAGACAGCTGGTGTGTTTCACATACCTGTGATGTGGAGACAGCTGGGGGCTGCCACATACCTGTGATGGGGAAAAAGTTGGGGGCTCTCAGGCTCCTGTGATGTGGAATCAGCTGGGGGCTGTCACATACCTGTGATGGGGAGAAAGCTGGGGCCTATCACTCACCTGTGATGGGGAGAGAGCTGGGGTCTGTCGCACACCTGTGATGGGGAGAGAGCTGGGGGTTGTCACTCCCCTATGATGGGGAGAGAGCTGGGGCTCACATATACCTGTGATGCGTAGACAGCTAGTGGTTGTCACATACCTGTGATGTGGAGACAATGGGCGTTGTGACATACCTGTGATGGGGAGAGAGTTGGGGGCTGTTAGGCTCCTTTGATGCGGAGACAGCTAAGGTCTCTCAGACACCTGTGATGGGGAGAGAGCTGGGGGCTGTCACTCACCTGTGATGGGGCGAGAGCTGGTGGCTGTCACACACCTGTGAATGGGAGAGAGCTGGGCATTGTCACTCACCTGTGATATGGAGACACCTGGGGACGGTCACACACCTGTGATGGAGAGAGAGCTGGGGGCTGTCACTCACTTGTGATGGGGAGAGAGATGGGGGCTGTCACATACGTGTGTTGGAGCGATAGCTAGGGGCCGTCACCCACCTGTGAAAGGGAGAGAGCTGGGGGCTTTCACGCACCTGTGATATGGAGACGGCTGGGGAGGGTCACATACCTGTGATGGGGAGAGAGCTGGGGGCTGTCACTCACTTGTGATGGGGAGAGCGATGGGGGCAGTGAATCAACTGTGATGGGGCGAGAGCTGGGGGCTGTCACCCACCTCTGATATGGAGACAGCTGGGGATGGTCACACACCTGTGATGAGGAGAGAGCTTGGCGTTGTCACATACCTATGATGTGGCGACAGCTGGGGGTTCTCACATACCTGTGATGGGGAGAGACTTGGGGTTTGTCAGGCACATGTGGTGCGGAGACAGATGGGGGCTGTCACATACCTGTTATGGGGAGAGATCAGGGGGCTGTATCTCACCGGTGATAGGGAGAGAGCTGGGGGATGTCACACACCTGTGATGGGGAGAGAGCTTGGGTTTGTCACACACCTGTGATGGGGAGAGAGATGGGGATTGTCACTTACTTGTAATTCTAAGACAGCTGGGGGCTGTCACACTGCTGTGATTGGGAGAGAGCTGGGGGCTGTCTCTCACCGGGGATGCGGAAAGAGCTGGGGGATGTCACACACCTGTGATGGGAAGGGAGCTTGGGGCTCTCACTCACTTGTGAAGGGGAAAGAGATGGGGACTGTCAAACACTTCTGATGGGGAGAGTGCTGGGGCAAGTCACATACCTGTGATGCGGAGTAAGGTAGTTGCTGTCACATACTTGTGATGTGGAGACAGCTGGGGGCTGTCACATACCTGTGATGGGGAGAGAGCTGAGGGCTATCACTCACCTGTGATGGGGAGAGAGCTGGGGTCTGTCACACACCTGTGATGGGGAGAGAGCTGGGCACTGTCAAGCACCTATGATGGGGAGAGAGCTGGGGGCTGTCACATACCTGTGATGCAGATAGAGCTGGTGGCTGTCACATACCTGTGATGTGGAGACAGCTTGCGACTGTAACATACCTGTGATGGGGAGAGAGTTGGGAGCTGTCAGACACCTTTGATGCGGAGACAGCTGTGGGCTGTCACATACTTGTGATGGGGAGACAGCCGGGGGCCGTCACTCACCTGTGATGGGGAGAGAGGTGGGGGCTGTCACACACCTGTGATGGGGAGAGAGGTGGGGGCTGTCACACACCTGTGATGGGGAGAGAGGTGGGGGCTGTCACACACCTGTGATGGGGAGAGAGATGGGGACTGTCACATACCTGTGAGGCGGAGACAGCTGGGGGTTGTCACACACCTGTGATGGGGAGAGAGTTGGGTCCTGTCAGGCACTTGTGATGCAGAGAGAGCTGGGGGCTGTCACATGCCTGTGATGTGGAGACAGCTGGGGCCTGTCACATACCTGTGATGGGGAGAGAGCTGGGGGCTATCACTCACCTGTGATTGGGAGAGAGTTGGGGATTGTCACATACTTGTAATGCTGAGACAGCTGGGGACTCTCAAACACCTCTGATGGGGAGAGGCCTTGGGATTGCCCCATACATGTGATGTGGAGACAGCTGGGAGCTGCCACATACCTAAAATGGGGAGACAGCTGGGGGCAGTCACATACCTGTGATGTGGAGACAGCTGGGGCCTGTCAAATATTTGTGATGGGGAGAGAGTTTGGGCTCTCACATACCTGTGATGCAGAGAGAGCTGGTGGCTGTCACATACCTGTGATTTGGAGACAGCTGGTGGTTGTCACATACCTGTGATGGGGAGAGAGCTGGGGTCTGTCCCTCGCCTGTGATTGGGAGAGAGCTGTGGGTTGTCACATACCTGTGAGGCCGAAACAGCTGTGGGTTGTCAAATAGCTCTGATGGGGAGAGAGTTGGGGCCTGTCACGCACCTGTGATGTGGAGACAGCTGGGGGCTGTCACATACCTGTGATGGGGAGAGAGCTGCGGACTGTCAAACACCTATGATGGGGAGAGAGCTGGGGGCTGTCAGTCACCTGTGATGTGTAGACTGCTGGTGGCTGTCACATACCTATGATGGGGAGAGAGCTGCGGGCTGTCACACACCTGTGATGGGGAGAGAGTTGGGGATTGTCACATACTTGTAATGCTGAGACAGCTGGGGGCTGTCACACCCCGGTGATGGGTGTAGAGCTGGGGTTGTCACTCACCGGTGATGGGGAGAGAGATGCGGACTGTCACATACCTGTTATGCTGAGACAGCTGGGGGCTGTCACATACCTGTGATGGGGAAAGAGCTGGGGGCTGTCACATACCTGTGATGTGGAGACAGGTGGGGGCTGTCACATACTTGTGATGGGGAGAGAGCTGGGGGCTGTCACTCACCTGTGATCAGGAGAGAGATTGGGGCTGTCACCCACCTGTGAAGGGGAGAGAGCTGGGGGCTTTCACGCACCTGTGATATGGAGACAACTGGGGACGGTCACGCACGTGTGATGGGGAGAGAGCTGGGGACTGACACACCTGTGATGGGGAGAGAGCTGGGGGCTGTCACTCACCTCTAATGGGGAGAGAGCTCGCGGCTATCACACACCTGTGATGGGGAATGACATGCGGACTGTCAAACACCTGTGATGGGGAGAGAACTGGGGCTGTCACATACATGTGATGCGGAGACAGCTGGTGTCTTTCACATACCTGTGATGTGGAGACAGCTAAGGGCTAACACATACTTGTGATGGGGAGAAAGTTGGGTGCTGTCAGGCATCTGTGATGTGGAGACAGCTGAGAGTTGTCACATACCTGTGATTGGGAGATAGCTGGGGTCTGTCACTCACCTATGATCTGGAGAGAGCTGGGGGCTATCACACAGTTTTGATGGGGAGAGAGATGGGGACTGTCACATACCTGTGACGGGTAGAGCTGGGGGCCGCCACTCACCTGTGATGGGGAGAGAGCTGGGGGCTGTCACTCACCTGTAATGAGGAGAGAGATGGGGGCTGTCTCTCACCTGTGATGGGGAGAGAGCTGGGGGCTGTCATCCACCTGTGAAGGGGAGAGAGCTGGGCGTTGTCACTCAACTGTGATATGGAGAGAGCTGGGGTCGGTCAAACACCTATGATGGGGAGAGAGCTTGTGTTTGTCACATACCTGTGATATAGAGACAGCTGTGGTCTATCACATACCTATAATGGGGAGACAGCTGGGGGCTGTGACATACCTGTGATGGGGAGAGAGTAGGAGGCTTTTACGCACCTGTGATATAGACAGCTGGGGACGGTCACACAACTGTGATGGGGAGAGAGCTGGTGGCTGTCACTCACTTGTGATGGGGAGAGAGATGGGGGCTGTCAATCAACTGTGATGGGGCGAGAGCTGGGGGCTGTCATCCACCTGTGAAGGGGAAAGAGCTGGGGCTTTCTCGCACCTGTGATATGGAGACAGCTGGGGATGGTCACACACCTGTGACGAGGAGAGAGCTTGGCGTTGTCACATACCTCTGATGTGGAGACAGCTGGGGGTTGTCACATACCTGTTATGGGGAGAGACTTGGGGTTTGTCAGGCAACTGTGATGTGGAGACAGCTGGGGGCTGTCACATACCTGTGATGGGGAGAGAGCTTGGGGCTGTAACTCACCGGTGATGGGGAGAGAGCTGTGGGATGTCACACACCTGTGATGGGGAGAGAGCTTGGGGTTGTCACACACCTCTGATGGGGAGAGAGATGGGGATTGTCACTTACTTTTAATGCTAAGACAGATGGGGGCTGTCACACTACTGTGATTGGGGGAGAGCTGGGGGCTCACACATACCTATGATGCAGAGACAGCTAGTGGTTGTCACATCCCTGTGACGTGGAGACAATGGGGGTTGTGATATACATGTGATTGGGAGAGAGTTGGGGGCTGTTATGGTCCTGTGATGCGGAGAAAATTGGGGGCTCTCATATACCTGTGTTGGGTAGAGAGCTGGGATCTCTTGCTCACCTGAAATGGGGAGAGAGCTGGGGTCTTTCACACACCTGTGATGGGGAAAGAGATGGGGACTGTCAAACACCTGTGATGGGGACAGACCTGGGGGCTGTCAGATACCTGTGATGCGGAGACAGCTGGTGTGTTTCACATACCTGTGATGTGGAGACAGCTGGGGGCTGCCACATACCTGTGATGGGGAAAAAGTTGGGGGCTCTCAGGCTCCTGTGATGTGGAATCAGCTGGGGGCTGTCACATACCTGTGATGGGGAGAAAGCTGGGGCCTATCACTCACCTGTGATGGGGAGAGAGCTGGGGTCTGTCGCACACCTGTGATGGGGAGAGAGCTGGGGGTTGTCACTCCCCTATGATGGGGAGAGAGCTGGGGCTCACATATACCTGTGATGCGTAGACAGCTAGTGGTTGTCACATACCTGTGATGTGGAGACAATGGGCGTTGTGACATACCTGTGATGGGGAGAGAGTTGGGGGCTGTTAGGCTCCTTTGATGCGGAGACAGCTAAGGTCTCTCAGACACCTGTGATGGGGAGAGAGCTGGGGGCTGTCACTCACCTGTGATGGGGCGAGAGCTGGTGGCTGTCACACACCTGTGAATGGGAGAGAGCTGGGCATTGTCACTCACCTGTGATATGGAGACACCTGGGGACGGTCACACACCTGTGATGGAGAGAGAGCTGGGGGCTGTCACTCACTTGTGATGGGGAGAGAGATGGGGGCTGTCACATACGTGTGTTGGAGCGATAGCTAGGGGCCGTCACCCACCTGTGAAAGGGAGAGAGCTGGGGGCTTTCACGCACCTGTGATATGGAGACGGCTGGGGAGGGTCACATACCTGTGATGGGGAGAGAGCTGGGGGCTGTCACTCACTTGTGATGGGGAGAGCGATGGGGGCAGTGAATCAACTGTGATGGGGCGAGAGCTGGGGGCTGTCACCCACCTCTGATATGGAGACAGCTGGGGATGGTCACACACCTGTGATGAGGAGAGAGCTTGGCGTTGTCACATACCTATGATGTGGCGACAGCTGGGGGTTCTCACATACCTGTGATGGGGAGAGACTTGGGGTTTGTCAGGCACATGTGGTGCGGAGACAGATGGGGGCTGTCACATACCTGTTATGGGGAGAGATCAGGGGGCTGTATCTCACCGGTGATAGGGAGAGAGCTGGGGGATGTCACACACCTGTGATGGGGAGAGAGCTTGGGTTTGTCACACACCTGTGATGGGGAGAGAGATGGGGATTGTCACTTACTTGTAATTCTAAGACAGCTGGGGGCTGTCACACTGCTGTGATTGGGAGAGAGCTGGGGGCTGTCTCTCACCGGGGATGCGGAAAGAGCTGGGGGATGTCACACACCTGTGATGGGAAGGGAGCTTGGGGCTCTCACTCACTTGTGAAGGGGAAAGAGATGGGGACTGTCAAACACTTCTGATGGGGAGAGTGCTGGGGCAAGTCACATACCTGTGATGCGGAGTAAGGTAGTTGCTGTCACATACTTGTGATGTGGAGACAGCTGGGGGCTGTCACATACCTGTGATGGGGAGAGAGCTGAGGGCTATCACTCACCTGTGATGGGGAGAGAGCTGGGGTCTGTCACACACCTGTGATGGGGAGAGAGCTGGGCACTGTCAAGCACCTATGATGGGGAGAGAGCTGGGGGCTGTCACATACCTGTGATGCAGATAGAGCTGGTGGCTGTCACATACCTGTGATGTGGAGACAGCTTGCGACTGTAACATACCTGTGATGGGGAGAGAGTTGGGAGCTGTCAGACACCTTTGATGCGGAGACAGCTGTGGGCTGTCACATACTTGTGATGGGGAGACAGCCGGGGGCCGTCACTCACCTGTGATGGGGAGAGAGGTGGGGGCTGTCACACACCTGTGATGGGGAGAGAGGTGGGGGCTGTCACACACCTGTGATGGGGAGAGAGGTGGGGGCTGTCACACACCTGTGATGGGGAGAGAGATGGGGACTGTCACATACCTGTGAGGCGGAGACAGCTGGGGGTTGTCACACACCTGTGATGGGGAGAGAGTTGGGTCCTGTCAGGCACTTGTGATGCAGAGAGAGCTGGGGGCTGTCACATGCCTGTGATGTGGAGACAGCTGGGGCCTGTCACATACCTGTGATGGGGAGAGAGCTGGGGGCTATCACTCACCTGTGATTGGGAGAGAGTTGGGGATTGTCACATACTTGTAATGCTGAGACAGCTGGGGACTCTCAAACACCTCTGATGGGGAGAGGCCTTGGGATTGCCCCATACATGTGATGTGGAGACAGCTGGGAGCTGCCACATACCTAAAATGGGGAGACAGCTGGGGGCAGTCACATACCTGTGATGTGGAGACAGCTGGGGCCTGTCAAATATTTGTGATGGGGAGAGAGTTTGGGCTCTCACATACCTGTGATGCAGAGAGAGCTGGTGGCTGTCACATACCTGTGATTTGGAGACAGCTGGTGGTTGTCACATACCTGTGATGGGGAGAGAGCTGGGGTCTGTCCCTCGCCTGTGATTGGGAGAGAGCTGTGGGTTGTCACATACCTGTGAGGCCGAAACAGCTGTGGGTTGTCAAATAGCTCTGATGGGGAGAGAGTTGGGGCCTGTCACGCACCTGTGATGTGGAGACAGCTGGGGGCTGTCACATACCTGTGATGGGGAGAGAGCTGCGGACTGTCAAACACCTATGATGGGGAGAGAGCTGGGGGCTGTCAGTCACCTGTGATGTGTAGACTGCTGGTGGCTGTCACATACCTATGATGGGGAGAGAGCTGCGGGCTGTCACACACCTGTGATGGGGAGAGAGTTGGGGATTGTCACATACTTGTAATGCTGAGACAGCTGGGGGCTGTCACACCCCGGTGATGGGTGTAGAGCTGGGGTTGTCACTCACCGGTGATGGGGAGAGAGATGCGGACTGTCACATACCTGTTATGCTGAGACAGCTGGGGGCTGTCACATACCTGTGATGGGGAAAGAGCTGGGGGCTGTCACATACCTGTGATGTGGAGACAGGTGGGGGCTGTCACATACTTGTGATGGGGAGAGAGCTGGGGGCTGTCACTCACCTGTGATCAGGAGAGAGATTGGGGCTGTCACCCACCTGTGAAGGGGAGAGAGCTGGGGGCTTTCACGCACCTGTGATATGGAGACAACTGGGGACGGTCACGCACGTGTGATGGGGAGAGAGCTGGGGACTGACACACCTGTGATGGGGAGAGAGCTGGGGGCTGTCACTCACCTCTAATGGGGAGAGAGCTCGCGGCTATCACAAACCTGTGATGGGGAAACACAGGCGGACTGTCAAACACCTGTGATGGGGAGAGACCTGGGGGCTGTCACATACCTGTGATGTGGAGACAGCTGGGGGCTGTCACATACCTGTGATGGGGAGAGAGCTGGGGGCTGTCACTCACCTGTGATCAGGAGAGAGCTTGGGGCTGTCACCCACCTGTGAAGGGGAGAGAGCTGGGGGCTTTCACGCACCTGTGATATGGAGACAACTGGGGACGGTCACACACCTCTGATGGGGAGAGAGCTTGTCGTTGTCACATACCTGTGATGTGGAGACTGCTGGGGGCTATCATATACCTGTAATTGGGAGAGAGCTGGGGGCCGTCACTCACCTGTGATGGGGAGACAGTTTCTGGCTGTCACACACCTGTGATGGGGAGAGAGATGGGGACTGTCACATACCTGTGATGCTGTTACAGCTGGGGGCTGTCACATACTTGTGATGGGGAGAGAGCTGAGGGCTGTTACTCACCTGAGATGGGAAGAGAGATGAGGTATGTCAATCACCTGTGATGGGGAGCGAGCTGGGGCTGTCACGCACCTGTT
The DNA here is from genome assembly GCF_028023285.1 of Balaenoptera ricei. Taxonomy (NCBI): domain Eukaryota; kingdom Metazoa; phylum Chordata; class Mammalia; order Artiodactyla; family Balaenopteridae; genus Balaenoptera; species Balaenoptera ricei. Next base: position 89,155,046 of record NC_082654.1, read on the forward strand.
ATATGGAGACAGCTGGGGTCGGTCACACACCTGTGATGGGTAGACAGTTGGGGTCTGCCAGGCAACTGTGATGCGGTGACACCTGGGGTCTGTCAACTACCTCTGATGGGGAGAGAGCTGGGGGGTGTCACTCACCTGAGATGGGGAGAGAGCTGGGGGCTGTCATATACCTGTGATGCGGAGACAGCTGGTGTGTTTCACATACCTGTGATGTGGAGACAGCTGGGGGCTGCCACATACCTGTGATGGGGAAAAAGTTGGGGGCTCTCAGGCTCCTGTGATGTGGAATCAGCTGGGGGCTGTCACATACCTGTGATGGGGAGAAAGCTGGGGCCTATCACTCACCTGTGATGGGGAGAGAGCTGGGGTCTGTCGCACACCTGTGATGGGGAGAGAGCTGGGGGTTGTCACTCCCCTATGATGGGGAGAGAGTTGGGTCCTGTCAGGCACTTGTGATGCAGAGAGAGCTGGGGGCTGTCACATGCCTGTGATGTGGAGACAGCTGGGGCCTGTCACATACCTGTGATGGGGAGAGAGCTGGGGGCTATCACTCACCTGTGATTGGGAGAGAGTTGGGGATTGTCACATACTTGTAATGCTGAGACAGCTGGGGACTCTCAAACACCTCTGATGGGGAGAGGCCTTGGGATTGCCCCATACATGTGATGTGGAGACAGCTGGGAGCTGCCACATACCTAAAATGGGGAGACAGCTGGGGGCAGTCACATACCTGTGATGTGGAGACAGCTGGGGCCTGTCAAATATTTGTGATGGGGAGAGAGTTTGGGCTCTCACATACCTGTGATGCAGAGAGAGCTGGTGGCTGTCACATACCTGTGATTTGGAGACAGCTGGTGGTTGTCACATACCTGTGATGGGGAGAGAGCTGGGGTCTGTCCCTCGCCTGTGATTGGGAGAGAGCTGTGGGTTGTCACATACCTGTGAGGCCGAAACAGCTGTGGGTTGTCAAATAGCTCTGATGGGGAGAGAGTTGGGGCCTGTCACGCACCTGTGATGTGGAGACAGCTGGGGGCTGTCACATACCTGTGATGGGGAGAGAGCTGCGGACTGTCAAACACCTATGATGGGGAGAGAGCTGGGGGCTGTCAGTCACCTGTGATGTGGAGACTGCTGGTGGCTGTCACATACCTATGATGGGGAGAGAGCTGCGGGCTGTCACACACCTGTGATGGGGAGAGAGTTGGGGATTGTCACATACTTGTAATGCTGAGACAGCTGGGGGCTGTCACACCCCGGTGATGGGTGTAGAGCTGGGGTTGTCACTCACCGGTGATGGGAAGAGTGATGCGGACTGTCACATACCTGTTATGCTGAGACAGCTGGGGGCTGTCACATACCTGTGATGGGGAAAGAGCTGGGGGCTGTCACATACCTGTGATGTGGAGACAGGTGGGGGCTGTCACATACTTGTGATGGGGAGAGAGCTGGGGGCTGTCACTCACCTGTGATCAGGAGAGAGCTTGGGGCTGTCACCCACCTGTGAAGGGGAGAGAGCTGGGGGCTTTCACGCACCTGTGATATGGAGACAACTGGGGACGGTCACGCACGTGTGATGGGGAGAGAGCTGGGGACTGACACACCTGTGATGGGGAGAGAGCTGGGGGCTGTCACTCACCTCTAATGGGGAGAGAGCTCGCGGCTATCACAAACCTGTGATGGGGAAACACAGGCGGACTGTCAAACACCTGTGATGGGGAGAGACCTGGGGGCTGTCACATACCTGTGATGCGGAGACAGCTGGTGTCTTTCACATACCTGTGATGTGGAGACAGCTAAGGGCTAACACATACCTGTGATGGGGAGAAAGTTGGCTGCTCTCAGGCATCTGTGATGTGGAGACAGATGGGAGTTGTCACATACCTGTGATTGGGAGAAAGCTGCGGTCTGTCACTCACCTATGATGTGAAGAGAGCTGGGGGCTATCACACAGCTTTGATGGGGAGAGAGATGTGGACTGTCACAAACCTGTGACGCTGAGACAGCTGGGGGCTGTCACGTAACTGTGACGGGTAGAGCAGGGGCCGCAACTCACCTGTGATGGGGAGAGAGCTGGGGGCTGTCACTCACCTGTAATGAGGAGAGAGATGGGGGCTATCTCTCACCTGTGATGGGGAGAGAGCTGGGGGCTGTCACATACCTGTGATGAGGAGAGACTTGGGGTTTGTCATGCACCTGTGATGCGGAGACAGCTGGGGGCTGTCACATACCTGTGATGGGGAGAGAGCTAGGGGGCTGTAGCTCACCAGTGATGGGGAGAGAGCTGGGGCATGTAACACACCTGTGATGGGGAGAGAGCTTGGGGTTGTCACACACCTGTGATGGGGAGAGAGATGGGGATTGTCACTTACTTGTAATGCTGAGACAGCTGGGGGCTGTCACACACCGGTGATGGGGAGAGAGCTGCGGACTGTCAAACACCTATGATGGGGAGAGAGCTGGGGGCTGTCAGTCACCTGTGATGTGGAGACTGCTGGTGGCTGTCACATACCTGTGATGGGGAGAGAGCTGCGGGCTGTCACACACCTGTGATGGGGAGAGAGTTGGGGATTGTCACATACTTGTAATGCTGAGACAGCTGGGGGCTGTCTCACCCCGGTGATGGGTGTAGAGCTGGGGCTGTCACTCACCGGTGATGGGGAGAGAGATGCGGACTGTCACATACCTGTAATGCTGAGACAGCTGGGGGCTGTCACATACCTGTGATGGGGAGAGAGCTGGGGGCTGCCACATACCTGTGATGGGGAGAGAGCTGGGGGCTATCACATACCTGTGATGTGGAGACAGCTGGGGGCTGTCACATACCTGTGATGGGTAGAGAGCTGGGGGCTGTCACTCACCTGTGAAGGGGAGAGAGCTGGGGGCTTTCACGCACCTGTGATATGGAGACAACTGGGGACGGTCACACACCTCTGATGGGGAGAGAGCTTGTCGTTGTCACATACCTGTGATGTGGAGACTGCTGGGGGCTATCGTATACCTGTAATTGGGAGAGAGCTGGGGGCCGTCACTCACCTGTGATGGGGAGACAGTTTCTGGCTGTCACACACCTGTGATGGGGAGAGAGATGGGGACTGTCACATACCTGTGATGCTGTTACAGCTGGGGGCTGTCACATACTTGTGATGGGGAGAGAGCTGAGGGCTGTTACTCACCTGAGATGGGAAGAGAGATGAGGTATGTCAATCACCTGTGATGGGGAGCGAGCTGGGGCTGTCACGCACCTGTTATATGGAGACAGCTGGGGTCGGTCACACACCTGTGATGGGTAGACAGTTGGGGTCTGCCAGGCAACTGTGATGCGGTGACACCTGGGGTCTGTCAACTACCTCTGATGGGGAGAGAGCTGGGGGGTGTCACTCACCTGAGATGGGGAGAGAGCTGGGGGCTGTCACTCACCTGTGATGTGGAGAGAGCTGGGGACTGTCACTCACCTGTGAAGGGGAGAGAGCTGGGCGTTGTCACGCACCTGTGATATGGAGATAGATGGGGACGGTCACACACCTGTGATGGAGGGAGAGCTTGGGGCTGTCACACACGTGTGATGGCACGGGAGATGGGGACTGTCTAACACCTGTGATGGGGACAGAGGTGGGGTCTCTCACATACCTGAGAAGGGGAAGGGATAGGGACTGTCACTCCCCTGTGATGGGGAGAGAGCTGGGGACTGACACACCTGTGATGGGGAGAGAGCTGGGGGCTGTCACTCACCTCTAATGGGGAGAGAGCTCGCGGCTATCACACACCTGTGATGGGGAATGACATGCGGACTGTCAAACACCTGTGATGGGGAGAGAACTGGGGCTGTCACATACATGTGATGCGGAGACAGCTGGTGTCTTTCACATACCTGTGATGTGGAGACAGCTAAGGGCTAACACATACTTGTGATGGGGAGAAAGTTGGGTGCTGTCAGGCATCTGTGATGTGGAGACAGCTGAGAGTTGTCACATACCTGTGATTGGGAGATAGCTGGGGTCTGTCACTCACCTATGATCTGGAGAGAGCTGGGGGCTATCACACAGTTTTGATGGGGAGAGAGATGGGGACTGTCACATACCTGTGACGGGTAGAGCTGGGGGCCGCCACTCACCTGTGATGGGGAGAGAGCTGGGGGCTGTCACTCACCTGTAATGAGGAGAGAGATGGGGGCTGTCTCTCACCTGTGATGGGGAGAGAGCTGGGGGCTGTCATCCACCTGTGAAGGGGAGAGAGCTGGGCGTTGTCACTCACCTGTGATATGGAGAGAGCTGGGGTCGGTCAAACACCTATGATGGGGAGAGAGCTTGTGTTTGTCACATACCTGTGATATAGAGACAGCTGTGGTCTATCACATACCTATAATGGGGAGACAGCTGGGGGCTGTGACATACCTGTGATGGGGAGAGAGTAGGAGGCTTTTACGCACCTGTGATATAGACAGCTGGGGACGGTCACACAACTGTGATGGGGAGAGAGCTGGTGGCTGTCACTCACTTGTGATGGGGAGAGAGATGGGGGCTGTCAATCAACTGTGATGGGGCGAGAGCTGGGGGCTGTCATCCACCTGTGAAGGGGAAAGAGCTGGGGCTTTCTCGCACCTGTGATATGGAGACAGCTGGGGATGGTCACACACCTGTGACGAGGAGAGAGCTTGGCGTTGTCACATACCTCTGATGTGGAGACAGCTGGGGGTTGTCACATACCTGTTATGGGGAGAGACTTGGGGTTTGTCAGGCAACTGTGATGTGGAGACAGCTGGGGGCTGTCACATACCTGTGATGGGGAGAGAGCTTGGGGCTGTAACTCACCGGTGATGGGGAGAGAGCTGTGGGATGTCACACACCTGTGATGGGGAGAGAGCTTGGGGTTGTCACACACCTCTGATGGGGAGAGAGATGGGGATTGTCACTTACTTTTAATGCTAAGACAGATGGGGGCTGTCACACTACTGTGATTGGGGGAGAGCTGGGGGCTCACACATACCTATGATGCAGAGACAGCTAGTGGTTGTCACATCCCTGTGACGTGGAGACAATGGGGGTTGTGATATACATGTGATTGGGAGAGAGTTGGGGGCTGTTATGGTCCTGTGATGCGGAGAAAATTGGGGGCTCTCATATACCTGTGTTGGGTAGAGAGCTGGGATCTCTTGCTCACCTGAAATGGGGAGAGAGCTGGGGTCTTTCACACACCTGTGATGGGGAAAGAGATGGGGACTGTCAAACACCTGTGATGGGGACAGACCTGGGGGCTGTCAGATACCTGTGATGCGGAGACAGCTGGTGTGTTTCACATACCTGTGATGTGGAGACAGCTGGGGGCTGCCACATACCTGTGATGGGGAAAAAGTTGGGGGCTCTCAGGCTCCTGTGATGTGGAATCAGCTGGGGGCTGTCACATACCTGTGATGGGGAGAAAGCTGGGGCCTATCACTCACCTGTGATGGGGAGAGAGCTGGGGTCTGTCGCACACCTGTGATGGGGAGAGAGCTGGGGGTTGTCACTCCCCTATGATGGGGAGAGAGCTGGGGCTCACATATACCTGTGATGCGTAGACAGCTAGTGGTTGTCACATACCTGTGATGTGGAGACAATGGGCGTTGTGACATACCTGTGATGGGGAGAGAGTTGGGGGCTGTTAGGCTCCTTTGATGCGGAGACAGCTAAGGTCTCTCAGACACCTGTGATGGGGAGAGAGCTGGGGGCTGTCACTCACCTGTGATGGGGCGAGAGCTGGTGGCTGTCACACACCTGTGAATGGGAGAGAGCTGGGCATTGTCACTCACCTGTGATATGGAGACACCTGGGGACGGTCACACACCTGTGATGGAGAGAGAGCTGGGGGCTGTCACTCACTTGTGATGGGGAGAGAGATGGGGGCTGTCACATACGTGTGTTGGAGCGATAGCTAGGGGCCGTCACCCACCTGTGAAAGGGAGAGAGCTGGGGGCTTTCACGCACCTGTGATATGGAGACGGCTGGGGAGGGTCACATACCTGTGATGGGGAGAGAGCTGGGGGCTGTCACTCACTTGTGATGGGGAGAGCGATGGGGGCAGTGAATCAACTGTGATGGGGCGAGAGCTGGGGGCTGTCACCCACCTCTGATATGGAGACAGCTGGGGATGGTCACACACCTGTGATGAGGAGAGAGCTTGGCGTTGTCACATACCTATGATGTGGCGACAGCTGGGGGTTCTCACATACCTGTGATGGGGAGAGACTTGGGGTTTGTCAGGCACATGTGGTGCGGAGACAGATGGGGGCTGTCACATACCTGTTATGGGGAGAGATCAGGGGGCTGTATCTCACCGGTGATAGGGAGAGAGCTGGGGGATGTCACACACCTGTGATGGGGAGAGAGCTTGGGTTTGTCACACACCTGTGATGGGGAGAGAGATGGGGATTGTCACTTACTTGTAATTCTAAGACAGCTGGGGGCTGTCACACTGCTGTGATTGGGAGAGAGCTGGGGGCTGTCTCTCACCGGGGATGCGGAAAGAGCTGGGGGATGTCACACACCTGTGATGGGAAGGGAGCTTGGGGCTCTCACTCACTTGTGAAGGGGAAAGAGATGGGGACTGTCAAACACTTCTGATGGGGAGAGTGCTGGGGCAAGTCACATACCTGTGATGCGGAGTAAGGTAGTTGCTGTCACATACTTGTGATGTGGAGACAGCTGGGGGCTGTCACATACCTGTGATGGGGAGAGAGCTGAGGGCTATCACTCACCTGTGATGGGGAGAGAGCTGGGGTCTGTCACACACCTGTGATGGGGAGAGAGCTGGGCACTGTCAAGCACCTATGATGGGGAGAGAGCTGGGGGCTGTCACATACCTGTGATGCAGATAGAGCTGGTGGCTGTCACATACCTGTGATGTGGAGACAGCTTGCGACTGTAACATACCTGTGATGGGGAGAGAGTTGGGAGCTGTCAGACACCTTTGATGCGGAGACAGCTGTGGGCTGTCACATACTTGTGATGGGGAGACAGCCGGGGGCCGTCACTCACCTGTGATGGGGAGAGAGGTGGGGGCTGTCACACACCTGTGATGGGGAGAGAGGTGGGGGCTGTCACACACCTGTGATGGGGAGAGAGGTGGGGGCTGTCACACACCTGTGATGGGGAGAGAGATGGGGACTGTCACATACCTGTGAGGCGGAGACAGCTGGGGGTTGTCACACACCTGTGATGGGGAGAGAGTTGGGTCCTGTCAGGCACTTGTGATGCAGAGAGAGCTGGGGGCTGTCACATGCCTGTGATGTGGAGACAGCTGGGGCCTGTCACATACCTGTGATGGGGAGAGAGCTGGGGGCTATCACTCACCTGTGATTGGGAGAGAGTTGGGGATTGTCACATACTTGTAATGCTGAGACAGCTGGGGACTCTCAAACACCTCTGATGGGGAGAGGCCTTGGGATTGCCCCATACATGTGATGTGGAGACAGCTGGGAGCTGCCACATACCTAAAATGGGGAGACAGCTGGGGGCAGTCACATACCTGTGATGTGGAGACAGCTGGGGCCTGTCAAATATTTGTGATGGGGAGAGAGTTTGGGCTCTCACATACCTGTGATGCAGAGAGAGCTGGTGGCTGTCACATACCTGTGATTTGGAGACAGCTGGTGGTTGTCACATACCTGTGATGGGGAGAGAGCTGGGGTCTGTCCCTCGCCTGTGATTGGGAGAGAGCTGTGGGTTGTCACATACCTGTGAGGCCGAAACAGCTGTGGGTTGTCAAATAGCTCTGATGGGGAGAGAGTTGGGGCCTGTCACGCACCTGTGATGTGGAGACAGCTGGGGGCTGTCACATACCTGTGATGGGGAGAGAGCTGCGGACTGTCAAACACCTATGATGGGGAGAGAGCTGGGGGCTGTCAGTCACCTGTGATGTGTAGACTGCTGGTGGCTGTCACATACCTATGATGGGGAGAGAGCTGCGGGCTGTCACACACCTGTGATGGGGAGAGAGTTGGGGATTGTCACATACTTGTAATGCTGAGACAGCTGGGGGCTGTCACACCCCGGTGATGGGTGTAGAGCTGGGGTTGTCACTCACCGGTGATGGGGAGAGAGATGCGGACTGTCACATACCTGTTATGCTGAGACAGCTGGGGGCTGTCACATACCTGTGATGGGGAAAGAGCTGGGGGCTGTCACATACCTGTGATGTGGAGACAGGTGGGGGCTGTCACATACTTGTGATGGGGAGAGAGCTGGGGGCTGTCACTCACCTGTGATCAGGAGAGAGATTGGGGCTGTCACCCACCTGTGAAGGGGAGAGAGCTGGGGGCTTTCACGCACCTGTGATATGGAGACAACTGGGGACGGTCACGCACGTGTGATGGGGAGAGAGCTGGGGACTGACACACCTGTGATGGGGAGAGAGCTGGGGGCTGTCACTCACCTCTAATGGGGAGAGAGCTCGCGGCTATCACAAACCTGTGATGGGGAAACACAGGCGGACTGTCAAACACCTGTGATGGGGAGAGACCTGGGGGCTGTCACATACCTGTGATGCGGAGACAGCTGGTGTCTTTCACATACCTGTGATGTGGAGACAGCTAAGGGCTAACACATACCTGTGATGGGGAGAAAGTTGGCTGCTCTCAGGCATCTGTGATGTGGAGACAGATGGGAGTTGTCACATACCTGTGATTGGGAGAAAGCTGCGGTCTGTCACTCACCTATGATGTGAAGAGAGCTGGGGGCTATCACACAGCTTTGATGGGGAGAGAGATGTGGACTGTCACATACCTGTGACGCTGAGACAGCTGGGGGCTGTCACGTAACTGTGACGGGTAGAGCAGGGGCCGCAACTCACCTGTGATGGGGAGAGAGCTGGGGGCTGTCACTCACCTGTAATGAGGAGAGAGATGGGGGCTATCTCTCACCTGTGATGGGGAGAGAGCTGGGGGCTGTCACATACCTGTGATGAGGAGAGACTTGGGGTTTGTCATGCACCTGTGATGCGGAGACAGCTGGGGGCTGTCACATACCTGTGATGGGGAGAGAGCTGGGGGCTGTCACTCACCTGTGATCAGGAGAGAGATTGGGGCTGTCACCCACCTGTGAAGGGGAGAGAGCTGGGGGCTTTCACGCACCTGTGATATGGAGACAACTGGGGACGGTCACGCACGTGTGATGGGGAGAGAGCTGGGGACTGACACACCTGTGATGGGGAGAGAGCTGGGGGCTGTCACTCACCTCTAATGGGGAGAGAGCTCGCGGCTATCACAAACCTGTGATGGGGAAACACAGGCGGACTGTCAAACACCTGTGATGGGGAGAGACCTGGGGGCTGTCACATACCTGTGATGTGGAGACAGCTGGGGGCTGTCACATACCTGTGATGGGGAGAGAGCTGGGGGCTGTCACTCACCTGTGATCAGGAGAGAGCTTGGGGCTGTCACCCACCTGTGAAGGGGAGAGAGCTGGGGGCTTTCACGCACCTGTGATATGGAGACAACTGGGGACGGTCACACACCTCTGATGGGGAGAGAGCTTGTCGTTGTCACATACCTGTGATGTGGAGACTGCTGGGGGCTATCATATACCTGTAATTGGGAGAGAGCTGGGGGCCGTCACTCACCTGTGATGGGGAGACAGTTTCTGGCTGTCACACACCTGTGATGGGGAGAGAGATGGGGACTGTCACATACCTGTGATGCTGTTACAGCTGGGGGCTGTCACATACTTGTGATGGGGAGAGAGCTGAGGGCTGTTACTCACCTGAGATGGGAAGAGAGATGAGGTATGTCAATCACCTGTGATGGGGAGCGAGCTGGGGCTGTCACGCACCTGTTATATGGAGACAGCTGGGGTCGGTCACACACCTGTGATGGGTAGACAGTTGGGGTCTGCCAGGCAACTGTGATGCGGTGACACCTGGGGTCTGTCAACTACCTCTGATGGGGAGAGAGCTGGGGGGTGTCACTCACCTGAGATGGGGAGAGAGCTGGGGGCTGTCACTCACCTGTGATGTGGAGAGAGCTGGGGACTGTCACTCACCTGTGAAGGGGAGAGAGCTGGGCGTTGTCACGCACCTGTGATATGGAGATAGATGGGGACGGTCACACACCTGTGATGGAGGGAGAGCTTGGGGCTGTCACACACGTGTGATGGCACGGGAGATGGGGACTGTCTAACACCTGTGATGGGGACAGAGGTGGGGTCTCTCACATACCTGAGAAGGGGAAGGGATAGGGACTGTCACTCCCCTGTGATGGGGAGAGAGCTGGGGACTGACACACCTGTGATGGGGAGAGAGCTGGGGGCTGTCACTCACCTCTAATGGGGAGAGAGCTCGCGGCTATCACACACCTGTGATGGGGAATGACATGCGGACTGTCAAACACCTGTGATGGGGAGAGAACTGGGGCTGTCACATACATGTGATGCGGAGACAGCTGGTGTCTTTCACATACCTGTGATGTGGAGACAGCTAAGGGCTAACACATACTTGTGATGGGGAGAAAGTTGGGTGCTGTCAGGCATCTGTGATGTGGAGACAGCTGAGAGTTGTCACATACCTGTGATTGGGAGATAGCTGGGGTCTGTCACTCACCTATGATCTGGAGAGAGCTGGGGGCTATCACACAGTTTTGATGGGGAGAGAGATGGGGACTGTCACATACCTGTGACGGGTAGAGCTGGGGGCCGCCACTCACCTGTGATGGGGAGAGAGCTGGGGGCTGTCACTCACCTGTAATGAGGAGAGAGATGGGGGCTGTCTCTCACCTGTGATGGGGAGAGAGCTGGGGGCTGTCATCCACCTGTGAAGGGGAGAGAGCTGGGCGTTGTCACTCACCTGTGATATGGAGAGAGCTGGGGTCGGTCAAACACCTATGATGGGGAGAGAGCTTGTGTTTGTCACATACCTGTGATATAGAGACAGCTGTGGTCTATCACATACCTATAATGGGGAGACAGCTGGGGGCTGTGACATACCTGTGATGGGGAGAGAGTAGGAGGCTTTTACGCACCTGTGATATAGACAGCTGGGGACGGTCACACAACTGTGATGGGGAGAGAGCTGGTGGCTGTCACTCACTTGTGATGGGGAGAGAGATGGGGGCTGTCAATCAACTGTGATGGGGCGAGAGCTGGGGGCTGTCATCCACCTGTGAAGGGGAAAGAGCTGGGGCTTTCTCGCACCTGTGATATGGAGACAGCTGGGGATGGTCACACACCTGTGACGAGGAGAGAGCTTGGCGTTGTCACATACCTCTGATGTGGAGACAGCTGGGGGTTGTCACATACCTGTTATGGGGAGAGACTTGGGGTTTGTCAGGCAACTGTGATGTGGAGACAGCTGGGGGCTGTCACATACCTGTGATGGGGAGAGAGCTTGGGGCTGTAACTCACCGGTGATGGGGAGAGAGCTGTGGGATGTCACACACCTGTGATGGGGAGAGAGCTTGGGGTTGTCACACACCTCTGATGGGGAGAGAGATGGGGATTGTCACTTACTTTTAATGCTAAGACAGATGGGGGCTGTCACACTACTGTGATTGGGGGAGAGCTGGGGGCTCACACATACCTATGATGCAGAGACAGCTAGTGGTTGTCACATCCCTGTGACGTGGAGACAATGGGGGTTGTGATATACATGTGATTGGGAGAGAGTTGGGGGCTGTTATGGTCCTGTGATGCGGAGAAAATTGGGGGCTCTCATATACCTGTGTTGGGTAGAGAGCTGGGATCTCTTGCTCACCTGAAATGGGGAGAGAGCTGGGGTCTTTCACACACCTGTGATGGGGAAAGAGATGGGGACTGTCAAACACCTGTGATGGGGACAGACCTGGGGGCTGTCAGATACCTGTGATGCGGAGACAGCTGGTGTGTTTCACATACCTGTGATGTGGAGACAGCTGGGGGCTGCCACATACCTGTGATGGGGAAAAAGTTGGGGGCTCTCAGGCTCCTGTGATGTGGAATCAGCTGGGGGCTGTCACATACCTGTGATGGGGAGAAAGCTGGGGCCTATCACTCACCTGTGATGGGGAGAGAGCTGGGGTCTGTCGCACACCTGTGATGGGGAGAGAGCTGGGGGTTGTCACTCCCCTATGATGGGGAGAGAGCTGGGGCTCACATATACCTGTGATGCGTAGACAGCTAGTGGTTGTCACATACCTGTGATGTGGAGACAATGGGCGTTGTGACATACCTGTGATGGGGAGAGAGTTGGGGGCTGTTAGGCTCCTTTGATGCGGAGACAGCTAAGGTCTCTCAGACACCTGTGATGGGGAGAGAGCTGGGGGCTGTCACTCACCTGTGATGGGGCGAGAGCTGGTGGCTGTCACACACCTGTGAATGGGAGAGAGCTGGGCATTGTCACTCACCTGTGATATGGAGACACCTGGGGACGGTCACACACCTGTGATGGAGAGAGAGCTGGGGGCTGTCACTCACTTGTGATGGGGAGAGAGATGGGGGCTGTCACATACGTGTGTTGGAGCGATAGCTAGGGGCCGTCACCCACCTGTGAAAGGGAGAGAGCTGGGGGCTTTCACGCACCTGTGATATGGAGACGGCTGGGGAGGGTCACATACCTGTGATGGGGAGAGAGCTGGGGGCTGTCACTCACTTGTGATGGGGAGAGCGATGGGGGCAGTGAATCAACTGTGATGGGGCGAGAGCTGGGGGCTGTCACCCACCTCTGATATGGAGACAGCTGGGGATGGTCACACACCTGTGATGAGGAGAGAGCTTGGCGTTGTCACATACCTATGATGTGGCGACAGCTGGGGGTTCTCACATACCTGTGATGGGGAGAGACTTGGGGTTTGTCAGGCACATGTGGTGCGGAGACAGATGGGGGCTGTCACATACCTGTTATGGGGAGAGATCAGGGGGCTGTATCTCACCGGTGATAGGGAGAGAGCTGGGGGATGTCACACACCTGTGATGGGGAGAGAGCTTGGGTTTGTCACACACCTGTGATGGGGAGAGAGATGGGGATTGTCACTTACTTGTAATTCTAAGACAGCTGGGGGCTGTCACACTGCTGTGATTGGGAGAGAGCTGGGGGCTGTCTCTCACCGGGGATGCGGAAAGAGCTGGGGGATGTCACACACCTGTGATGGGAAGGGAGCTTGGGGCTCTCACTCACTTGTGAAGGGGAAAGAGATGGGGACTGTCAAACACTTCTGATGGGGAGAGTGCTGGGGCAAGTCACATACCTGTGATGCGGAGTAAGGTAGTTGCTGTCACATACTTGTGATGTGGAGACAGCTGGGGGCTGTCACATACCTGTGATGGGGAGAGAGCTGAGGGCTATCACTCACCTGTGATGGGGAGAGAGCTGGGGTCTGTCACACACCTGTGATGGGGAGAGAGCTGGGCACTGTCAAGCACCTATGATGGGGAGAGAGCTGGGGGCTGTCACATACCTGTGATGCAGATAGAGCTGGTGGCTGTCACATACCTGTGATGTGGAGACAGCTTGCGACTGTAACATACCTGTGATGGGGAGAGAGTTGGGAGCTGTCAGACACCTTTGATGCGGAGACAGCTGTGGGCTGTCACATACTTGTGATGGGGAGACAGCCGGGGGCCGTCACTCACCTGTGATGGGGAGAGAGGTGGGGGCTGTCACACACCTGTGATGGGGAGAGAGGTGGGGGCTGTCACACACCTGTGATGGGGAGAGAGGTGGGGGCTGTCACACACCTGTGATGGGGAGAGAGATGGGGACTGTCACATACCTGTGAGGCGGAGACAGCTGGGGGTTGTCACACACCTGTGATGGGGAGAGAGTTGGGTCCTGTCAGGCACTTGTGATGCAGAGAGAGCTGGGGGCTGTCACATGCCTGTGATGTGGAGACAGCTGGGGCCTGTCACATACCTGTGATGGGGAGAGAGCTGGGGGCTATCACTCACCTGTGATTGGGAGAGAGTTGGGGATTGTCACATACTTGTAATGCTGAGACAGCTGGGGACTCTCAAACACCTCTGATGGGGAGAGGCCTTGGGATTGCCCCATACATGTGATGTGGAGACAGCTGGGAGCTGCCACATACCTAAAATGGGGAGACAGCTGGGGGCAGTCACATACCTGTGATGTGGAGACAGCTGGGGCCTGTCAAATATTTGTGATGGGGAGAGAGTTTGGGCTCTCACATACCTGTGATGCAGAGAGAGCTGGTGGCTGTCACATACCTGTGATTTGGAGACAGCTGGTGGTTGTCACATACCTGTGATGGGGAGAGAGCTGGGGTCTGTCCCTCGCCTGTGATTGGGAGAGAGCTGTGGGTTGTCACATACCTGTGAGGCCGAAACAGCTGTGGGTTGTCAAATAGCTCTGATGGGGAGAGAGTTGGGGCCTGTCACGCACCTGTGATGTGGAGACAGCTGGGGGCTGTCACATACCTGTGATGGGGAGAGAGCTGCGGACTGTCAAACACCTATGATGGGGAGAGAGCTGGGGGCTGTCAGTCACCTGTGATGTGTAGACTGCTGGTGGCTGTCACATACCTATGATGGGGAGAGAGCTGCGGGCTGTCACACACCTGTGATGGGGAGAGAGTTGGGGATTGTCACATACTTGTAATGCTGAGACAGCTGGGGGCTGTCACACCCCGGTGATGGGTGTAGAGCTGGGGTTGTCACTCACCGGTGATGGGGAGAGAGATGCGGACTGTCACATACCTGTTATGCTGAGACAGCTGGGGGCTGTCACATACCTGTGATGGGGAAAGAGCTGGGGGCTGTCACATACCTGTGATGTGGAGACAGGTGGGGGCTGTCACATACTTGTGATGGGGAGAGAGCTGGGGGCTGTCACTCACCTGTGATCAGGAGAGAGATTGGGGCTGTCACCCACCTGTGAAGGGGAGAGAGCTGGGGGCTTTCACGCACCTGTGATATGGAGACAACTGGGGACGGTCACGCACGTGTGATGGGGAGAGAGCTGGGGACTGACACACCTGTGATGGGGAGAGAGCTGGGGGCTGTCACTCACCTCTAATGGGGAGAGAGCTCGCGGCTATCACAAACCTGTGATGGGGAAACACAGGCGGACTGTCAAACACCTGTGATGGGGAGAGACCTGGGGGCTGTCACATACCTGTGATGCGGAGACAGCTGGTGTCTTTCACATACCTGTGATGTGGAGACAGCTAAGGGCTAACACATACCTGTGATGGGGAGAAAGTTGGCTGCTCTCAGGCATCTGTGATGTGGAGACAGATGGGAGTTGTCACATACCTGTGATTGGGAGAAAGCTGCGGTCTGTCACTCACCTATGATGTGAAGAGAGCTGGGGGCTATCACACAGCTTTGATGGGGAGAGAGATGTGGACTGTCACATACCTGTGACGCTGAGACAGCTGGGGGCTGTCACGTAACTGTGACGGGTAGAGCAGGGGCCGCAACTCACCTGTGATGGGGAGAGAGCTGGGGGCTGTCACTCACCTGTAATGAGGAGAGAGATGGGGGCTATCTCTCACCTGTGATGGGGAGAGAGCTGGGGGCTGTCACATACCTGTGATGAGGAGAGACTTGGGGTTTGTCATGCACCTGTGATGCGGAGACAGCTGGGGGCTGTCACATACCTGTGATGGGGAGAGAGCTGGGGGCTGTCACTCACCTGTGATCAGGAGAGAGATTGGGGCTGTCACCCACCTGTGAAGGGGAGAGAGCTGGGGGCTTTCACGCACCTGTGATATGGAGACAACTGGGGACGGTCACGCACGTGTGATGGGGAGAGAGCTGGGGACTGACACACCTGTGATGGGGAGAGAGCTGGGGGCTGTCACTCACCTCTAATGGGGAGAGAGCTCGCGGCTATCACAAACCTGTGATGGGGAAACACAGGCGGACTGTCAAACACCTGTGATGGGGAGAGACCTGGGGGCTGTCACATACCTGTGATGTGGAGACAGCTGGGGGCTGTCACATACCTGTGATGGGGAGAGAGCTGGGGGCTGTCACTCACCTGTGATCAGGAGAGAGCTTGGGGCTGTCACCCACCTGTGAAGGGGAGAGAGCTGGGGGCTTTCACGCACCTGTGATATGGAGACAACTGGGGACGGTCACACACCTCTGATGGGGAGAGAGCTTGTCGTTGTCACATACCTGTGATGTGGAGACTGCTGGGGGCTATCATATACCTGTAATTGGGAGAGAGCTGGGGGCCGTCACTCACCTGTGATGGGGAGACAGTTTCTGGCTGTCACACACCTGTGATGGGGAGAGAGATGGGGACTGTCACATACCTGTGATGCTGTTACAGCTGGGGGCTGTCACATACTTGTGATGGGGAGAGAGCTGAGGGCTGTTACTCACCTGAGATGGGAAGAGAGATGAGGTATGTCAATCACCTGTGATGGGGAGCGAGCTGGGGCTGTCACGCACCTGTTATATGGAGACAGCTGGGGTCGGTCACACACCTGTGATGGGTAGACAGTTGGGGTCTGCCAGGCAACTGTGATGCGGTGACACCTGGGGTCTGTCAACTACCTCTGATGGGGAGAGAGCTGGGGGGTGTCACTCACCTGAGATGGGGAGAGAGCTGGGGGCTGTCACTCACCTGTGATGTGGAGAGAGCTGGGGACTGTCACTCACCTGTGAAGGGGAGAGAGCTGGGCGTTGTCACGCACCTGTGATATGGAGATAGATGGGGACGGTCACACACCTGTGATGGAGGGAGAGCTTGGGGCTGTCACACACCTGTGATGGCACGGGAGATGGGGACTGTCTAACACCTGTGATGGGGACAGAGGTGGGGTCTCTCACATACCTGAGAAGGGGAAGGGATAGGGACTGTCACTCCCCTGTGATGGGGAGAGAGCTGGGGACTGACACACCTGTGATGGGGAGAGAGCTGGGGGCTGTCACTCACCTCTAATGGGGAGAGAGCTCGCGGCTATCACACACCTGTGATGGGGAATGACATGCGGACTGTCAAACACCTGTGATGGGGAGAGAACTGGGGCTGTCACATACATGTGATGCGGAGACAGCTGGTGTCTTTCACATACCTGTGATGTGGAGACAGCTAAGGGCTAACACATACTTGTGATGGGGAGAAAGTTGGGTGCTGTCAGGCATCTGTGATGTGGAGACAGCTGAGAGTTGTCACATACCTGTGATTGGGAGATAGCTGGGGTCTGTCACTCACCTATGATCTGGAGAGAGCTGGGGGCTATCACACAGTTTTGATGGGGAGAGAGATGGGGACTGTCACATACCTGTGACGGGTAGAGCTGGGGGCCGCCACTCACCTGTGATGGGGAGAGAGCTGGGGGCTGTCACTCACCTGTAATGAGGAGAGAGATGGGGGCTGTCTCTCACCTGTGATGGGGAGAGAGCTGGGGGCTGTCATCCACCTGTGAAGGGGAGAGAGCTGGGCGTTGTCACTCACCTGTGATATGGAGAGAGCTGGGGTCGGTCAAACACCTATGATGGGGAGAGAGCTTGTGTTTGTCACATACCTGTGATATAGAGACAGCTGTGGTCTATCACATACCTATAATGGGGAGACAGCTGGGGGCTGTGACATACCTGTGATGGGGAGAGAGTAGGAGGCTTTTACGCACCTGTGATATAGACAGCTGGGGACGGTCACACAACTGTGATGGGGAGAGAGCTGGTGGCTGTCACTCACTTGTGATGGGGAGAGAGATGGGGGCTGTCAATCAACTGTGATGGGGCGAGAGCTGGGGGCTGTCATCCACCTGTGAAGGGGAAAGAGCTGGGGCTTTCTCGCACCTGTGATATGGAGACAGCTGGGGATGGTCACACACCTGTGACGAGGAGAGAGCTTGGCGTTGTCACATACCTCTGATGTGGAGACAGCTGGGGGTTGTCACATACCTGTTATGGGGAGAGACTTGGGGTTTGTCAGGCAACTGTGATGTGGAGACAGCTGGGGGCTGTCACATACCTGTGATGGGGAGAGAGCTTGGGGCTGTAACTCACCGGTGATGGGGAGAGAGCTGTGGGATGTCACACACCTGTGATGGGGAGAGAGCTTGGGGTTGTCACACACCTCTGATGGGGAGAGAGATGGGGATTGTCACTTACTTTTAATGCTAAGACAGATGGGGGCTGTCACACTACTGTGATTGGGGGAGAGCTGGGGGCTCACACATACCTATGATGCAGAGACAGCTAGTGGTTGTCACATCCCTGTGACGTGGAGACAATGGGGGTTGTGATATACATGTGATTGGGAGAGAGTTGGGGGCTGTTATGGTCCTGTGATGCGGAGAAAATTGGGGGCTCTCATATACCTGTGTTGGGTAGAGAGCTGGGATCTCTTGCTCACCTGAAATGGGGAGAGAGCTGGGGTCTTTCACACACCTGTGATGGGGAAAGAGATGGGGACTGTCAAACACCTGTGATGGGGAGAGACCTGGGGGCTGTCAGATACCTGTGATGCGGAGACAGCTGGTGTGTTTCACATACCTGTGATGTGGAGACAGCTGGGGGCTGCCACATACCTGTGATGGGGAAAAAGTTGGGGGCTCTCAGGCTCCTGTGATGTGGAATCAGCTGGGGGCTGTCACATACCTGTGATGGGGAGAAAGCTGGGGCCTATCACTCACCTGTGATGGGGAGAGAGCTGGGGTCTGTCGCACACCTGTGATGGGGAGAGAGCTGGGGGTTGTCACTCCCCTATGATGGGGAGAGAGCTGGGGCTCACATATACCTGTGATGCGTAGACAGCTAGTGGTTGTCACATACCTGTGATGTGGAGACAATGGGCGTTGTGACATACCTGTGATGGGGAGAGAGTTGGGGGCTGTTAGGCTCCTTTGATGCGGAGACAGCTAAGGTCTCTCAGACACCTGTGATGGGGAGAGAGCTGGGGGCTGTCACTCACCTGTGATGGGGCGAGAGCTGGTGGCTGTCACACACCTGTGAATGGGAGAGAGCTGGGCATTGTCACTCACCTGTGATATGGAGACACCTGGGGACGGTCACACACCTGTGATGGAGAGAGAGCTGGGGGCTGTCACTCACTTGTGATGGGGAGAGAGATGGGGGCTGTCACATACGTGTGTTGGAGCGATAGCTAGGGGCCGTCACCCACCTGTGAAAGGGAGAGAGCTGGGGGCTTTCACGCACCTGTGATATGGAGACGGCTGGGGAGGGTCACATACCTGTGATGGGGAGAGAGCTGGGGGCTGTCACTCACTTGTGATGGGGAGAGCGATGGGGGCAGTGAATCAACTGTGATGGGGCGAGAGCTGGGGGCTGTCACCCACCTCTGATATGGAGACAGCTGGGGATGGTCACACACCTGTGATGAGGAGAGAGCTTGGCGTTGTCACATACCTATGATGTGGCGACAGCTGGGGGTTCTCACATACCTGTGATGGGGAGAGACTTGGGGTTTGTCAGGCACATGTGGTGCGGAGACAGATGGGGGCTGTCACATACCTGTTATGGGGAGAGATCAGGGGGCTGTATCTCACCGGTGATAGGGAGAGAGCTGGGGGATGTCACACACCTGTGATGGGGAGAGAGCTTGGGTTTGTCACACACCTGTGATGGGGAGAGAGATGGGGATTGTCACTTACTTGTAATTCTAAGACAGCTGGGGGCTGTCACACTGCTGTGATTGGGAGAGAGCTGGGGGCTGTCTCTCACCGGGGATGCGGAAAGAGCTGGGGGATGTCACACACCTGTGATGGGAAGGGAGCTTGGGGCTCTCACTCACTTGTGAAGGGGAAAGAGATGGGGACTGTCAAACACTTCTGATGGGGAGAGTGCTGGGGCAAGTCACATACGTGTGATGCGGAGTAAGGTAGTTGCTGTCACATACTTGTGATGTGGAGACAGCTGGGGGCTGTCACATACCTGTGATGGGGAGAGAGCTGGGCACTGTCAAGCACCTATGATGGGGAGAGAGCTGGGGGCTGTCACATACCTGTGATGCAGATAGAGCTGGTGGCTGTCACATACCTGTGATGTGGAGACAGCTTGCGACTGTAACATACCTGTGATGGGGAGAGAGTTGGGAGCTGTCAGACACCTTTGATGCGGAGACAGCTGTGGGCTGTCACATACTTGTGATGGGGAGACAGCCGGGGGCCGTCACTCACCTGTGATGGGGAGAGAGGTGGGGGCTGTCACACACCTGTGATGGGGAGAGAGGTGGGGGCTGTCACACACCTGTGATGGGGAGAGAGGTGGGGGCTGTCACACACCTGTGATGGGGAGAGAGATGGGGACTGTCACATACCTGTGAGGCGGAGACAGCTGGGGGTTGTCACACACCTGTGATGGGGAGAGAGTTGGGTCCTGTCAGGCACTTGTGATGCAGAGAGAGCTGGGGGCTGTCACATGCCTGTGATGTGGAGACAGCTGGGGCCTGTCACATACCTGTGATGGGGAGAGAGCTGGGGGCTATCACTCACCTGTGATTGGGAGAGAGTTGGGGATTGTCACATACTTGTAATGCTGAGACAGCTGGGGACTCTCAAACACCTCTGATGGGGAGAGGCCTTGGGATTGCCCCATACATGTGATGTGGAGACAGCTGGGAGCTGCCACATACCTAAAATGGGGAGACAGCTGGGGGCAGTCACATACCTGTGATGTGGAGACAGCTGGGGCCTGTCAAATATTTGTGATGGGGAGAGAGTTTGGGCTCTCACATACCTGTGATGCAGAGAGAGCTGGTGGCTGTCACATACCTGTGATTTGGAGACAGCTGGTGGTTGTCACATACCTGTGATGGGGAGAGAGCTGGGGTCTGTCCCTCGCCTGTGATTGGGAGAGAGCTGTGGGTTGTCACATACCTGTGAGGCCGAAACAGCTGTGGGTTGTCAAATAGCTCTGATGGGGAGAGAGTTGGGGCCTGTCACGCACCTGTGATGTGGAGACAGCTGGGGGCTGTCACATACCTGTGATGGGGAGAGAGCTGCGGACTGTCAAACACCTATGATGG
Organism: Balaenoptera ricei; assembly: GCF_028023285.1. Taxonomy (NCBI): domain Eukaryota; kingdom Metazoa; phylum Chordata; class Mammalia; order Artiodactyla; family Balaenopteridae; genus Balaenoptera; species Balaenoptera ricei. The sequence continues at coordinate 89,175,950 of NC_082654.1, forward strand.
GGAGAGAGCTGGGGGCTGTCAGTCACCTGTGATGTGTAGACTGCTGGTGGCTGTCACATACCTATGATGGGGAGAGAGCTGCGGGCTGTCACACACCTGTGATGGGGAGAGAGTTGGGGATTGTCACATACTTGTAATGCTGAGACAGCTGGGGGCTGTCACACCCCGGTGATGGGTGTAGAGCTGGGGTTGTCACTCACCGGTGATGGGGAGAGAGATGCGGACTGTCACATACCTGTTATGCTGAGACAGCTGGGGGCTGTCACATACCTGTGATGGGGAAAGAGCTGGGGGCTGTCACATACCTGTGATGTGGAGACAGGTGGGGGCTGTCACATACTTGTGATGGGGAGAGAGCTGGGGGCTGTCACTCACCTGTGATCAGGAGAGAGATTGGGGCTGTCACCCACCTGTGAAGGGGAGAGAGCTGGGGGCTTTCACGCACCTGTGATATGGAGACAACTGGGGACGGTCACGCACGTGTGATGGGGAGAGAGCTGGGGACTGACACACCTGTGATGGGGAGAGAGCTGGGGGCTGTCACTCACCTCTAATGGGGAGAGAGCTCGCGGCTATCACACACCTGTGATGGGGAATGACATGCGGACTGTCAAACACCTGTGATGGGGAGAGAACTGGGGCTGTCACATACATGTGATGCGGAGACAGCTGGTGTCTTTCACATACCTGTGATGTGGAGACAGCTAAGGGCTAACACATACTTGTGATGGGGAGAAAGTTGGGTGCTGTCAGGCATCTGTGATGTGGAGACAGCTGAGAGTTGTCACATACCTGTGATTGGGAGATAGCTGGGGTCTGTCACTCACCTATGATCTGGAGAGAGCTGGGGGCTATCACACAGTTTTGATGGGGAGAGAGATGGGGACTGTCACATACCTGTGACGGGTAGAGCTGGGGGCCGCCACTCACCTGTGATGGGGAGAGAGCTGGGGGCTGTCACTCACCTGTAATGAGGAGAGAGATGGGGGCTGTCTCTCACCTGTGATGGGGAGAGAGCTGGGGGCTGTCATCCACCTGTGAAGGGGAGAGAGCTGGGCGTTGTCACTCACCTGTGATATGGAGAGAGCTGGGGTCGGTCAAACACCTATGATGGGGAGAGAGCTTGTGTTTGTCACATACCTGTGATATAGAGACAGCTGTGGTCTATCACATACCTATAATGGGGAGACAGCTGGGGGCTGTGACATACCTGTGATGGGGAGAGAGTAGGAGGCTTTTACGCACCTGTGATATAGACAGCTGGGGACGGTCACACAACTGTGATGGGGAGAGAGCTGGTGGCTGTCACTCACTTGTGATGGGGAGAGAGATGGGGGCTGTCAATCAACTGTGATGGGGCGAGAGCTGGGGGCTGTCATCCACCTGTGAAGGGGAAAGAGCTGGGGCTTTCTCGCACCTGTGATATGGAGACAGCTGGGGATGGTCACACACCTGTGACGAGGAGAGAGCTTGGCGTTGTCACATACCTCTGATGTGGAGACAGCTGGGGGTTGTCACATACCTGTTATGGGGAGAGACTTGGGGTTTGTCAGGCAACTGTGATGTGGAGACAGCTGGGGGCTGTCACATACCTGTGATGGGGAGAGAGCTTGGGGCTGTAACTCACCGGTGATGGGGAGAGAGCTGTGGGATGTCACACACCTGTGATGGGGAGAGAGCTTGGGGTTGTCACACACCTCTGATGGGGAGAGAGATGGGGATTGTCACTTACTTTTAATGCTAAGACAGATGGGGGCTGTCACACTACTGTGATTGGGGGAGAGCTGGGGGCTCACACATACCTATGATGCAGAGACAGCTAGTGGTTGTCACATCCCTGTGACGTGGAGACAATGGGGGTTGTGATATACATGTGATTGGGAGAGAGTTGGGGGCTGTTATGGTCCTGTGATGCGGAGAAAATTGGGGGCTCTCATATACCTGTGTTGGGTAGAGAGCTGGGATCTCTTGCTCACCTGAAATGGGGAGAGAGCTGGGGTCTTTCACACACCTGTGATGGGGAAAGAGATGGGGACTGTCAAACACCTGTGATGGGGACAGACCTGGGGGCTGTCAGATACCTGTGATGCGGAGACAGCTGGTGTGTTTCACATACCTGTGATGTGGAGACAGCTGGGGGCTGCCACATACCTGTGATGGGGAAAAAGTTGGGGGCTCTCAGGCTCCTGTGATGTGGAATCAGCTGGGGGCTGTCACATACCTGTGATGGGGAGAAAGCTGGGGCCTATCACTCACCTGTGATGGGGAGAGAGCTGGGGTCTGTCGCACACCTGTGATGGGGAGAGAGCTGGGGGTTGTCACTCCCCTATGATGGGGAGAGAGCTGGGGCTCACATATACCTGTGATGCGTAGACAGCTAGTGGTTGTCACATACCTGTGATGTGGAGACAATGGGCGTTGTGACATACCTGTGATGGGGAGAGAGTTGGGGGCTGTTAGGCTCCTTTGATGCGGAGACAGCTAAGGTCTCTCAGACACCTGTGATGGGGAGAGAGCTGGGGGCTGTCACTCACCTGTGATGGGGCGAGAGCTGGTGGCTGTCACACACCTGTGAATGGGAGAGAGCTGGGCATTGTCACTCACCTGTGATATGGAGACACCTGGGGACGGTCACACACCTGTGATGGAGAGAGAGCTGGGGGCTGTCACTCACTTGTGATGGGGAGAGAGATGGGGGCTGTCACATACGTGTGTTGGAGCGATAGCTAGGGGCCGTCACCCACCTGTGAAAGGGAGAGAGCTGGGGGCTTTCACGCACCTGTGATATGGAGACGGCTGGGGAGGGTCACATACCTGTGATGGGGAGAGAGCTGGGGGCTGTCACTCACTTGTGATGGGGAGAGCGATGGGGGCAGTGAATCAACTGTGATGGGGCGAGAGCTGGGGGCTGTCACCCACCTCTGATATGGAGACAGCTGGGGATGGTCACACACCTGTGATGAGGAGAGAGCTTGGCGTTGTCACATACCTATGATGTGGCGACAGCTGGGGGTTCTCACATACCTGTGATGGGGAGAGACTTGGGGTTTGTCAGGCACATGTGGTGCGGAGACAGATGGGGGCTGTCACATACCTGTTATGGGGAGAGATCAGGGGGCTGTATCTCACCGGTGATAGGGAGAGAGCTGGGGGATGTCACACACCTGTGATGGGGAGAGAGCTTGGGTTTGTCACACACCTGTGATGGGGAGAGAGATGGGGATTGTCACTTACTTGTAATTCTAAGACAGCTGGGGGCTGTCACACTGCTGTGATTGGGAGAGAGCTGGGGGCTGTCTCTCACCGGGGATGCGGAAAGAGCTGGGGGATGTCACACACCTGTGATGGGAAGGGAGCTTGGGGCTCTCACTCACTTGTGAAGGGGAAAGAGATGGGGACTGTCAAACACTTCTGATGGGGAGAGTGCTGGGGCAAGTCACATACCTGTGATGCGGAGTAAGGTAGTTGCTGTCACATACTTGTGATGTGGAGACAGCTGGGGGCTGTCACATACCTGTGATGGGGAGAGAGCTGAGGGCTATCACTCACCTGTGATGGGGAGAGAGCTGGGGTCTGTCACACACCTGTGATGGGGAGAGAGCTGGGCACTGTCAAGCACCTATGATGGGGAGAGAGCTGGGGGCTGTCACATACCTGTGATGCAGATAGAGCTGGTGGCTGTCACATACCTGTGATGTGGAGACAGCTTGCGACTGTAACATACCTGTGATGGGGAGAGAGTTGGGAGCTGTCAGACACCTTTGATGCGGAGACAGCTGTGGGCTGTCACATACTTGTGATGGGGAGACAGCCGGGGGCCGTCACTCACCTGTGATGGGGAGAGAGGTGGGGGCTGTCACACACCTGTGATGGGGAGAGAGGTGGGGGCTGTCACACACCTGTGATGGGGAGAGAGGTGGGGGCTGTCACACACCTGTGATGGGGAGAGAGATGGGGACTGTCACATACCTGTGAGGCGGAGACAGCTGGGGGTTGTCACACACCTGTGATGGGGAGAGAGTTGGGTCCTGTCAGGCACTTGTGATGCAGAGAGAGCTGGGGGCTGTCACATGCCTGTGATGTGGAGACAGCTGGGGCCTGTCACATACCTGTGATGGGGAGAGAGCTGGGGGCTATCACTCACCTGTGATTGGGAGAGAGTTGGGGATTGTCACATACTTGTAATGCTGAGACAGCTGGGGACTCTCAAACACCTCTGATGGGGAGAGGCCTTGGGATTGCCCCATACATGTGATGTGGAGACAGCTGGGAGCTGCCACATACCTAAAATGGGGAGACAGCTGGGGGCAGTCACATACCTGTGATGTGGAGACAGCTGGGGCCTGTCAAATATTTGTGATGGGGAGAGAGTTTGGGCTCTCACATACCTGTGATGCAGAGAGAGCTGGTGGCTGTCACATACCTGTGATTTGGAGACAGCTGGTGGTTGTCACATACCTGTGATGGGGAGAGAGCTGGGGTCTGTCCCTCGCCTGTGATTGGGAGAGAGCTGTGGGTTGTCACATACCTGTGAGGCCGAAACAGCTGTGGGTTGTCAAATAGCTCTGATGGGGAGAGAGTTGGGGCCTGTCACGCACCTGTGATGTGGAGACAGCTGGGGGCTGTCACATACCTGTGATGGGGAGAGAGCTGCGGACTGTCAAACACCTATGATGGGGAGAGAGCTGGGGGCTGTCAGTCACCTGTGATGTGTAGACTGCTGGTGGCTGTCACATACCTATGATGGGGAGAGAGCTGCGGGCTGTCACACACCTGTGATGGGGAGAGAGTTGGGGATTGTCACATACTTGTAATGCTGAGACAGCTGGGGGCTGTCACACCCCGGTGATGGGTGTAGAGCTGGGGTTGTCACTCACCGGTGATGGGGAGAGAGATGCGGACTGTCACATACCTGTTATGCTGAGACAGCTGGGGGCTGTCACATACCTGTGATGGGGAAAGAGCTGGGGGCTGTCACATACCTGTGATGTGGAGACAGGTGGGGGCTGTCACATACTTGTGATGGGGAGAGAGCTGGGGGCTGTCACTCACCTGTGATCAGGAGAGAGATTGGGGCTGTCACCCACCTGTGAAGGGGAGAGAGCTGGGGGCTTTCACGCACCTGTGATATGGAGACAACTGGGGACGGTCACGCACGTGTGATGGGGAGAGAGCTGGGGACTGACACACCTGTGATGGGGAGAGAGCTGGGGGCTGTCACTCACCTCTAATGGGGAGAGAGCTCGCGGCTATCACAAACCTGTGATGGGGAAACACAGGCGGACTGTCAAACACCTGTGATGGGGAGAGACCTGGGGGCTGTCACATACCTGTGATGTGGAGACAGCTGGGGGCTGTCACATACCTGTGATGGGGAGAGAGCTGGGGGCTGTCACTCACCTGTGATCAGGAGAGAGCTTGGGGCTGTCACCCACCTGTGAAGGGGAGAGAGCTGGGGGCTTTCACGCACCTGTGATATGGAGACAACTGGGGACGGTCACACACCTCTGATGGGGAGAGAGCTTGTCGTTGTCACATACCTGTGATGTGGAGACTGCTGGGGGCTATCATATACCTGTAATTGGGAGAGAGCTGGGGGCCGTCACTCACCTGTGATGGGGAGACAGTTTCTGGCTGTCACACACCTGTGATGGGGAGAGAGATGGGGACTGTCACATACCTGTGATGCTGTTACAGCTGGGGGCTGTCACATACTTGTGATGGGGAGAGAGCTGAGGGCTGTTACTCACCTGAGATGGGAAGAGAGATGAGGTATGTCAATCACCTGTGATGGGGAGCGAGCTGGGGCTGTCACGCACCTGTTATATGGAGACAGCTGGGGTCGGTCACACACCTGTGATGGGTAGACAGTTGGGGTCTGCCAGGCAACTGTGATGCGGTGACACCTGGGGTCTGTCAACTACCTCTGATGGGGAGAGAGCTGGGGGGTGTCACTCACCTGAGATGGGGAGAGAGCTGGGGGCTGTCATATACCTGTGATGCGGAGACAGCTGGTGTGTTTCACATACCTGTGATGTGGAGACAGCTGGGGGCTGCCACATACCTGTGATGGGGAAAAAGTTGGGGGCTCTCAGGCTCCTGTGATGTGGAATCAGCTGGGGGCTGTCACATACCTGTGATGGGGAGAAAGCTGGGGCCTATCACTCACCTGTGATGGGGAGAGAGCTGGGGTCTGTCGCACACCTGTGATGGGGAGAGAGCTGGGGGTTGTCACTCCCCTATGATGGGGAGAGAGTTGGGTCCTGTCAGGCACTTGTGATGCAGAGAGAGCTGGGGGCTGTCACATGCCTGTGATGTGGAGACAGCTGGGGCCTGTCACATACCTGTGATGGGGAGAGAGCTGGGGGCTATCACTCACCTGTGATTGGGAGAGAGTTGGGGATTGTCACATACTTGTAATGCTGAGACAGCTGGGGACTCTCAAACACCTCTGATGGGGAGAGGCCTTGGGATTGCCCCATACATGTGATGTGGAGACAGCTGGGAGCTGCCACATACCTAAAATGGGGAGACAGCTGGGGGCAGTCACATACCTGTGATGTGGAGACAGCTGGGGCCTGTCAAATATTTGTGATGGGGAGAGAGTTTGGGCTCTCACATATCTGTGATGCAGAGAGAGCTGGTGGCTGTCACATACCTGTGATTTGGAGACAGCTGGTGGTTGTCACATACCTGTGATGGGGAGAGAGCTGGGGTCTGTCCCTCGCCTGTGATTGGGAGAGAGCTGTGGGTTGTCACATACCTGTGAGGCCGAAACAGCTGTGGGTTGTCAAATAGCTCTGATGGGGAGAGAGTTGGGGCCTGTCACGCACCTGTGATGTGGAGACAGCTGGGGGCTGTCACATACCTGTGATGGGGAGAGAGCTGCGGACTGTCAAACACCTATGATGGGGAGAGAGCTGGGGGCTGTCAGTCACCTGTGATGTGGAGACTGCTGGTGGCTGTCACATACCTATGATGGGGAGAGAGCTGCGGGCTGTCACACACCTGTGATGGGGAGAGAGTTGGGGATTGTCACATACTTGTAATGCTGAGACAGCTGGGGGCTGTCACACCCCGGTGATGGGTGTAGAGCTGGGGTTGTCACTCACCGGTGATGGGGAGAGTGATGCGGACTGTCACATACCTGTTATGCTGAGACAGCTGGGGGCTGTCACATACCTGTGATGGGGAAAGAGCTGGGGGCTGTCACATACCTGTGATGTGGAGACAGGTGGGGGCTGTCACATACTTGTGATGGGGAGAGAGCTGGGGGCTGTCACTCACCTGTGATCAGGAGAGAGCTTGGGGCTGTCACCCACCTGTGAAGGGGAGAGAGCTGGGGGCTTTCACGCACCTGTGATATGGAGACAACTGGGGACGGTCACGCACGTGTGATGGGGAGAGAGCTGGGGACTGACACACCTGTGATGGGGAGAGAGCTGGGGGCTGTCACTCACCTCTAATGGGGAGAGAGCTCGCGGCTATCACAAACCTGTGATGGGGAAACACAGGCGGACTGTCAAACACCTGTGATGGGGAGAGACCTGGGGGCTGTCACATACCTGTGATGCGGAGACAGCTGGTGTCTTTCACATACCTGTGATGTGGAGACAGCTAAGGGCTAACACATACCTGTGATGGGGAGAAAGTTGGCTGCTCTCAGGCATCTGTGATGTGGAGACAGATGGGAGTTGTCACATACCTGTGATTGGGAGAAAGCTGCGGTCTGTCACTCACCTATGATGTGAAGAGAGCTGGGGGCTATCACACAGCTTTGATGGGGAGAGAGATGTGGACTGTCACAAACCTGTGACGCTGAGACAGCTGGGGGCTGTCACGTAACTGTGACGGGTAGAGCAGGGGCCGCAACTCACCTGTGATGGGGAGAGAGCTGGGGGCTGTCACTCACCTGTAATGAGGAGAGAGATGGGGGCTATCTCTCACCTGTGATGGGGAGAGAGCTGGGGGCTGTCACATACCTGTGATGAGGAGAGACTTGGGGTTTGTCATGCACCTGTGATGCGGAGACAGCTGGGGGCTGTCACATACCTGTGATGGGGAGAGAGCTAGGGGGCTGTAGCTCACCAGTGATGGGGAGAGAGCTGGGGCATGTAACACACCTGTGATGGGGAGAGAGCTTGGGGTTGTCACACACCTGTGATGGGGAGAGAGATGGGGATTGTCACTTACTTGTAATGCTGAGACAGCTGGGGGCTGTCACACACCGGTGATGGGGAGAGAGCTGCGGACTGTCAAACACCTATGATGGGGAGAGAGCTGGGGGCTGTCAGTCACCTGTGATGTGGAGACTGCTGGTGGCTGTCACATACCTGTGATGGGGAGAGAGCTGCGGGCTGTCACACACCTGTGATGGGGAGAGAGTTGGGGATTGTCACATACTTGTAATGCTGAGACAGCTGGGGGCTGTCTCACCCCGGTGATGGGTGTAGAGCTGGGGCTGTCACTCACCGGTGATGGGGAGAGAGATGCGGACTGTCACATACCTGTAATGCTGAGACAGCTGGGGGCTGTCACATACCTGTGATGGGGAGAGAGCTGGGGGCTGCCACATACCTGTGATGGGGAGAGAGCTGGGGGCTATCACATACCTGTGATGTGGAGACAGCTGGGGGCTGTCACATACCTGTGATGGGTAGAGAGCTGGGGGCTGTCACTCACCTGTGAAGGGGAGAGAGCTGGGGGCTTTCACGCACCTGTGATATGGAGACAACTGGGGACGGTCACACACCTCTGATGGGGAGAGAGCTTGTCGTTGTCACATACCTGTGATGTGGAGACTGCTGGGGGCTATCGTATACCTGTAATTGGGAGAGAGCTGGGGGCCGTCACTCACCTGTGATGGGGAGACAGTTTCTGGCTGTCACACACCTGTGATGGGGAGAGAGATGGGGACTGTCACATACCTGTGATGCTGTTACAGCTGGGGGCTGTCACATACTTGTGATGGGGAGAGAGCTGAGGGCTGTTACTCACCTGAGATGGGAAGAGAGATGAGGTATGTCAATCACCTGTGATGGGGAGCGAGCTGGGGCTGTCACGCACCTGTTATATGGAGACAGCTGGGGTCGGTCACACACCTGTGATGGGTAGACAGTTGGGGTCTGCCAGGCAACTGTGATGCGGTGACACCTGGGGTCTGTCAACTACCTCTGATGGGGAGAGAGCTGGGGGGTGTCACTCACCTGAGATGGGGAGAGAGCTGGGGGCTGTCACTCACCTGTGATGTGGAGAGAGCTGGGGACTGTCACTCACCTGTGAAGGGGAGAGAGCTGGGCGTTGTCACGCACCTGTGATATGGAGATAGATGGGGACGGTCACACACCTGTGATGGAGGGAGAGCTTGGGGCTGTCACACACGTGTGATGGCACGGGAGATGGGGACTGTCTAACACCTGTGATGGGGACAGAGGTGGGGTCTCTCACATACCTGAGAAGGGGAAGGGATAGGGACTGTCACTCCCCTGTGATGGGGAGAGAGCTGGGGACTGACACACCTGTGATGGGGAGAGAGCTGGGGGCTGTCACTCACCTCTAATGGGGAGAGAGCTCGCGGCTATCACACACCTGTGATGGGGAATGACATGCGGACTGTCAAACACCTGTGATGGGGAGAGAACTGGGGCTGTCACATACATGTGATGCGGAGACAGCTGGTGTCTTTCACATACCTGTGATGTGGAGACAGCTAAGGGCTAACACATACTTGTGATGGGGAGAAAGTTGGGTGCTGTCAGGCATCTGTGATGTGGAGACAGCTGAGAGTTGTCACATACCTGTGATTGGGAGATAGCTGGGGTCTGTCACTCACCTATGATCTGGAGAGAGCTGGGGGCTATCACACAGTTTTGATGGGGAGAGAGATGGGGACTGTCACATACCTGTGACGGGTAGAGCTGGGGGCCGCCACTCACCTGTGATGGGGAGAGAGCTGGGGGCTGTCACTCACCTGTAATGAGGAGAGAGATGGGGGCTGTCTCTCACCTGTGATGGGGAGAGAGCTGGGGGCTGTCATCCACCTGTGAAGGGGAGAGAGCTGGGCGTTGTCACTCACCTGTGATATGGAGAGAGCTGGGGTCGGTCAAACACCTATGATGGGGAGAGAGCTTGTGTTTGTCACATACCTGTGATATAGAGACAGCTGTGGTCTATCACATACCTATAATGGGGAGACAGCTGGGGGCTGTGACATACCTGTGATGGGGAGAGAGTAGGAGGCTTTTACGCACCTGTGATATAGACAGCTGGGGACGGTCACACAACTGTGATGGGGAGAGAGCTGGTGGCTGTCACTCACTTGTGATGGGGAGAGAGATGGGGGCTGTCAATCAACTGTGATGGGGCGAGAGCTGGGGGCTGTCATCCACCTGTGAAGGGGAAAGAGCTGGGGCTTTCTCGCACCTGTGATATGGAGACAGCTGGGGATGGTCACACACCTGTGACGAGGAGAGAGCTTGGCGTTGTCACATACCTCTGATGTGGAGACAGCTGGGGGTTGTCACATACCTGTTATGGGGAGAGACTTGGGGTTTGTCAGGCAACTGTGATGTGGAGACAGCTGGGGGCTGTCACATACCTGTGATGGGGAGAGAGCTTGGGGCTGTAACTCACCGGTGATGGGGAGAGAGCTGTGGGATGTCACACACCTGTGATGGGGAGAGAGCTTGGGGTTGTCACACACCTCTGATGGGGAGAGAGATGGGGATTGTCACTTACTTTTAATGCTAAGACAGATGGGGGCTGTCACACTACTGTGATTGGGGGAGAGCTGGGGGCTCACACATACCTATGATGCAGAGACAGCTAGTGGTTGTCACATCCCTGTGACGTGGAGACAATGGGGGTTGTGATATACATGTGATTGGGAGAGAGTTGGGGGCTGTTATGGTCCTGTGATGCGGAGAAAATTGGGGGCTCTCATATACCTGTGTTGGGTAGAGAGCTGGGATCTCTTGCTCACCTGAAATGGGGAGAGAGCTGGGGTCTTTCACACACCTGTGATGGGGAAAGAGATGGGGACTGTCAAACACCTGTGATGGGGACAGACCTGGGGGCTGTCAGATACCTGTGATGCGGAGACAGCTGGTGTGTTTCACATACCTGTGATGTGGAGACAGCTGGGGGCTGCCACATACCTGTGATGGGGAAAAAGTTGGGGGCTCTCAGGCTCCTGTGATGTGGAATCAGCTGGGGGCTGTCACATACCTGTGATGGGGAGAAAGCTGGGGCCTATCACTCACCTGTGATGGGGAGAGAGCTGGGGTCTGTCGCACACCTGTGATGGGGAGAGAGCTGGGGGTTGTCACTCCCCTATGATGGGGAGAGAGCTGGGGCTCACATATACCTGTGATGCGTAGACAGCTAGTGGTTGTCACATACCTGTGATGTGGAGACAATGGGCGTTGTGACATACCTGTGATGGGGAGAGAGTTGGGGGCTGTTAGGCTCCTTTGATGCGGAGACAGCTAAGGTCTCTCAGACACCTGTGATGGGGAGAGAGCTGGGGGCTGTCACTCACCTGTGATGGGGCGAGAGCTGGTGGCTGTCACACACCTGTGAATGGGAGAGAGCTGGGCATTGTCACTCACCTGTGATATGGAGACACCTGGGGACGGTCACACACCTGTGATGGAGAGAGAGCTGGGGGCTGTCACTCACTTGTGATGGGGAGAGAGATGGGGGCTGTCACATACGTGTGTTGGAGCGATAGCTAGGGGCCGTCACCCACCTGTGAAAGGGAGAGAGCTGGGGGCTTTCACGCACCTGTGATATGGAGACGGCTGGGGAGGGTCACATACCTGTGATGGGGAGAGAGCTGGGGGCTGTCACTCACTTGTGATGGGGAGAGCGATGGGGGCAGTGAATCAACTGTGATGGGGCGAGAGCTGGGGGCTGTCACCCACCTCTGATATGGAGACAGCTGGGGATGGTCACACACCTGTGATGAGGAGAGAGCTTGGCGTTGTCACATACCTATGATGTGGCGACAGCTGGGGGTTCTCACATACCTGTGATGGGGAGAGACTTGGGGTTTGTCAGGCACATGTGGTGCGGAGACAGATGGGGGCTGTCACATACCTGTTATGGGGAGAGATCAGGGGGCTGTATCTCACCGGTGATAGGGAGAGAGCTGGGGGATGTCACACACCTGTGATGGGGAGAGAGCTTGGGTTTGTCACACACCTGTGATGGGGAGAGAGATGGGGATTGTCACTTACTTGTAATTCTAAGACAGCTGGGGGCTGTCACACTGCTGTGATTGGGAGAGAGCTGGGGGCTGTCTCTCACCGGGGATGCGGAAAGAGCTGGGGGATGTCACACACCTGTGATGGGAAGGGAGCTTGGGGCTCTCACTCACTTGTGAAGGGGAAAGAGATGGGGACTGTCAAACACTTCTGATGGGGAGAGTGCTGGGGCAAGTCACATACCTGTGATGCGGAGTAAGGTAGTTGCTGTCACATACTTGTGATGTGGAGACAGCTGGGGGCTGTCACATACCTGTGATGGGGAGAGAGCTGAGGGCTATCACTCACCTGTGATGGGGAGAGAGCTGGGGTCTGTCACACACCTGTGATGGGGAGAGAGCTGGGCACTGTCAAGCACCTATGATGGGGAGAGAGCTGGGGGCTGTCACATACCTGTGATGCAGATAGAGCTGGTGGCTGTCACATACCTGTGATGTGGAGACAGCTTGCGACTGTAACATACCTGTGATGGGGAGAGAGTTGGGAGCTGTCAGACACCTTTGATGCGGAGACAGCTGTGGGCTGTCACATACTTGTGATGGGGAGACAGCCGGGGGCCGTCACTCACCTGTGATGGGGAGAGAGGTGGGGGCTGTCACACACCTGTGATGGGGAGAGAGGTGGGGGCTGTCACACACCTGTGATGGGGAGAGAGGTGGGGGCTGTCACACACCTGTGATGGGGAGAGAGATGGGGACTGTCACATACCTGTGAGGCGGAGACAGCTGGGGGTTGTCACACACCTGTGATGGGGAGAGAGTTGGGTCCTGTCAGGCACTTGTGATGCAGAGAGAGCTGGGGGCTGTCACATGCCTGTGATGTGGAGACAGCTGGGGCCTGTCACATACCTGTGATGGGGAGAGAGCTGGGGGCTATCACTCACCTGTGATTGGGAGAGAGTTGGGGATTGTCACATACTTGTAATGCTGAGACAGCTGGGGACTCTCAAACACCTCTGATGGGGAGAGGCCTTGGGATTGCCCCATACATGTGATGTGGAGACAGCTGGGAGCTGCCACATACCTAAAATGGGGAGACAGCTGGGGGCAGTCACATACCTGTGATGTGGAGACAGCTGGGGCCTGTCAAATATTTGTGATGGGGAGAGAGTTTGGGCTCTCACATACCTGTGATGCAGAGAGAGCTGGTGGCTGTCACATACCTGTGATTTGGAGACAGCTGGTGGTTGTCACATACCTGTGATGGGGAGAGAGCTGGGGTCTGTCCCTCGCCTGTGATTGGGAGAGAGCTGTGGGTTGTCACATATCTGTGAGGCCGAAACAGCTGTGGGTTGTCAAATAGCTCTGATGGGGAGAGAGTTGGGGCCTGTCACGCACCTGTGATGTGGAGACAGCTGGGGGCTGTCACATACCTGTGATGGGGAGAGAGCTGCGGACTGTCAAACACCTATGATGGGGAGAGAGCTGGGGGCTGTCAGTCACCTGTGATGTGTAGACTGCTGGTGGCTGTCACATACCTATGATGGGGAGAGAGCTGCGGGCTGTCACACACCTGTGATGGGGAGAGAGTTGGGGATTGTCACATACTTGTAATGCTGAGACAGCTGGGGGCTGTCACACCCCGGTGATGGGTGTAGAGCTGGGGTTGTCACTCACCGGTGATGGGGAGAGAGATGCGGACTGTCACATACCTGTTATGCTGAGACAGCTGGGGGCTGTCACATACCTGTGATGGGGAAAGAGCTGGGGGCTGTCACATACCTGTGATGTGGAGACAGGTGGGGGCTGTCACATACTTGTGATGGGGAGAGAGCTGGGGGCTGTCACTCACCTGTGATCAGGAGAGAGATTGGGGCTGTCACCCACCTGTGAAGGGGAGAGAGCTGGGGGCTTTCACGCACCTGTGATATGGAGACAACTGGGGACGGTCACGCACGTGTGATGGGGAGAGAGCTGGGGACTGACACACCTGTGATGGGGAGAGAGCTGGGGGCTGTCACTCACCTCTAATGGGGAGAGAGCTCGCGGCTATCACAAACCTGTGATGGGGAAACACAGGCGGACTGTCAAACACCTGTGATGGGGAGAGACCTGGGGGCTGTCACATACCTGTGATGCGGAGACAGCTGGTGTCTTTCACATACCTGTGATGTGGAGACAGCTAAGGGCTAACACATACCTGTGATGGGGAGAAAGTTGGCTGCTCTCAGGCATCTGTGATGTGGAGACAGATGGGAGTTGTCACATACCTGTGATTGGGAGAAAGCTGCGGTCTGTCACTCACCTATGATGTGAAGAGAGCTGGGGGCTATCACACAGCTTTGATGGGGAGAGAGATGTGGACTGTCACATACCTGTGACGCTGAGACAGCTGGGGGCTGTCACGTAACTGTGACGGGTAGAGCAGGGGCCGCAACTCACCTGTGATGGGGAGAGAGCTGGGGGCTGTCACTCACCTGTAATGAGGAGAGAGATGGGGGCTATCTCTCACCTGTGATGGGGAGAGAGCTGGGGGCTGTCACATACCTGTGATGAGGAGAGACTTGGGGTTTGTCATGCACCTGTGATGCGGAGACAGCTGGGGGCTGTCACATACCTGTGATGGGGAGAGAGCTAGGGGGCTGTAACTCACCAGTGATGGGGAGAGAGCTGGGGCATGTAACACACCTGTGATGGGGAGAGAGCTTGGGGTTGTCACACACCTGTGATGAGGAGAGAGATGGGGATTGTCACTTACTTGTAATGCTGAGACAGCTGGGGGCTGTCACACACCGGTGATGGGGAGAGAGCTGCGGACTGTCAAACACCTATGATGGGGAGAGAGCTGGGGGCTGTCAGTCACCTGTGATGTGGAGACTGCTGGTGGCTGTCACATACCTGTGATGGGGAGAGAGCTGCGGGCTGTCACACACCTGTGATGGGGAGAGAGTTGGGGATTTTCACATACTTGTAATGCTGAGACAGCTGGGGGCTGTCACACCCCGGTGATGGGTGTAGAGCTGTGGCTGTCACTCACCGGTGATGGGGAGAGAGATGCGGACTGTCACATACCTGTTATGCTGAGACAGCTGGGGGCTGTCACATACCTGTGATGGGGAGAGAGCTGGGGGCTGCCACATACCTGTGATGGGGAGAGAGCTGGGGGCTATCACATACCTGTGATGTGGAGACAGCTGGGGGCTGTCACATACCTGTGATGGGGAGAGAGCTGGGGGCTGTCACTCACCTGTGAAGGGGAGAGAGCTGGGGGCTTTCACGCACCTGTGATATGGAGACAACTGGGGACGGTCACACACCTCTGATGGGGAGAGAGCTTGTCGTTGTCACATACCTGTGATGTGGAGACTGCTGGGGGCTATCGTATACCTGTAATTGGGAGAGAGCTGGGGGCCGTCACTCACCTGTGATGGGGAGACAGTTTCTGGCTGTCACACACCTGTGATGGGGAGAGAGATGGGGACTGTCACATACCTGTGATGCTGTTACAGCTGGGGGCTGTCACATACTTGTGATGGGGAGAGAGCTGAGGGCTGTTACTCACCTGAGATGGGAAGAGAGATGAGGTATGTCAATCACCTGTGATGGGGAGCGAGCTGGGGCTGTCACGCACCTGTTATATGGAGACAGCTGGGGTCGGTCACACACCTGTGATGGGTAGACAGTTGGGGTCTGCCAGGCAACTGTGATGCGGTGACACCTGGGGTCTGTCAACTACCTCTGATGGGGAGAGAGCTGGGGGGTGTCACTCACCTGAGATGGGGAGAGAGCTGGGGGCTGTCACTCACCTGTGATGTGGAGAGAGCTGGGGACTGTCACTCACCTGTGAAGGGGAGAGAGCTGGGCGTTGTCACGCACCTGTGATATGGAGATAGATGGGGACGGTCACACACCTGTGATGGAGGGAGAGCTTGGGGCTGTCACACACGTGTGATGGCACGGGAGATGGGGACTGTCTAACACCTGTGATGGGGACAGAGGTGGGGTCTCTCACATACCTGAGAAGGGGAAGGGATAGGGACTGTCACTCCCCTGTGATGGGGAGAGAGCTGGGGACTGACACACCTGTGATGGGGAGAGAGCTGGGGGCTGTCACTCACCTCTAATGGGGAGAGAGCTCGCGGCTATCACACACCTGTGATGGGGAATGACATGCGGACTGTCAAACACCTGTGATGGGGAGAGAACTGGGGCTGTCACATACATGTGATGCGGAGACAGCTGGTGTCTTTCACATACCTCTGATGTGGAGACAGCTAAGGGCTAACACATACTTGTGATGGGGAGAAAGTTGGGTGCTGTCAGGCATCTGTGATGTGGAGACAGCTGAGAGTTGTCACATACCTGTGATTGGGAGATAGCTGGGGTCTGTCACTCACCTATGATCTGGAGAGAGCTGGGGGCTATCACACAGTTTTGATGGGGAGAGAGATGGGGACTGTCACATACCTGTGACGGGTAGAGCTGGGGGCCGCCACTCACCTGTGATGGGGAGAGAGCTGGGGGCTGTCACTCACCTGTAATGAGGAGAGAGATGGGGGCTGTCTCTCACCTGTGATGGGGAGAGAGCTGGGGGCTGTCATCCACCTGTGAAGGGGAGAGAGCTGGGCGTTGTCACTCACCTGTGATATGGAGAGAGCTGGGGTCGGTCAAACACCTATGATGGGGAGAGAGCTTGTGTTTGTCACATACCTGTGATATAGAGACAGCTGTGGTCTATCACATACCTATAATGGGGAGACAGCTGGGGGCTGTGACATACCTGTGATGGGGAGAGAGTAGGAGGCTTTTACGCACCTGTGATATAGACAGCTGGGGACGGTCACACAACTGTGATGGGGAGAGAGCTGGTGGCTGTCACTCACTTGTGATGGGGAGAGAGATGGGGGCTGTCAATCAACTGTGATGGGGCGAGAGCTGGGGGCTGTCATCCACCTGTGAAGGGGAAAGAGCTGGGGCTTTCTCGCACCTGTGATATGGAGACAGCTGGGGATGGTCACACACCTGTGACGAGGAGAGAGCTTGGCGTTGTCACATACCTCTGATGTGGAGACAGCTGGGGGTTGTCACATACCTGTTATGGGGAGAGACTTGGGGTTTGTCAGGCAACTGTGATGTGGAGACAGCTGGGGGCTGTCACATACCTGTGATGGGGAGAGAGCTTGGGGCTGTAACTCACCGGTGATGGGGAGAGAGCTGTGGGATGTCACACACCTGTGATGGGGAGAGAGCTTGGGGTTGTCACACACCTCTGATGGGGAGAGAGATGGGGATTGTCACTTACTTTTAATGCTAAGACAGATGGGGGCTGTCACATTACTGTGATTGGGGGAGAGCTGGGGGCTCACACATACCTATGATGCAGAGACAGCTAGTGGTTGTCACATCCCTGTGACGTGGAGACAATGGGGGTTGTGATATACATGTGATTGGGAGAGAGTTGGGGGCTGTTATGGTCCTGTGATGCGGAGAAAATTGGGGGCTCTCATATACCTGTGTTGGGTAGAGAGCTGGGATCTCTTGCTCACCTGAAATGGGGAGAGAGCTGGGGTCTTTCACACACCTGTGATGGGGAAAGAGATGGGGACTGTCAAACACCTGTGATGGGGAGAGACCTGGGGGCTGTCAGATACCTGTGATGCGGAGACAGCTGGTGTGTTTCACATACCTGTGATGTGGAGACAGCTGGGGGCTGCCACATACCTGTGACGGGGAAAAAGTTGGGGGCTCTCAGGCTCCTGTGATGTGGAATCAGCTGGGGGCTGTCACATACCTATGATGGGGAGAAAGCTGGGGCCTATCACTCACCTGTGATGGGGAGAGAGTTGGGGATTGTCACATACTTGTAATGCTGAGACAGCTGGGGGCTGTCACACCCCGGTGATGGGTGTAGAGCTGGGGTTGTCACTCACCGGTGATGGGGAGAGAGATGCGGACTGTCACATACCTGTTATGCTGAGACAGCTGGGGGCTGTCACATACCTGTGATGGGGAAAGAGCTGGGGGCTCTCACATACCTGTGATGTGGAGACAGGTGGGGGCTGTCACATACTTGTGATGGGGAGAGAGCTGGGGGCTGTCACTCACCTGTGATCAGGAGAGAGATTGGGGCTGTCACCCACCTGTGAAGGGGAGAGAGCTGGGGGCTTTCACGCACCTGTGATATGGAGACAACTGGGGACGGTCACGCACGTGTGATGGGGAGAGAGCTGGGGACTGACACACCTGTGATGGGGAGAGAGCTGGGGGCTGTCACTCACCTCTAATGGGGAGAGAGCTCGCGGCTATCACAAACCTGTGATGGGGAAACACAGGCGGACTGTCAAACACCTGTGATGGGGAGAGACCTGGGGGCTGTCACATACCTGTGATGCGGAGACAGCTGGTGTCTTTCACATACCTGTGATGTGGAGACAGCTAAGGGCTAACACATACCTGTGATGGGGAGAAAGTTGGCTGCTCTCAGGCATCTGTGATGTGGAGACAGATGGGAGTTGTCACATACCTGTGATTGGGAGAAAGCTGCGGTCTGTCACTCACCTATGATGTGAAGAGAGCTGGGGGCTATCACACAGCTTTGATGGGGAGAGAGATGTGGACTGTCACATACCTGTGACGCTGAGACAGCTGGGGGCTGTCACGTAACTGTGACGGGTAGAGCAGGGGCCGCAACTCACCTGTGATGGGGAGAGAGCTGGGGGCTGTCACTCACCTGTAATGAGGAGAGAGATGGGGGCTATCTCTCACCTGTGATGGGGAGAGAGCTGGGGGCTGTCACATACCTGTGATGAGGAGAGACTTGGGGTTTGTCATGCACCTGTGATGCGGAGACAGCTGGGGGCTGTCACATACCTGTGATGGGGAGAGAGCTAGGGGGCTGTAACTCACCAGTGATGGGGAGAGAGCTGGGGCATGTAACACACCTGTGATGGGGAGAGAGCTTGGGGTTGTCACACACCTGTGATGGGGAGAGAGATGGGGATTGTCACTTACTTGTAATGCTGAGACAGCTGGGGGCTGTCACACACCGGTGATGGGGAGAGAGCTGCGGACTGTCAAACACCTATGATGGGGAGAGAGCTGGGGGCTGTCAGTCACCTGTGATGTGGAGACTGCTGGTGGCTGTCACATACCTGTGATGGGGAGAGAGCTGGGGTCTGTCGCACACCTGTGATGGGGAGAGAGCTGGGGGTTGTCACTCCCCTATGATGGGGAGAGAGCTGGGGCTCACATATACCTGTGATGCGTAGACAGCTAGTGGTTGTCACATACCTGTGATGTGGAGACAATGGGCGTTGTGACATACCTGTGATGGGGAGAGAGTTGGGGGCTGTTAGGCTCCTTTGATGCGGAGACAGCTAAGGTCTCTCAGACACCTGTGATGGGGAGAGAGCTGGGGGCTGTCACTCACCTGTGATGGGGCGAGAGCTGGTGGCTGTCACACACCTGTGAATGGGAGAGAGCTGGGCATTGTCACTCACCTGTGATATGGAGACACCTGGGGACGGTCACACACCTGTGATGGAGAGAGAGCTGGGGGCTGTCACTCACTTGTGATGGGGAGAGAGATGGGGGCTGTCACATACGTGTGTTGGAGCGATAGCTAGGGGCCGTCACCCACCTGTGAAAGGGAGAGAGCTGGGGGCTTTCACGCACCTGTGATATGGAGACGGCTGGGGAGGGTCACATACCTGTGATGGGGAGAGAGCTGGGGGCTGTCACTCACTTGTGATGGGGAGAGCGATGGGGGCAGTGAATCAACTGTGATGGGGCGAGAGCTGGGGGCTGTCACCCACCTCTGATATGGAGACAGCTGGGGATGGTCACACACCTGTGATGAGGAGAGAGCTTGGCGTTGTCACATACCTATGATGTGGCGACAGCTGGGGGTTCTCACATACCTGTGATGGGGAGAGACTTGGGGTTTGTCAGGCACATGTGGTGCGGAGACAGATGGGGGCTGTCACATACCTGTTATGGGGAGAGATCAGGGGGCTGTATCTCACCGGTGATAGGGAGAGAGCTGGGGGATGTCACACACCTGTGATGGGGAGAGAGCTTGGGTTTGTCACACACCTGTGATGGGGAGAGAGATGGGGATTGTCACTTACTTGTAATTCTAAGACAGCTGGGGGCTGTCACACTGCTGTGATTGGGAGAGAGCTGGGGGCTGTCTCTCACCGGGGATGCGGAAAGAGCTGGGGGATGTCACACACCTGTGATGGGAAGGGAGCTTGGGGCTCTCACTCACTTGTGAAGGGGAAAGAGATGGGGACTGTCAAACACTTCTGATGGGGAGAGTGCTGGGGCAAGTCACATACCTGTGATGCGGAGTAAGGTAGTTGCTGTCACATACTTGTGATGTGGAGACAGCTGGGGGCTGTCACATACCTGTGATGGGGAGAGAGCTGAGGGCTATCACTCACCTGTGATGGGGAGAGAGCTGGGGTCTGTCACACACCTGTGATGGGGAGAGAGCTGGGCACTGTCAAGCACCTATGATGGGGAGAGAGCTGGGGGCTGTCACATACCTGTGATGCAGATAGAGCTGGTGGCTGTCACATACCTGTGATGTGGAGACAGCTTGCGACTGTAACATACCTGTGATGGGGAGAGAGTTGGGAGCTGTCAGACACCTTTGATGCGGAGACAGCTGTGGGCTGTCACATACTTGTGATGGGGAGACAGCCGGGGGCCGTCACTCACCTGTGATGGGGAGAGAGGTGGGGGCTGTCACACACCTGTGATGGGGAGAGAGATGGGGACTGTCACATACCTGTGAGGCGGAGACAGCTGGGGGTTGTCACACACCTGTGATGGGGAGAGAGTTGGGTCCTGTCAGGCACTTGTGATGCAGAGAGAGCTGGGGGCTGTCACATGCCTGTGATGTGGAGACAGCTGGGGCCTGTCACATACCTGTGATGGGGAGAGAGCTGGGGGCTATCACTCACCTGTGATTGGGAGAGAGTTGGGGATTGTCACATACTTGTAATGCTGAGACAGCTGGGGACTCTCAAACACCTCTGATGGGGAGAGGCCTTGGGATTGCCCCATACATGTGATGTGGAGACAGCTGGGAGCTGCCACATACCTAAAATGGGGAGACAGCTGGGGGCAGTCACATACCTGTGATGTGGAGACAGCTGGGGCCTGTCAAATATTTGTGATGGGGAGAGAGTTTGGGCTCTCACATACCTGTGATGCAGAGAGAGCTGGTGGCTGTCACATACCTGTGATTTGGAGACAGCTGGTGGTTGTCACATACCTGTGATGGGGAGAGAGCTGGGGTCTGTCCCTCGCCTGTGATTGGGAGAGAGCTGTGGGTTGTCACATACCTGTGAGGCCGAAACAGCTGTGGGTTGTCAAATAGCTCTGATGGGGAGAGAGTTGGGGCCTGTCACGCACCTGTGATGTGGAGACAGCTGGGGGCTGTCACATACCTGTGATGGGGAGAGAGCTGCGGACTGTCAAACACCTATGATGGGGAGAGAGCTGGGGGCTGTCAGTCACCTGTGATGTGTAGACTGCTGGTGGCTGTCACATACCTATGATGGGGAGAGAGCTGCGGGCTGTCACACACCTGTGATGGGGAGAGAGTTGGGGATTGTCACATACTTGTAATGCTGAGACAGCTGGGGGCTGTCACACCCCGGTGATGGGTGTAGAGCTGGGGTTGTCACTCACCGGTGATGGGGAGAGAGATGCGGACTGTCACATACCTGTTATGCTGAGACAGCTGGGGGCTGTCACATACCTGTGATGGGGAAAGAGCTGGGGGCTGTCACATACCTGTGATGTGGAGACAGGTGGGGGCTGTCACATACTTGTGATGGGGAGAGAGCTGGGGGCTGTCACTCACCTGTGATCAGGAGAGAGATTGGGGCTGTCACCCACCTGTGAAGGGGAGAGAGCTGGGGGCTTTCACGCACCTGTGATATGGAGACAACTGGGGACGGTCACGCACGTGTGATGGGGAGAGAGCTGGGGACTGACACACCTGTGATGGGGAGAGAGCTGGGGGCTGTCACTCACCTCTAATGGGGAGAGAGCTCGCGGCTATCACAAACCTGTGATGGGGAAACACAGGCGGACTGTCAAACACCTGTGATGGGGAGAGACCTGGGGGCTGTCACATACCTGTGATGCGGAGACAGCTGGTGTCTTTCACATACCTGTGATGTGGAGACAGCTAAGGGCTAACACATACCTGTGATGGGGAGAAAGTTGGCTGCTCTCAGGCATCTGTGATGTGGAGACAGATGGGAGTTGTCACATACCTGTGATTGGGAGAAAGCTGCGGTCTGTCACTCACCTATGATGTGAAGAGAGCTGGGGGCTATCACACAGCTTTGATGGGGAGAGAGATGTGGACTGTCACATACCTGTGACGCTGAGACAGCTGGGGGCTGTCACGTAACTGTGACGGGTAGAGCAGGGGCCGCAACTCACCTGTGATGGGGAGAGAGCTGGGGGCTGTCACTCACCTGTAATGAGGAGAGAGATGGGGGCTATCTCTCACCTGTGATGGGGAGAGAGCTGGGGGCTGTCACATACCTGTGATGAGGAGAGACTTGGGGTTTGTCATGCACCTGTGATGCGGAGACAGCTGGGGGCTGTCACATACCTGTGATGGGGAGAGAGCTAGGGGGCTGTAACTCACCAGTGATGGGGAGAGAGCTGGGGCATGTAACACACCTGTGATGGGGAGAGAGCTTGGGGTTGTCACACACCTGTGATGGGGAGAGAGATGGGGATTGTCACTTACTTGTAATGCTGAGACAGCTGGGGGCTGTCACACACCGGTGATGGGGAGAGAGCTGCGGACTGTCAAACACCTATGATGGGGAGAGAGCTGGGGGCTGTCAGTCACCTGTGATGTGGAGACTGCTGGTGGCTGTCACATACCTGTGATGGGGAGAGAGCTGGGGTCTGTCGCACACCTGTGATGGGGAGAGAGCTGGGGGTTGTCACTCCCCTATGATGGGGAGAGAGCTGGGGCTCACATATACCTGTGATGCGTAGACAGCTAGTGGTTGTCACATACCTGTGATGTGGAGACAATGGGCGTTGTGACATACCTGTGATGGGGAGAGAGTTGGGGGCTGTTAGGCTCCTTTGATGCGGAGACAGCTAAGGTCTCTCAGACACCTGTGATGGGGAGAGAGCTGGGGGCTGTCACTCACCTGTGATGGGGCGAGAGCTGGTGGCTGTCACACACCTGTGAATGGGAGAGAGCTGGGCATTGTCACTCACCTGTGATATGGAGACACCTGGGGACGGTCACACACCTGTGATGGAGAGAGAGCTGGGGGCTGTCACTCACTTGTGATGGGGAGAGAGATGGGGGCTGTCACATACGTGTGTTGGAGCGATAGCTAGGGGCCGTCACCCACCTGTGAAAGGGAGAGAGCTGGGGGCTTTCACGCACCTGTGATATGGAGACGGCTGGGGAGGGTCACATACCTGTGATGGGGAGAGAGCTGGGGGCTGTCACTCACTTGTGATGGGGAGAGCGATGGGGGCAGTGAATCAACTGTGATGGGGCGAGAGCTGGGGGCTGTCACCCACCTCTGATATGGAGACAGCTGGGGATGGTCACACACCTGTGATGAGGAGAGAGCTTGGCGTTGTCACATACCTATGATGTGGCGACAGCTGGGGGTTCTCACATACCTGTGATGGGGAGAGACTTGGGGTTTGTCAGGCACATGTGGTGCGGAGACAGATGGGGGCTGTCACATACCTGTTATGGGGAGAGATCAGGGGGCTGTATCTCACCGGTGATAGGGAGAGAGCTGGGGGATGTCACACACCTGTGATGGGGAGAGAGCTTGGGTTTGTCACACACCTGTGATGGGGAGAGAGATGGGGATTGTCACTTACTTGTAATTCTAAGACAGCTGGGGGCTGTCACACTGCTGTGATTGGGAGAGAGCTGGGGGCTGTCTCTCACCGGGGATGCGGAAAGAGCTGGGGGATGTCACACACCTGTGATGGGAAGGGAGCTTGGGGCTCTCACTCACTTGTGAAGGGGAAAGAGATGGGGACTGTCAAACACTTCTGATGGGGAGAGTGCTGGGGCAAGTCACATACCTGTGATGCGGAGTAAGGTAGTTGCTGTCACATACTTGTGATGTGGAGACAGCTGGGGGCTGTCACATACCTGTGATGGGGAGAGAGCTGAGGGCTATCACTCACCTGTGATGGGGAGAGAGCTGGGGTCTGTCACACACCTGTGATGGGGAGAGAGCTGGGCACTGTCAAGCACCTATGATGGGGAGAGAGCTGGGGGCTGTCACATACCTGTGATGCAGATAGAGCTGGTGGCTGTCACATACCTGTGATGTGGAGACAGCTTGCGACTGTAACATACCTGTGATGGGGAGAGAGTTGGGAGCTGTCAGACACCTTTGATGCGGAGACAGCTGTGGGCTGTCACATACTTGTGATGGGGAGACAGCCGGGGGCCGTCACTCACCTGTGATGGGGAGAGAGGTGGGGGCTGTCACACACCTGTGATGGGGAGAGAGATGGGGACTGTCACATACCTGTGAGGCGGAGACAGCTGGGGGTTGTCACACACCTGTGATGGGGAGAGAGTTGGGTCCTGTCAGGCACTTGTGATGCAGAGAGAGCTGGGGGCTGTCACATGCCTGTGATGTGGAGACAGCTGGGGCCTGTCACATACCTGTGATGGGGAGAGAGCTGGGGGCTATCACTCACCTGTGATTGGGAGAGAGTTGGGGATTGTCACATACTTGTAATGCTGAGACAGCTGGGGACTCTCAAACACCTCTGATGGGGAGAGGCCTTGGGATTGCCCCATACATGTGATGTGGAGACAGCTGGGAGCTGCCACATACCTAAAATGGGGAGACAGCTGGGGGCAGTCACATACCTGTGATGTGGAGACAGCTGGGGCCTGTCAAATATTTGTGATGGGGAGAGAGTTTGGGCTCTCACATACCTGTGATGCAGAGAGAGCTGGTGGCTGTCACATACCTGTGATTTGGAGACAGCTGGTGGTTGTCACATACCTGTGATGGGGAGAGAGCTGGGGTCTGTCCCTCGCCTGTGATTGGGAGAGAGCTGTGGGTTGTCACATACCTGTGAGGCCGAAACAGCTGTGGGTTGTCAAATAGCTCTGATGGGGAGAGAGTTGGGGCCTGTCACGCACCTGTGATGTGGAGACAGCTGGGGGCTGTCACATACCTGTGATGGGGAGAGAGCTGCGGACTGTCAAACACCTATGATGGGGAGAGAGCTGGGGGCTGTCAGTCACCTGTGATGTGTAGACTGCTGGTGGCTGTCACATACCTATGATGGGGAGAGAGCTGCGGGCTGTCACACACCTGTGATGGGGAGAGAGTTGGGGATTGTCACATACTTGTAATGCTGAGACAGCTGGGGGCTGTCACACCCCGGTGATGGGTGTAGAGCTGGGGTTGTCACTCACCGGTGATGGGGAGAGAGATGCGGACTGTCACATACCTGTTATGCTGAGACAGCTGGGGGCTGTCACATACCTGTGATGGGGAAAGAGCTGGGGGCTGTCACATACCTGTGATGTGGAGACAGGTGGGGGCTGTCACATACTTGTGATGGGGAGAGAGCTGGGGGCTGTCACTCACCTGTGATCAGGAGAGAGATTGGGGCTGTCACCCACCTGTGAAGGGGAGAGAGCTGGGGGCTTTCACGCACCTGTGATATGGAGACAACTGGGGACGGTCACGCACGTGTGATGGGGAGAGAGCTGGGGACTGACACACCTGTGATGGGGAGAGAGCTGGGGGCTGTCACTCACCTCTAATGGGGAGAGAGCTCGCGGCTATCACAAACCTGTGATGGGGAAACACAGGCGGACTGTCAAACACCTGTGATGGGGAGAGACCTGGGGGCTGTCACATACCTGTGATGCGGAGACAGCTGGTGTCTTTCACATACCTGTGATGTGGAGACAGCTAAGGGCTAACACATACCTGTGATGGGGAGAAAGTTGGCTGCTCTCAGGCATCTGTGATGTGGAGACAGATGGGAGTTGTCACATACCTGTGATTGGGAGAAAGCTGCGGTCTGTCACTCACCTATGATGTGAAGAGAGCTGGGGGCTATCACACAGCTTTGATGGGGAGAGAGATGTGGACTGTCACATACCTGTGACGCTGAGACAGCTGGGGGCTGTCACGTAACTGTGACGGGTAGAGCAGGGGCCGCAACTCACCTGTGATGGGGAGAGAGCTGGGGGCTGTCACTCACCTGTAATGAGGAGAGAGATGGGGGCTATCTCTCACCTGTGATGGGGAGAGAGCTGGGGGCTGTCACATACCTGTGATGAGGAGAGACTTGGGGTTTGTCATGCACCTGTGATGCGGAGACAGCTGGGGGCTGTCACATACCTGTGATGGGGAGAGAGCTAGGGGGCTGTAGCTCACCAGTGATGGGGAGAGAGCTGGGGCATGTAACACACCTGTGATGGGGAGAGAGCTTGGGGTTGTCACACACCTGTGATGGGGAGAGAGATGGGGATTGTCACTTACTTGTAATGCTGAGACAGCTGGGGGCTGTCACACACCGGTGATGGGGAGAGAGCTGCGGACTGTCAAACACCTATGATGGGGAGAGAGCTGGGGGCTGTCAGTCACCTGTGATGTGGAGACTGCTGGTGGCTGTCACATACCTGTGATGGGGAGAGAGCTGCGGCCTGTCACACACCTGTGATGGGGAGAGAGTTGGGGATTTTCACATACTTGTAATGCTGAGACAGCTGGGGGCTGTCACACCCCGGTGATGGGTGTAGAGCTGGGGCTGTCACTCACCGGTGATGGGGAGAGAGATGCGGACTGTCACATACCTGTTATGCTGAGACAGCTGGGGGCTGCCACATACCTGTGATGGGGAGAGAGCTGGGGGCTATCACATACCTGTGATGTGGAGACAGCTGGGGGCTGTCACATACCTGTGATGGGGAGAGAGCTGGGGGCTGTCACTCACCTGTGAAGGGGAGAGAGCTGGGGGCTTTCACGCACCTGTGATATGGAGACAACTGGGGACGGTCACACACCTCTGATGGGGAGAGAGCTTGTCGTTGTCACATACCTGTGATGTGGAGACTGCTGGGGGCTATCGTATACCTGTAATTGGGAGAGAGCTGGGGGCCGTCACTCACCTGTGATGGGGAGACAGTTTCTGGCTGTCACACACCTGTGATGGGGAGAGAGATGGGGACTGTCACATACCTGTGATGCTGTTACAGCTGGGGGCTGTCACATACTTGTGATGGGGAGAGAGCTGAGGGCTGTTACTCACCTGAGATGGGAAGAGAGATGAGGTATGTCAATCACCTGTGATGGGGAGCGAGCTGGGGCTGTCACGCACCTGTTATATGGAGACAGCTGGGGTCGGTCACACACCTGTGATGGGGAGAGAGTTGGGTCCTGTCAGGCACTTGTGATGCAGAGAGAGCTGGGGGCTGTCACATGCCTGTGATGTGGAGACAGCTGGGGCCTGTCACATACCTGTGATGGGGAGAGAGCTGGGGGCTATCACTCACCTGTGATTGGGAGAGAGTTGGGGATTGTCACATACTTGTAATGCTGAGACAGCTGGGGACTCTCAAACACCTCTGATGGGGAGAGGCCTTGGGATTGCCCCATACATGTGATGTGGAGACAGCTGGGAGCTGCCACATACCTAAAATGGGGAGACAGCTGGGGGCAGTCACATACCTGTGATGTGGAGACAGCTGGGGCCTGTCAAATATTTGTGATGGGGAGAGAGTTTGGGCTCTCACATACCTGTGATGCAGAGAGAGCTGGTGGCTGTCACATACCTGTGATTTGGAGACAGCTGGTGGTTGTCACATACCTGTGATGGGGAGAGAGCTGGGGTCTGTCCCTCGCCTGTGATTGGGAGAGAGCTGTGGGTTGTCACATACCTGTGAGGCCGAAACAGCTGTGGGTTGTCAAATAGCTCTGATGGGGAGAGAGTTGGGGCCTGTCACGCACCTGTGATGTGGAGACAGCTGGGGGCTGTCACATACCTGTGATGGGGAGAGAGCTGCGGACTGTCAAACACCTATGATGGGGAGAGAGCTGGGGGCTGTCAGTCACCTGTGATGTGTAGACTGCTGGTGGCTGTCACATACCTATGATGGGGAGAGAGCTGCGGGCTGTCACACACCTGTGATGGGGAGAGAGTTGGGGATTGTCACATACTTGTAATGCTGAGACAGCTGGGGGCTGTCACACCCCGGTGATGGGTGTAGAGCTGGGGTTGTCACTCACCGGTGATGGGGAGAGAGATGCGGACTGTCACATACCTGTTATGCTGAGACAGCTGGGGGCTGTCACATACCTGTGATGGGGAAAGAGCTGGGGGCTGTCACATACCTGTGATGTGGAGACAGGTGGGGGCTGTCACATACTTGTGATGGGGAGAGAGCTGGGGGCTGTCACTCACCTGTGATCAGGAGAGAGATTGGGGCTGTCACCCACCTGTGAAGGGGAGAGAGCTGGGGGCTTTCACGCACCTGTGATATGGAGACAACTGGGGACGGTCACGCACGTGTGATGGGGAGAGAGCTGGGGACTGACACACCTGTGATGGGGAGAGAGCTGGGGGCTGTCACTCACCTCTAATGGGGAGAGAGCTCGCGGCTATCACAAACCTGTGATGGGGAAACACAGGCGGACTGTCAAACACCTGTGATGGGGAGAGACCTGGGGGCTGTCACATACCTGTGATGCGGAGACAGCTGGTGTCTTTCACATACCTGTGATGTGGAGACAGCTAAGGGCTAACACATACCTGTGATGGGGAGAAAGTTGGCTGCTCTCAGGCATCTGTGATGTGGAGACAGATGGGAGTTGTCACATACCTGTGATTGGGAGAAAGCTGCGGTCTGTCACTCACCTATGATGTGAAGAGAGCTGGGGGCTATCACACAGCTTTGATGGGGAGAGAGATGTGGACTGTCACATACCTGTGACGCTGAGACAGCTGGGGGCTGTCACGTAACTGTGACGGGTAGAGCAGGGGCCGCAACTCACCTGTGATGGGGAGAGAGCTGGGGGCTGTCACTCACCTGTAATGAGGAGAGAGATGGGGGCTATCTCTCACCTGTGATGGGGAGAGAGCTGGGGGCTGTCACATACCTGTGATGAGGAGAGACTTGGGGTTTGTCATGCACCTGTGATGCGGAGACAGCTGGGGGCTGTCACATACCTGTGATGGGGAGAGAGCTAGGGGGCTGTAGCTCACCAGTGATGGGGAGAGAGCTGGGGCATGTAACACACCTGTGATGGGGAGAGAGCTTGGGGTTGTCACACACCTGTGATGGGGAGAGAGATGGGGATTGTCACTTACTTGTAATGCTGAGACAGCTGGGGGCTGTCACACACCGGTGATGGGGAGAGAGCTGCGGACTGTCAAACACCTATGATGGGGAGAGAGCTGGGGGCTGTCAGTCACCTGTGATGTGGAGACTGCTGGTGGCTGTCACATACCTGTGATGGGGAGAGAGCTGCGGGCTGTCACACACCTGTGATGGGGAGAGAGTTGGGGATTTTCACATACTTGTAATGCTGAGACAGCTGGGGGCTGTCACACCCCGGTGATGGGTGTAGAGCTGGGGCTGTCACTCACCGGTGATGGGGAGAGAGATGCGGACTGTCACATACCTGTTATGCTGAGACAGCTGGGGGCTGCCACATACCTGTGATGGGGAGAGAGCTGGGGGCTATCACATACCTGTGATGTGGAGACAGCTGGGGGCTGTCACGTAACTGTGACGGGTAGAGCAGGGGCCGCAACTCACCTGTGATGGGGAGAGAGCTGGGGGCTTTCACGCACCTGTGATATGGAGACAACTGGGGACGGTCACACACCTCTGATGGGGAGAGAGCTTGTCGTTGTCACATACCTGTGATGTGGAGACTGCTGGGGGCTATCGTATACCTGTAATTGGGAGAGAGCTGGGGGCCGTCACTCACCTGTGATGGGGAGACAGTTTCTGGCTGTCACACACCTGTGATGGGGAGAGAGATGGGGACTGTCACATACCTGTGATGCTGTTACAGCTGGGGGCTGTCACATACTTGTGATGGGGAGAGAGCTGAGGGCTGTTACTCACCTGAGATGGGAAGAGAGATGAGGTATGTCAATCACCTGTGATGGGGAGCGAGCTGGGGCTGTCACGCACCTGTTATATGGAGACAGCTGGGGTCGGTCACACACCTGTGATGGGTAGAGAGTTGGGGTCTGCCAGGCAACTGTGATGCGGTGACACCTGGGGTCTGTCAACTACCTCTGATGGGGAGAGAGCTGGGGGGTGTCACTCACCTGAGATGGGGAGAGAGCTGGGGGCTGTCACTCACCTGTGATGTGGAGAGAGCTGGGGACTGTCACTCACCTGTGAAGGGGAGAGAGCTGGGCGTTGTCACGCACCTGTGATATGGAGATAGATGGGGACGGTCACACACCTGTGATGGAGGGAGAGCTTGGGGCTGTCACACACGTGTGATGGCACGGGAGATGGGGACTGTCTAACACCTGTGATGGGGACAGAGGTGGGGTCTCTCACATACCTGAGAAGGGGAAGGGATAGGGACTGTCACTCCCCTGTGATGGGGAGAGAGCTGGGGACTGACACACCTGTGATGGGGAGAGAGCTGGGGGCTGTCACTCACCTCTAATGGGGAGAGAGCTCGCGGCTATCACACACCTGTGATGGGGAATGACATGCGGACTGTCAAACACCTGTGATGGGGAGAGAACTGGGGCTGTCACATACATGTGATGCGGAGACAGCTGGTGTCTTTCACATACCTGTGATGTGGAGACAGCTAAGGGCTAACACATACTTGTGATGGGGAGAAAGTTGGGTGCTGTCAGGCATCTGTGATGTGGAGACAGCTGAGAGTTGTCACATACCTGTGATTGGGAGATAGCTGGGGTCTGTCACTCACCTATGATCTGGAGAGAGCTGGGGGCTATCACACAGTTTTGATGGGGAGAGAGATGGGGACTGTCACATACCTGTGACGGGTAGAGCTGGGGGCCGCCACTCACCTGTGATGGGGAGAGAGCTGGGGGCTGTCACTCACCTGTAATGAGGAGAGAGATGGGGGCTGTCTCTCACCTGTGATGGGGAGAGAGCTGGGGGCTGTCATCCACCTGTGAAGGGGAGAGAGCTGGGCGTTGTCACTCACCTGTGATATGGAGAGAGCTGGGGTCGGTCAAACACCTATGATGGGGAGAGAGCTTGTGTTTGTCACATACCTGTGATATAGAGACAGCTGTGGTCTATCACATACCTATAATGGGGAGACAGCTGGGGGCTGTGACATACCTGTGATGGGGAGAGAGTAGGAGGCTTTTACGCACCTGTGATATAGACAGCTGGGGACGGTCACACAACTGTGATGGGGAGAGAGCTGGTGGCTGTCACTCACTTGTGATGGGGAGAGAGATGGGGGCTGTCAATCAACTGTGATGGGGCGAGAGCTGGGGGCTGTCATCCACCTGTGAAGGGGAAAGAGCTGGGGCTTTCTCGCACCTGTGATATGGAGACAGCTGGGGATGGTCACACACCTGTGACGAGGAGAGAGCTTGGCGTTGTCACATACCTCTGATGTGGAGACAGCTGGGGGTTGTCACATACCTGTTATGGGGAGAGACTTGGGGTTTGTCAGGCAACTGTGATGTGGAGACAGCTGGGGGCTGTCACATACCTGTGATGGGGAGAGAGCTTGGGGCTGTAACTCACCGGTGATGGGGAGAGAGCTGTGGGATGTCACACACCTGTGATGGGGAGAGAGCTTGGGGTTGTCACACACCTCTGATGGGGAGAGAGATGGGGATTGTCACTTACTTTTAATGCTAAGACAGATGGGGGCTGTCACACTACTGTGATTGGGGGAGAGCTGGGGGCTCACACATACCTATGATGCAGAGACAGCTAGTGGTTGTCACATCCCTGTGACGTGGAGACAATGGGGGTTGTGATATACATGTGATTGGGAGAGAGTTGGGGGCTGTTATGGTCCTGTGATGCGGAGAAAATTGGGGGCTCTCATATACCTGTGTTGGGTAGAGAGCTGGGATCTCTTGCTCACCTGAAATGGGGAGAGAGCTGGGGTCTTTCACACACCTGTGATGGGGAAAGAGATGGGGACTGTCAAACACCTGTGATGGGGACAGACCTGGGGGCTGTCAGATACCTGTGATGCGGAGACAGCTGGTGTGTTTCACATACCTGTGATGTGGAGAGAGCTGGGGGCTGCCACATACCTGTGATGGGGAAAAAGTTGGGGGCTCTCAGGCTCCTGTGATGTGGAATCAGCTGGGGGCTGTCACATACCTGTGATGGGGAGAAAGCTGGGGCCTATCACTCACCTGTGATGGGGAGAGAGCTGGGGTCTGTCGCACACCTGTGATGGGGAGAGAGCTGGGGGTTGTCACTCCCCTATGATGGGGAGAGAGCTGGGGCTCACATATACCTGTGATGCGTAGACAGCTAGTGGTTGTCACATACCTGTGATGTGGAGACAATGGGCGTTGTGACATACCTGTGATGGGGAGAGAGTTGGGGGCTGTTAGGCTCCTTTGATGCGGAGACAGCTAAGGTCTCTCAGACACCTGTGATGGGGAGAGAGCTGGGGGCTGTCACTCACCTGTGATGGGGCGAGAGCTGGTGGCTGTCACACACCTGTGAATGGGAGAGAGCTGGGCATTGTCACTCACCTGTGATATGGAGACACCTGGGGACGGTCACACACCTGTGATGGAGAGAGAGCTGGGGGCTGTCACTCACTTGTGATGGGGAGAGAGATGGGGGCTGTCACATACGTGTGTTGGAGCGATAGCTAGGGGCCGTCACCCACCTGTGAAAGGGAGAGAGCTGGGGGCTTTCACGCACCTGTGATATGGAGACGGCTGGGGAGGGTCACATACCTGTGATGGGGAGAGAGCTGGGGGCTGTCACTCACTTGTGATGGGGAGAGCGATGGGGGCAGTGAATCAACTGTGATGGGGCGAGAGCTGGGGGCTGTCACCCACCTCTGATATGGAGACAGCTGGGGATGGTCACACACCTGTGATGAGGAGAGAGCTTGGCGTTGTCACATACCTATGATGTGGCGACAGCTGGGGGTTCTCACATACCTGTGATGGGGAGAGACTTGGGGTTTGTCAGGCACATGTGGTGCGGAGACAGATGGGGGCTGTCACATACCTGTTATGGGGAGAGATCAGGGGGCTGTATCTCACCGGTGATAGGGAGAGAGCTGGGGGATGTCACACACCTGTGATGGGGAGAGAGCTTGGGTTTGTCACACACCTGTGATGGGGAGAGAGATGGGGATTGTCACTTACTTGTAATTCTAAGACAGCTGGGGGCTGTCACACTGCTGTGATTGGGAGAGAGCTGGGGGCTGTCTCTCACCGGGGATGCGGAAAGAGCTGGGGGATGTCACACACCTGTGATGGGAAGGGAGCTTGGGGCTCTCACTCACTTGTGAAGGGGAAAGAGATGGGGACTGTCAAACACTTCTGATGGGGAGAGTGCTGGGGCAAGTCACATACCTGTGATGCGGAGTAAGGTAGTTGCTGTCACATACTTGTGATGTGGAGACAGCTGGGGGCTGTCACATACCTGTGATGGGGAGAGAGCTGAGGGCTATCACTCACCTGTGATGGGGAGAGAGCTGGGGTCTGTCACACACCTGTGATGGGGAGAGAGCTGGGCACTGTCAAGCACCTATGATGGGGAGAGAGCTGGGGGCTGTCACATACCTGTGATGCAGATAGAGCTGGTGGCTGTCACATACCTGTGATGTGGAGACAGCTTGCGACTGTAACATACCTGTGATGGGGAGAGAGTTGGGAGCTGTCAGACACCTTTGATGCGGAGACAGCTGTGGGCTGTCACATACTTGTGATGGGGAGACAGCCGGGGGCCGTCACTCACCTGTGATGGGGAGAGAGGTGGGGGCTGTCACACACCTGTGATGGGGAGAGAGGTGGGGGCTGTCACACACCTGTGATGGGGAGAGAGGTGGGGGCTGTCACACACCTGTGATGGGGAGAGAGATGGGGACTGTCACATACCTGTGAGGCGGAGACAGCTGGGGGTTGTCACACACCTGTGATGGGGAGAGAGTTGGGTCCTGTCAGGCACTTGTGATGCAGAGAGAGCTGGGGGCTGTCACATGCCTGTGATGTGGAGACAGCTGGGGCCTGTCACATACCTGTGATGGGGAGAGAGCTGGGGGCTATCACTCACCTGTGATTGGGAGAGAGTTGGGGATTGTCACATACTTGTAATGCTGAGACAGCTGGGGACTCTCAAACACCTCTGATGGGGAGAGGCCTTGGGATTGCCCCATACATGTGATGTGGAGACAGCTGGGAGCTGCCACATACCTAAAATGGGGAGACAGCTGGGGGCAGTCACATACCTGTGATGTGGAGACAGCTGGGGCCTGTCAAATATTTGTGATGGGGAGAGAGTTTGGGCTCTCACATACCTGTGATGCAGAGAGAGCTGGTGGCTGTCACATACCTGTGATTTGGAGACAGCTGGTGGTTGTCACATACCTGTGATGGGGAGAGAGCTGGGGTCTGTCCCTCGCCTGTGATTGGGAGAGAGCTGTGGGTTGTCACATACCTGTGAGGCCGAAACAGCTGTGGGTTGTCAAATAGCTCTGATGGGGAGAGAGTTGGGGCCTGTCACGCACCTGTGATGTGGAGACAGCTGGGGGCTGTCACATACCTGTGATGGGGAGAGAGCTGCGGACTGTCAAACACCTATGATGGGGAGAGAGCTGGGGGCTGTCAGTCACCTGTGATGTGTAGACTGCTGGTGGCTGTCACATACCTATGATGGGGAGAGAGCTGCGGGCTGTCACACACCTGTGATGGGGAGAGAGTTGGGGATTGTCACATACTTGTAATGCTGAGACAGCTGGGGGCTGTCACACCCCGGTGATGGGTGTAGAGCTGGGGTTGTCACTCACCGGTGATGGGGAGAGAGATGCGGACTGTCACATACCTGTTATGCTGAGACAGCTGGGGGCTGTCACATACCTGTGATGGGGAAAGAGCTGGGGGCTGTCACATACCTGTGATGTGGAGACAGGTGGGGGCTGTCACATACTTGTGATGGGGAGAGAGCTGGGGGCTGTCACTCACCTGTGATCAGGAGAGAGATTGGGGCTGTCACCCACCTGTGAAGGGGAGAGAGCTGGGGGCTTTCACGCACCTGTGATATGGAGACAACTGGGGACGGTCACGCACGTGTGATGGGGAGAGAGCTGGGGACTGACACACCTGTGATGGGGAGAGAGCTGGGGGCTGTCACTCACCTCTAATGGGGAGAGAGCTCGCGGCTATCACAAACCTGTGATGGGGAAACACAGGCGGACTGTCAAACACCTGTGATGGGGAGAGACCTGGGGGCTGTCACATACCTGTGATGCGGAGACAGCTGGTGTCTTTCACATACCTGTGATGTGGAGACAGCTAAGGGCTAACACATACCTGTGATGGGGAGAAAGTTGGCTGCTCTCAGGCATCTGTGATGTGGAGACAGATGGGAGTTGTCACATACCTGTGATTGGGAGAAAGCTGCGGTCTGTCACTCACCTATGATGTGAAGAGAGCTGGGGGCTATCACACAGCTTTGATGGGGAGAGAGATGTGGACTGTCACATACCTGTGACGCTGAGACAGCTGGGGGCTGTCACGTAACTGTGACGGGTAGAGCAGGGGCCGCAACTCACCTGTGATGGGGAGAGAGCTGGGGGCTGTCACTCACCTGTAATGAGGAGAGAGATGGGGGCTATCTCTCACCTGTGATGGGGAGAGAGCTGGGGGCTGTCACATACCTGTGATGAGGAGAGACTTGGGGTTTGTCATGCACCTGTGATGCGGAGACAGCTGGGGGCTGTCACATACCTGTGATGGGGAGAGAGCTAGGGGGCTGTAGCTCACCAGTGATGGGGAGAGAGCTGGGGCATGTAACACACCTGTGATGGGGAGAGAGCTTGGGGTTGTCACACACCTGTGATGGGGAGAGAGATGGGGATTGTCACTTACTTGTAATGCTGAGACAGCTGGGGGCTGTCACACACCGGTGATGGGGAGAGAGCTGCGGACTGTCAAACACCTATGATGGGGAGAGAGCTGGGGGCTGTCAGTCACCTGTGATGTGGAGACTGCTGGTGGCTGTCACATACCTGTGATGGGGAGAGAGCTGCGGGCTGTCACACACCTGTGATGGGGAGAGAGTTGGGGATTTTCACATACTTGTAATGCTGAGACAGCTGGGGGCTGTCACACCCCGGTGATGGGTGTAGAGCTGGGGCTGTCACTCACCGGTGATGGGGAGAGAGATGCGGACTGTCACATACCTGTTATGCTGAGACAGCTGGGGGCTGCCACATACCTGTGATGGGGAGAGAGCTGGGGGCTATCACATACCTGTGATGTGGAGACAGCTGGGGGCTGTCACGTAACTGTGACGGGTAGAGCAGGGGCCGCAACTCACCTGTGATGGGGAGAGAGCTGGGGGCTTTCACGCACCTGTGATATGGAGACAACTGGGGACGGTCACACACCTCTGATGGGGAGAGAGCTTGTCGTTGTCACATACCTGTGATGTGGAGACTGCTGGGGGCTATCGTATACCTGTAATTGGGAGAGAGCTGGGGGCCGTCACTCACCTGTGATGGGGAGACAGTTTCTGGCTGTCACACACCTGTGATGGGGAGAGAGATGGGGACTGTCACATACCTGTGATGCTGTTACAGCTGGGGGCTGTCACATACTTGTGATGGGGAGAGAGCTGAGGGCTGTTACTCACCTGAGATGGGAAGAGAGATGAGGTATGTCAATCACCTGTGATGGGGAGCGAGCTGGGGCTGTCACGCACCTGTTATATGGAGACAGCTGGGGTCGGTCACACACCTGTGATGGGTAGAGAGTTGGGGTCTGCCAGGCAACTGTGATGCGGTGACACCTGGGGTCTGTCAACTACCTCTGATGGGGAGAGAGCTGGGGGGTGTCACTCACCTGAGATGGGGAGAGAGCTGGGGGCTGTCACTCACCTGTGATGTGGAGAGAGCTGGGGACTGTCACTCACCTGTGAAGGGGAGAGAGCTGGGCGTTGTCACGCACCTGTGATATGGAGATAGATGGGGACGGTCACACACCTGTGATGGAGGGAGAGCTTGGGGCTGTCACACACGTGTGATGGCACGGGAGATGGGGACTGTCTAACACCTGTGATGGGGACAGAGGTGGGGTCTCTCACATACCTGAGAAGGGGAAGGGATAGGGACTGTCACTCCCCTGTGATGGGGAGAGAGCTGGGGACTGACACACCTGTGATGGGGAGAGAGCTGGGGGCTGTCACTCACCTCTAATGGGGAGAGAGCTCGCGGCTATCACACACCTGTGATGGGGAATGACATGCGGACTGTCAAACACCTGTGATGGGGAGAGAACTGGGGCTGTCACATACATGTGATGCGGAGACAGCTGGTGTCTTTCACATACCTGTGATGTGGAGACAGCTAAGGGCTAACACATACTTGTGATGGGGAGAAAGTTGGGTGCTGTCAGGCATCTGTGATGTGGAGACAGCTGAGAGTTGTCACATACCTGTGATTGGGAGATAGCTGGGGTCTGTCACTCACCTATGATCTGGAGAGAGCTGGGGGCTATCACACAGTTTTGATGGGGAGAGAGATGGGGACTGTCACATACCTGTGACGGGTAGAGCTGGGGGCCGCCACTCACCTGTGATGGGGAGAGAGCTGGGGGCTGTCACTCACCTGTAATGAGGAGAGAGATGGGGGCTGTCTCTCACCTGTGATGGGGAGAGAGCTGGGGGCTGTCATCCACCTGTGAAGGGGAGAGAGCTGGGCGTTGTCACTCACCTGTGATATGGAGAGAGCTGGGGTCGGTCAAACACCTATGATGGGGAGAGAGCTTGTGTTTGTCACATACCTGTGATATAGAGACAGCTGTGGTCTATCACATACCTATAATGGGGAGACAGCTGGGGGCTGTGACATACCTGTGATGGGGAGAGAGTAGGAGGCTTTTACGCACCTGTGATATAGACAGCTGGGGACGGTCACACAACTGTGATGGGGAGAGAGCTGGTGGCTGTCACTCACTTGTGATGGGGAGAGAGATGGGGGCTGTCAATCAACTGTGATGGGGCGAGAGCTGGGGGCTGTCATCCACCTGTGAAGGGGAAAGAGCTGGGGCTTTCTCGCACCTGTGATATGGAGACAGCTGGGGATGGTCACACACCTGTGACGAGGAGAGAGCTTGGCGTTGTCACATACCTCTGATGTGGAGACAGCTGGGGGTTGTCACATACCTGTTATGGGGAGAGACTTGGGGTTTGTCAGGCAACTGTGATGTGGAGACAGCTGGGGGCTGTCACATACCTGTGATGGGGAGAGAGCTTGGGGCTGTAACTCACCGGTGATGGGGAGAGAGCTGTGGGATGTCACACACCTGTGATGGGGAGAGAGCTTGGGGTTGTCACACACCTCTGATGGGGAGAGAGATGGGGATTGTCACTTACTTTTAATGCTAAGACAGATGGGGGCTGTCACACTACTGTGATTGGGGGAGAGCTGGGGGCTCACACATACCTATGATGCAGAGACAGCTAGTGGTTGTCACATCCCTGTGACGTGGAGACAATGGGGGTTGTGATATACATGTGATTGGGAGAGAGTTGGGGGCTGTTATGGTCCTGTGATGCGGAGAAAATTGGGGGCTCTCATATACCTGTGTTGGGTAGAGAGCTGGGATCTCTTGCTCACCTGAAATGGGGAGAGAGCTGGGGTCTTTCACACACCTGTGATGGGGAAAGAGATGGGGACTGTCAAACACCTGTGATGGGGACAGACCTGGGGGCTGTCAGATACCTGTGATGCGGAGACAGCTGGTGTGTTTCACATACCTGTGATGTGGAGAGAGCTGGGGGCTGCCACATACCTGTGATGGGGAAAAAGTTGGGGGCTCTCAGGCTCCTGTGATGTGGAATCAGCTGGGGGCTGTCACATACCTGTGATGGGGAGAAAGCTGGGGCCTATCACTCACCTGTGATGGGGAGAGAGCTGGGGTCTGTCGCACACCTGTGATGGGGAGAGAGCTGGGGGTTGTCACTCCCCTATGATGGGGAGAGAGCTGGGGCTCACATATACCTGTGATGCGTAGACAGCTAGTGGTTGTCACATACCTGTGATGTGGAGACAATGGGCGTTGTGACATACCTGTGATGGGGAGAGAGTTGGGGGCTGTTAGGCTCCTTTGATGCGGAGACAGCTAAGGTCTCTCAGACACCTGTGATGGGGAGAG
Source organism: Balaenoptera ricei (assembly GCF_028023285.1). Taxonomy (NCBI): domain Eukaryota; kingdom Metazoa; phylum Chordata; class Mammalia; order Artiodactyla; family Balaenopteridae; genus Balaenoptera; species Balaenoptera ricei. Next base: position 89,215,557 of record NC_082654.1, read on the forward strand.
AGCTGGGGGCTGTCACTCACCTGTGATGGGGCGAGAGCTGGTGGCTGTCACACACCTGTGAATGGGAGAGAGCTGGGCATTGTCACTCACCTGTGATATGGAGACACCTGGGGACGGTCACACACCTGTGATGGAGAGAGAGCTGGGGGCTGTCACTCACTTGTGATGGGGAGAGAGATGGGGGCTGTCACATACGTGTGTTGGAGCGATAGCTAGGGGCCGTCACCCACCTGTGAAAGGGAGAGAGCTGGGGGCTTTCACGCACCTGTGATATGGAGACGGCTGGGGAGGGTCACATACCTGTGATGGGGAGAGAGCTGGGGGCTGTCACTCACTTGTGATGGGGAGAGCGATGGGGGCAGTGAATCAACTGTGATGGGGCGAGAGCTGGGGGCTGTCACCCACCTCTGATATGGAGACAGCTGGGGATGGTCACACACCTGTGATGAGGAGAGAGCTTGGCGTTGTCACATACCTATGATGTGGCGACAGCTGGGGGTTCTCACATACCTGTGATGGGGAGAGACTTGGGGTTTGTCAGGCACATGTGGTGCGGAGACAGATGGGGGCTGTCACATACCTGTTATGGGGAGAGATCAGGGGGCTGTATCTCACCGGTGATAGGGAGAGAGCTGGGGGATGTCACACACCTGTGATGGGGAGAGAGCTTGGGTTTGTCACACACCTGTGATGGGGAGAGAGATGGGGATTGTCACTTACTTGTAATTCTAAGACAGCTGGGGGCTGTCACACTGCTGTGATTGGGAGAGAGCTGGGGGCTGTCTCTCACCGGGGATGCGGAAAGAGCTGGGGGATGTCACACACCTGTGATGGGAAGGGAGCTTGGGGCTCTCACTCACTTGTGAAGGGGAAAGAGATGGGGACTGTCAAACACTTCTGATGGGGAGAGTGCTGGGGCAAGTCACATACCTGTGATGCGGAGTAAGGTAGTTGCTGTCACATACTTGTGATGTGGAGACAGCTGGGGGCTGTCACATACCTGTGATGGGGAGAGAGCTGAGGGCTATCACTCACCTGTGATGGGGAGAGAGCTGGGGTCTGTCACACACCTGTGATGGGGAGAGAGCTGGGCACTGTCAAGCACCTATGATGGGGAGAGAGCTGGGGGCTGTCACATACCTGTGATGCAGATAGAGCTGGTGGCTGTCACATACCTGTGATGTGGAGACAGCTTGCGACTGTAACATACCTGTGATGGGGAGAGAGTTGGGAGCTGTCAGACACCTTTGATGCGGAGACAGCTGTGGGCTGTCACATACTTGTGATGGGGAGACAGCCGGGGGCCGTCACTCACCTGTGATGGGGAGAGAGGTGGGGGCCGTCACTCACCTGTGATGGGGAGAGAGGTGGGGGCTGTCACACACCTGTGATGGGGAGAGAGATGGGGACTGTCACATACCTGTGAGGCGGAGACAGCTGGGGGTTGTCACACACCTGTGATGGGGAGAGAGTTGGGTCCTGTCAGGCACTTGTGATGCAGAGAGAGCTGGGGGCTGTCACATGCCTGTGATGTGGAGACAGCTGGGGCCTGTCACATACCTGTGATGGGGAGAGAGCTGGGGGCTATCACTCACCTGTGATTGGGAGAGAGTTGGGGATTGTCACATACTTGTAATGCTGAGACAGCTGGGGACTCTCAAACACCTCTGATGGGGAGAGGCCTTGGGATTGCCCCATACATGTGATGTGGAGACAGCTGGGAGCTGCCACATACCTAAAATGGGGAGACAGCTGGGGGCAGTCACATACCTGTGATGTGGAGACAGCTGGGGCCTGTCAAATATTTGTGATGGGGAGAGAGTTTGGGCTCTCACATACCTGTGATGCAGAGAGAGCTGGTGGCTGTCACATACCTGTGATTTGGAGACAGCTGGTGGTTGTCACATACCTGTGATGGGGAGAGAGCTGGGGTCTGTCCCTCGCCTGTGATTGGGAGAGAGCTGTGGGTTGTCACATACCTGTGAGGCCGAAACAGCTGTGGGTTGTCAAATAGCTCTGATGGGGAGAGAGTTGGGGCCTGTCACGCACCTGTGATGTGGAGACAGCTGGGGGCTGTCACATACCTGTGATGGGGAGAGAGCTGCGGACTGTCAAACACCTATGATGGGGAGAGAGCTGGGGGCTGTCAGTCACCTGTGATGTGTAGACTGCTGGTGGCTGTCACATACCTATGATGGGGAGAGAGCTGCGGGCTGTCACACACCTGTGATGGGGAGAGAGTTGGGGATTGTCACATACTTGTAATGCTGAGACAGCTGGGGGCTGTCACACCCCGGTGATGGGTGTAGAGCTGGGGTTGTCACTCACCGGTGATGGGGAGAGAGATGCGGACTGTCACATACCTGTTATGCTGAGACAGCTGGGGGCTGTCACATACCTGTGATGGGGAAAGAGCTGGGGGCTGTCACATACCTGTGATGTGGAGACAGGTGGGGGCTGTCACATACTTGTGATGGGGAGAGAGCTGGGGGCTGTCACTCACCTGTGATCAGGAGAGAGATTGGGGCTGTCACCCACCTGTGAAGGGGAGAGAGCTGGGGGCTTTCACGCACCTGTGATATGGAGACAACTGGGGACGGTCACGCACGTGTGATGGGGAGAGAGCTGGGGACTGACACACCTGTGATGGGGAGAGAGCTGGGGGCTGTCACTCACCTCTAATGGGGAGAGAGCTCGCGGCTATCACAAACCTGTGATGGGGAAACACAGGCGGACTGTCAAACACCTGTGATGGGGAGAGACCTGGGGGCTGTCACATACCTGTGATGTGGAGACAGCTGGGGGCTGTCACATACCTGTGATGGGGAGAGAGCTGGGGGCTGTCACTCACCTGTGATCAGGAGAGAGCTTGGGGCTGTCACCCACCTGTGAAGGGGAGAGAGCTGGGGGCTTTCACGCACCTGTGATATGGAGACAACTGGGGACGGTCACACACCTCTGATGGGGAGAGAGCTTGTCGTTGTCACATACCTGTGATGTGGAGACTGCTGGGGGCTATCATATACCTGTAATTGGGAGAGAGCTGGGGGCCGTCACTCACCTGTGATGGGGAGACAGTTTCTGGCTGTCACACACCTGTGATGGGGAGAGAGATGGGGACTGTCACATACCTGTGATGCTGTTACAGCTGGGGGCTGTCACATACTTGTGATGGGGAGAGAGCTGAGGGCTGTTACTCACCTGAGATGGGAAGAGAGATGAGGTATGTCAATCACCTGTGATGGGGAGCGAGCTGGGGCTGTCACGCACCTGTTATATGGAGACAGCTGGGGTCGGTCACACACCTGTGATGGGTAGACAGTTGGGGTCTGCCAGGCAACTGTGATGCGGTGACACCTGGGGTCTGTCAACTACCTCTGATGGGGAGAGAGCTGGGGGGTGTCACTCACCTGAGATGGGGAGAGAGCTGGGGGCTGTCACTCACCTGTGATGTGGAGAGAGCTGGGGACTGTCACTCACCTGTGAAGGGGAGAGAGCTGGGCGTTGTCACGCACCTGTGATATGGAGATAGATGGGGACGGTCACACACCTGTGATGGAGGGAGAGCTTGGGGCTGTCACACACGTGTGATGGCACGGGAGATGGGGACTGTCTAACACCTGTGATGGGGACAGAGGTGGGGTCTCTCACATACCTGAGAAGGGGAAGGGATAGGGACTGTCACTCCCCTGTGATGGGGAGAGAGCTGGGGACTGACACACCTGTGATGGGGAGAGAGCTGGGGGCTGTCACTCACCTCTAATGGGGAGAGAGCTCGCGGCTATCACACACCTGTGATGGGGAATGACATGCGGACTGTCAAACACCTGTGATGGGGAGAGAACTGGGGCTGTCACATACATGTGATGCGGAGACAGCTGGTGTCTTTCACATACCTGTGATGTGGAGACAGCTAAGGGCTAACACATACTTGTGATGGGGAGAAAGTTGGGTGCTGTCAGGCATCTGTGATGTGGAGACAGCTGAGAGTTGTCACATACCTGTGATTGGGAGATAGCTGGGGTCTGTCACTCACCTATGATCTGGAGAGAGCTGGGGGCTATCACACAGTTTTGATGGGGAGAGAGATGGGGACTGTCACATACCTGTGACGGGTAGAGCTGGGGGCCGCCACTCACCTGTGATGGGGAGAGAGCTGGGGGCTGTCACTCACCTGTAATGAGGAGAGAGATGGGGGCTGTCTCTCACCTGTGATGGGGAGAGAGCTGGGGGCTGTCATCCACCTGTGAAGGGGAGAGAGCTGGGCGTTGTCACTCACCTGTGATATGGAGAGAGCTGGGGTCGGTCAAACACCTATGATGGGGAGAGAGCTTGTGTTTGTCACATACCTGTGATATAGAGACAGCTGTGGTCTATCACATACCTATAATGGGGAGACAGCTGGGGGCTGTGACATACCTGTGATGGGGAGAGAGTAGGAGGCTTTTACGCACCTGTGATATAGACAGCTGGGGACGGTCACACAACTGTGATGGGGAGAGAGCTGGTGGCTGTCACTCACTTGTGATGGGGAGAGAGATGGGGGCTGTCAATCAACTGTGATGGGGCGAGAGCTGGGGGCTGTCATCCACCTGTGAAGGGGAAAGAGCTGGGGCTTTCTCGCACCTGTGATATGGAGACAGCTGGGGATGGTCACACACCTGTGACGAGGAGAGAGCTTGGCGTTGTCACATACCTCTGATGTGGAGACAGCTGGGGGTTGTCACATACCTGTTATGGGGAGAGACTTGGGGTTTGTCAGGCAACTGTGATGTGGAGACAGCTGGGGGCTGTCACATACCTGTGATGGGGAGAGAGCTTGGGGCTGTAACTCACCGGTGATGGGGAGAGAGCTGTGGGATGTCACACACCTGTGATGGGGAGAGAGCTTGGGGTTGTCACACACCTCTGATGGGGAGAGAGATGGGGATTGTCACTTACTTTTAATGCTAAGACAGATGGGGGCTGTCACACTACTGTGATTGGGGGAGAGCTGGGGGCTCACACATACCTATGATGCAGAGACAGCTAGTGGTTGTCACATCCCTGTGACGTGGAGACAATGGGGGTTGTGATATACATGTGATTGGGAGAGAGTTGGGGGCTGTTATGGTCCTGTGATGCGGAGAAAATTGGGGGCTCTCATATACCTGTGTTGGGTAGAGAGCTGGGATCTCTTGCTCACCTGAAATGGGGAGAGAGCTGGGGTCTTTCACACACCTGTGATGGGGAAAGAGATGGGGACTGTCAAACACCTGTGATGGGGAGAGACCTGGGGGCTGTCAGATACCTGTGATGCGGAGACAGCTGGTGTGTTTCACATACCTGTGATGTGGAGACAGCTGGGGGCTGCCACATACCTGTGATGGGGAAAAAGTTGGGGGCTCTCAGGCTCCTGTGATGTGGAATCAGCTGGGGGCTGTCACATACCTGTGATGGGGAGAAAGCTGGGGCCTATCACTCACCTGTGATGGGGAGAGAGCTGGGGTCTGTCGCACACCTGTGATGGGGAGAGAGCTGGGGGTTGTCACTCCCCTATGATGGGGAGAGAGCTGGGGCTCACATATACCTGTGATGCGTAGACAGCTAGTGGTTGTCACATACCTGTGATGTGGAGACAATGGGCGTTGTGACATACCTGTGATGGGGAGAGAGTTGGGGGCTGTTAGGCTCCTTTGATGCGGAGACAGCTAAGGTCTCTCAGACACCTGTGATGGGGAGAGAGCTGGGGGCTGTCACTCACCTGTGATGGGGCGAGAGCTGGTGGCTGTCACACACCTGTGAATGGGAGAGAGCTGGGCATTGTCACTCACCTGTGATATGGAGACACCTGGGGACGGTCACACACCTGTGATGGAGAGAGAGCTGGGGGCTGTCACTCACTTGTGATGGGGAGAGAGATGGGGGCTGTCACATACGTGTGTTGGAGCGATAGCTAGGGGCCGTCACCCACCTGTGAAAGGGAGAGAGCTGGGGGCTTTCACGCACCTGTGATATGGAGACGGCTGGGGAGGGTCACATACCTGTGATGGGGAGAGAGCTGGGGGCTGTCACTCACTTGTGATGGGGAGAGCGATGGGGGCAGTGAATCAACTGTGATGGGGCGAGAGCTGGGGGCTGTCACCCACCTCTGATATGGAGACAGCTGGGGATGGTCACACACCTGTGATGAGGAGAGAGCTTGGCGTTGTCACATACCTATGATGTGGCGACAGCTGGGGGTTCTCACATACCTGTGATGGGGAGAGACTTGGGGTTTGTCAGGCACATGTGGTGCGGAGACAGATGGGGGCTGTCACATACCTGTTATGGGGAGAGATCAGGGGGCTGTATCTCACCGGTGATAGGGAGAGAGCTGGGGGATGTCACACACCTGTGATGGGGAGAGAGCTTGGGTTTGTCACACACCTGTGATGGGGAGAGAGATGGGGATTGTCACTTACTTGTAATTCTAAGACAGCTGGGGGCTGTCACACTGCTGTGATTGGGAGAGAGCTGGGGGCTGTCTCTCACCGGGGATGCGGAAAGAGCTGGGGGATGTCACACACCTGTGATGGGAAGGGAGCTTGGGGCTCTCACTCACTTGTGAAGGGGAAAGAGATGGGGACTGTCAAACACTTCTGATGGGGAGAGTGCCTGGGCAAGTCACATACCTGTGATGCGGAGTAAGGTAGTTGCTGTCACATACTTGTGATGTGGAGACAGCTGGGGGCTGTCACATACCTGTGATGGGGAGAGAGCTGAGGGCTATCACTCACCTGTGATGGGGAGAGAGCTGGGGTCTGTCACACACCTGTGATGGGGAGAGAGCTGGGCACTGTCAAGCACCTATGATGGGGAGAGAGCTGGGGGCTGTCACATACCTGTGATGCAGATAGAGCTGGTGGCTGTCACATACCTGTGATGTGGAGACAGCTTGCGACTGTAACATACCTGTGATGGGGAGAGAGTTGGGAGCTGTCAGACACCTTTGATGCGGAGACAGCTGTGGGCTGTCACATACTTGTGATGGGGAGACAGCCGGGGGCCGTCACTCACCTGTGATGGGGAGAGAGGTGGGGGCTGTCACACACCTGTGATGGGGAGAGAGGTGGGGGCTGTCACACACCTGTGATGGGGAGAGAGGTGGGGGCTGTCACACACCTGTGATGGGGAGAGAGATGGGGACTGTCACATACCTGTGAGGCGGAGACAGCTGGGGGTTGTCACACACCTGTGATGGGGAGAGAGTTGGGTCCTGTCAGGCACTTGTGATGCAGAGAGAGCTGGGGGCTGTCACATGCCTGTGATGTGGAGACAGCTGGGGCCTGTCACATACCTGTGATGGGGAGAGAGCTGGGGGCTATCACTCACCTGTGATTGGGAGAGAGTTGGGGATTGTCACATACTTGTAATGCTGAGACAGCTGGGGACTCTCAAACACCTCTGATGGGGAGAGGCCTTGGGATTGCCCCATACATGTGATGTGGAGACAGCTGGGAGCTGCCACATACCTAAAATGGGGAGACAGCTGGGGGCAGTCACATACCTGTGATGTGGAGACAGCTGGGGCCTGTCAAATATTTGTGATGGGGAGAGAGTTTGGGCTCTCACATACCTGTGATGCAGAGAGAGCTGGTGGCTGTCACATACCTGTGATTTGGAGACAGCTGGTGGTTGTCACATACCTGTGATGGGGAGAGAGCTGGGGTCTGTCCCTCGCCTGTGATTGGGAGAGAGCTGTGGGTTGTCACATACCTGTGAGGCCGAAACAGCTGTGGGTTGTCAAATAGCTCTGATGGGGAGAGAGTTGGGGCCTGTCACGCACCTGTGATGTGGAGACAGCTGGGGGCTGTCACATACCTGTGATGGGGAGAGAGCTGCGGACTGTCAAACACCTATGATGGGGAGAGAGCTGGGGGCTGTCAGTCACCTGTGATGTGTAGACTGCTGGTGGCTGTCACATACCTATGATGGGGAGAGAGCTGCGGGCTGTCACACACCTGTGATGGGGAGAGAGTTGGGGATTGTCACATACTTGTAATGCTGAGACAGCTGGGGGCTGTCACACCCCGGTGATGGGTGTAGAGCTGGGGTTGTCACTCACCGGTGATGGGGAGAGAGATGCGGACTGTCACATACCTGTTATGCTGAGACAGCTGGGGGCTGTCACATACCTGTGATGGGGAAAGAGCTGGGGGCTGTCACATACCTGTGATGTGGAGACAGGTGGGGGCTGTCACATACTTGTGATGGGGAGAGAGCTGGGGGCTGTCACTCACCTGTGATCAGGAGAGAGATTGGGGCTGTCACCCACCTGTGAAGGGGAGAGAGCTGGGGGCTTTCACGCACCTGTGATATGGAGACAACTGGGGACGGTCACGCACGTGTGATGGGGAGAGAGCTGGGGACTGACACACCTGTGATGGGGAGAGAGCTGGGGGCTGTCACTCACCTCTAATGGGGAGAGAGCTCGCGGCTATCACAAACCTGTGATGGGGAAACACAGGCGGACTGTCAAACACCTGTGATGGGGAGAGACCTGGGGGCTGTCACATACCTGTGATGTGGAGACAGCTGGGGGCTGTCACATACCTGTGATGGGGAGAGAGCTGGGGGCTGTCACTCACCTGTGATCAGGAGAGAGCTTGGGGCTGTCACCCACCTGTGAAGGGGAGAGAGCTGGGGGCTTTCACGCACCTGTGATATGGAGACAACTGGGGACGGTCACACACCTCTGATGGGGAGAGAGCTTGTCGTTGTCACATACCTGTGATGTGGAGACTGCTGGGGGCTATCATATACCTGTAATTGGGAGAGAGCTGGGGGCCGTCACTCACCTGTGATGGGGAGACAGTTTCTGGCTGTCACACACCTGTGATGGGGAGAGAGATGGGGACTGTCACATACCTGTGATGCTGTTACAGCTGGGGGCTGTCACATACTTGTGATGGGGAGAGAGCTGAGGGCTGTTACTCACCTGAGATGGGAAGAGAGATGAGGTATGTCAATCACCTGTGATGGGGAGCGAGCTGGGGCTGTCACGCACCTGTTATATGGAGACAGCTGGGGTCGGTCACACACCTGTGATGGGTAGACAGTTGGGGTCTGCCAGGCAACTGTGATGCGGTGACACCTGGGGTCTGTCAACTACCTCTGATGGGGAGAGAGCTGGGGGGTGTCACTCACCTGAGATGGGGAGAGAGCTGGGGGCTGTCACTCACCTGTGATGTGGAGAGAGCTGGGGACTGTCACTCACCTGTGAAGGGGAGAGAGCTGGGCGTTGTCACGCACCTGTGATATGGAGATAGATGGGGACGGTCACACACCTGTGATGGAGGGAGAGCTTGGGGCTGTCACACACGTGTGATGGCACGGGAGATGGGGACTGTCTAACACCTGTGATGGGGACAGAGGTGGGGTCTCTCACATACCTGAGAAGGGGAAGGGATAGGGACTGTCACTCCCCTGTGATGGGGAGAGAGCTGGGGACTGACACACCTGTGATGGGGAGAGAGCTGGGGGCTGTCACTCACCTCTAATGGGGAGAGAGCTCGCGGCTATCACACACCTGTGATGGGGAATGACATGCGGACTGTCAAACACCTGTGATGGGGAGAGAACTGGGGCTGTCACATACATGTGATGCGGAGACAGCTGGTGTCTTTCACATACCTGTGATGTGGAGACAGCTAAGGGCTAACACATACTTGTGATGGGGAGAAAGTTGGGTGCTGTCAGGCATCTGTGATGTGGAGACAGCTGAGAGTTGTCACATACCTGTGATTGGGAGATAGCTGGGGTCTGTCACTCACCTATGATCTGGAGAGAGCTGGGGGCTATCACACAGTTTTGATGGGGAGAGAGATGGGGACTGTCACATACCTGTGACGGGTAGAGCTGGGGGCCGCCACTCACCTGTGATGGGGAGAGAGCTGGGGGCTGTCACTCACCTGTAATGAGGAGAGAGATGGGGGCTGTCTCTCACCTGTGATGGGGAGAGAGCTGGGGGCTGTCATCCACCTGTGAAGGGGAGAGAGCTGGGCGTTGTCACTCACCTGTGATATGGAGAGAGCTGGGGTCGGTCAAACACCTATGATGGGGAGAGAGCTTGTGTTTGTCACATACCTGTGATATAGAGACAGCTGTGGTCTATCACATACCTATAATGGGGAGACAGCTGGGGGCTGTGACATACCTGTGATGGGGAGAGAGTAGGAGGCTTTTACGCACCTGTGATATAGACAGCTGGGGACGGTCACACAACTGTGATGGGGAGAGAGCTGGTGGCTGTCACTCACTTGTGATGGGGAGAGAGATGGGGGCTGTCAATCAACTGTGATGGGGCGAGAGCTGGGGGCTGTCATCCACCTGTGAAGGGGAAAGAGCTGGGGCTTTCTCGCACCTGTGATATGGAGACAGCTGGGGATGGTCACACACCTGTGACGAGGAGAGAGCTTGGCGTTGTCACATACCTCTGATGTGGAGACAGCTGGGGGTTGTCACATACCTGTTATGGGGAGAGACTTGGGGTTTGTCAGGCAACTGTGATGTGGAGACAGCTGGGGGCTGTCACATACCTGTGATGGGGAGAGAGCTTGGGGCTGTAACTCACCGGTGATGGGGAGAGAGCTGTGGGATGTCACACACCTGTGATGGGGAGAGAGCTTGGGGTTGTCACACACCTCTGATGGGGAGAGAGATGGGGATTGTCACTTACTTTTAATGCTAAGACAGATGGGGGCTGTCACACTACTGTGATTGGGGGAGAGCTGGGGGCTCACACATACCTATGATGCAGAGACAGCTAGTGGTTGTCACATCCCTGTGACGTGGAGACAATGGGGGTTGTGATATACATGTGATTGGGAGAGAGTTGGGGGCTGTTATGGTCCTGTGATGCGGAGAAAATTGGGGGCTCTCATATACCTGTGTTGGGTAGAGAGCTGGGATCTCTTGCTCACCTGAAATGGGGAGAGAGCTGGGGTCTTTCACACACCTGTGATGGGGAAAGAGATGGGGACTGTCAAACACCTGTGATGGGGAGAGACCTGGGGGCTGTCAGATACCTGTGATGCGGAGACAGCTGGTGTGTTTCACATACCTGTGATGTGGAGACAGCTGGGGGCTGCCACATACCTGTGATGGGGAAAAAGTTGGGCGCTGTCAGGCTCCTGTGATGTGGAATCAGCTGGGGGCTGTCACATACCTGTGATGGGGAGAAAGCTGGGGCCTATCACTCACCTGTGATGGGGAGAGAGCTGGGGTCTGTCGCACACCTGTGATGGGGAGAGAGCTGGGGGTTGTCACTCCCCTATGATGGGGAGAGAGCTGGGGCTCACATATACCTGTGATGCGTAGACAGCTAGTGGTTGTCACATACCTGTGATGTGGAGACAATGGGCGTTGTGACATACCTGTGATGGGGAGAGAGTTGGGGGCTGTTAGGCTCCTTTGATGCGGAGACAGCTAAGGTCTCTCAGACACCTGTGATGGGGAGAGAGCTGGGGGCTGTCACTCACCTGTGATGGGGCGAGAGCTGGTGGCTGTCACACACCTGTGAATGGGAGAGAGCTGGGCATTGTCACTCACCTGTGATATGGAGACACCTGGGGACGGTCACACACCTGTGATGGAGAGAGAGCTGGGGGCTGTCACTCACTTGTGATGGGGAGAGAGATGGGGGCTGTCACATACGTGTGTTGGAGCGATAGCTAGGGGCCGTCACCCACCTGTGAAAGGGAGAGAGCTGGGGGCTTTCACGCACCTGTGATATGGAGACGGCTGGGGAGGGTCACATACCTGTGATGGGGAGAGAGCTGGGGGCTGTCACTCACTTGTGATGGGGAGAGCGATGGGGGCAGTGAATCAACTGTGATGGGGCGAGAGCTGGGGGCTGTCACCCACCTCTGATATGGAGACAGCTGGGGATGGTCACACACCTGTGATGAGGAGAGAGCTTGGCGTTGTCACATACCTATGATGTGGCGACAGCTGGGGGTTCTCACATACCTGTGATGGGGAGAGACTTGGGGTTTGTCAGGCACATGTGGTGCGGAGACAGATGGGGGCTGTCACATACCTGTTATGGGGAGAGATCAGGGGGCTGTATCTCACCGGTGATAGGGAGAGAGCTGGGGGATGTCACACACCTGTGATGGGGAGAGAGCTTGGGTTTGTCACACACCTGTGATGGGGAGAGAGATGGGGATTGTCACTTACTTGTAATTCTAAGACAGCTGGGGGCTGTCACACTGCTGTGATTGGGAGAGAGCTGGGGGCTGTCTCTCACCGGGGATGCGGAAAGAGCTGGGGGATGTCACACACCTGTGATGGGAAGGGAGCTTGGGGCTCTCACTCACTTGTGAAGGGGAAAGAGATGGGGACTGTCAAACACTTCTGATGGGGAGAGTGCCTGGGCAAGTCACATACCTGTGATGCGGAGTAAGGTAGTTGCTGTCACATACTTGTGATGTGGAGACAGCTGGGGGCTGTCACATACCTGTGATGGGGAGAGAGCTGAGGGCTGTTACTCACCTGAGATGGGAAGAGAGATGAGGTATGTCAATCACCTGTGATGGGGAGCGAGCTGGGGCTGTCACGCACCTGTTATATGGAGACAGCTGGGGTCGGTCACACACCTGTGATGGGTAGACAGTTGGGGTCTGCCAGGCAACTGTGATGCGGTGACACCTGGGGTCTGTCAACTACCTCTGATGGGGAGAGAGCTGGGGGGTGTCACTCACCTGAGATGGGGAGAGAGCTGGGGGCTGTCACTCACCTGTGATGTGGAGAGAGCTGGGGACTGTCACTCACCTGTGAAGGGGAGAGAGCTGGGCGTTGTCACGCACCTGTGATATGGAGATAGATGGGGACGGTCACACACCTGTGATGGAGGGAGAGCTTGGGGCTGTCACACACGTGTGATGGCACGGGAGATGGGGACTGTCTAACACCTGTGATGGGGACAGAGGTGGGGTCTCTCACATACCTGAGAAGGGGAAGGGATAGGGACTGTCACTCCCCTGTGATGGGGAGAGAGCTGGGGACTGACACACCTGTGATGGGGAGAGAGCTGGGGGCTGTCACTCACCTCTAATGGGGAGAGAGCTCGCGGCTATCACACACCTGTGATGGGGAATGACATGCGGACTGTCAAACACCTGTGATGGGGAGAGAACTGGGGCTGTCACATACATGTGATGCGGAGACAGCTGGTGTCTTTCACATACCTGTGATGTGGAGACAGCTAAGGGCTAACACATACTTGTGATGGGGAGAAAGTTGGGTGCTGTCAGGCATCTGTGATGTGGAGACAGCTGAGAGTTGTCACATACCTGTGATTGGGAGATAGCTGGGGTCTGTCACTCACCTATGATCTGGAGAGAGCTGGGGGCTATCACACAGTTTTGATGGGGAGAGAGATGGGGACTGTCACATACCTGTGACGGGTAGAGCTGGGGGCCGCCACTCACCTGTGATGGGGAGAGAGCTGGGGGCTGTCACTCACCTGTAATGAGGAGAGAGATGGGGGCTGTCTCTCACCTGTGATGGGGAGAGAGCTGGGGGCTGTCATCCACCTGTGAAGGGGAGAGAGCTGGGCGTTGTCACTCACCTGTGATATGGAGAGAGCTGGGGTCGGTCAAACACCTATGATGGGGAGAGAGCTTGTGTTTGTCACATACCTGTGATATAGAGACAGCTGTGGTCTATCACATACCTATAATGGGGAGACAGCTGGGGGCTGTGACATACCTGTGATGGGGAGAGAGTAGGAGGCTTTTACGCACCTGTGATATAGACAGCTGGGGACGGTCACACAACTGTGATGGGGAGAGAGCTGGTGGCTGTCACTCACTTGTGATGGGGAGAGAGATGGGGGCTGTCAATCAACTGTGATGGGGCGAGAGCTGGGGGCTGTCATCCACCTGTGAAGGGGAAAGAGCTGGGGCTTTCTCGCACCTGTGATATGGAGACAGCTGGGGATGGTCACACACCTGTGACGAGGAGAGAGCTTGGCGTTGTCACATACCTCTGATGTGGAGACAGCTGGGGGTTGTCACATACCTGTTATGGGGAGAGACTTGGGGTTTGTCAGGCAACTGTGATGTGGAGACAGCTGGGGGCTGTCACATACCTGTGATGGGGAGAGAGCTTGGGGCTGTAACTCACCGGTGATGGGGAGAGAGCTGTGGGATGTCACACACCTGTGATGGGGAGAGAGCTTGGGGTTGTCACACACCTCTGATGGGGAGAGAGATGGGGATTGTCACTTACTTTTAATGCTAAGACAGATGGGGGCTGTCACACTACTGTGATTGGGGGAGAGCTGGGGGCTCACACATACCTATGATGCAGAGACAGCTAGTGGTTGTCACATCCCTGTGACGTGGAGACAATGGGGGTTGTGATATACATGTGATTGGGAGAGAGTTGGGGGCTGTTATGGTCCTGTGATGCGGAGAAAATTGGGGGCTCTCATATACCTGTGTTGGGTAGAGAGCTGGGATCTCTTGCTCACCTGAAATGGGGAGAGAGCTGGGGTCTTTCACACACCTGTGATGGGGAAAGAGATGGGGACTGTCAAACACCTGTGATGGGGAGAGACCTGGGGGCTGTCAGATACCTGTGATGCGGAGACAGCTGGTGTGTTTCACATACCTGTGATGTGGAGACAGCTGGGGGCTGCCACATACCTGTGATGGGGAAAAAGTTGGGCGCTGTCAGGCTCCTGTGATGTGGAATCAGCTGGGGGCTGTCACATACCTGTGATGGGGAGAAAGCTGGGGCCTATCACTCACCTGTGATGGGGAGAGAGCTGGGGTCTGTCGCACACCTGTGATGGGGAGAGAGCTGGGGGTTGTCACTCCCCTATGATGGGGAGAGAGCTGGGGCTCACATATACCTGTGATGCGTAGACAGCTAGTGGTTGTCACATACCTGTGATGTGGAGACAATGGGCGTTGTGACATACCTGTGATGGGGAGAGAGTTGGGGGCTGTTAGGCTCCTTTGATGCGGAGACAGCTAAGGTCTCTCAGACACCTGTGATGGGGAGAGAGCTGGGGGCTGTCACTCACCTGTGATGGGGCGAGAGCTGGTGGCTGTCACACACCTGTGAATGGGAGAGAGCTGGGCATTGTCACTCACCTGTGATATGGAGACACCTGGGGACGGTCACACACCTGTGATGGAGAGAGAGCTGGGGGCTGTCACTCACTTGTGATGGGGAGAGAGATGGGGGCTGTCACATACGTGTGTTGGAGCGATAGCTAGGGGCCGTCACCCACCTGTGAAAGGGAGAGAGCTGGGGGCTTTCACGCACCTGTGATATGGAGACGGCTGGGGAGGGTCACATACCTGTGATGGGGAGAGAGCTGGGGGCTGTCACTCACTTGTGATGGGGAGAGCGATGGGGGCAGTGAATCAACTGTGATGGGGCGAGAGCTGGGGGCTGTCACCCACCTCTGATATGGAGACAGCTGGGGATGGTCACACACCTGTGATGAGGAGAGAGCTTGGCGTTGTCACATACCTATGATGTGGCGACAGCTGGGGGTTCTCACATACCTGTGATGGGGAGAGACTTGGGGTTTGTCAGGCACATGTGGTGCGGAGACAGATGGGGGCTGTCACATACCTGTTATGGGGAGAGATCAGGGGGCTGTATCTCACCGGTGATAGGGAGAGAGCTGGGGGATGTCACACACCTGTGATGGGGAGAGAGCTTGGGTTTGTCACACACCTGTGATGGGGAGAGAGATGGGGATTGTCACTTACTTGTAATTCTAAGACAGCTGGGGGCTGTCACACTGCTGTGATTGGGAGAGAGCTGGGGGCTGTCTCTCACCGGGGATGCGGAAAGAGCTGGGGGATGTCACACACCTGTGATGGGAAGGGAGCTTGGGGCTCTCACTCACTTGTGAAGGGGAAAGAGATGGGGACTGTCAAACACTTCTGATGGGGAGAGTGCTGGGGCAAGTCACATACCTGTGATGCGGAGTAAGGTAGTTGCTGTCACATACTTGTGATGTGGAGACAGCTGGGGGCTGTCACATACCTGTGATGGGGAGAGAGCTGAGGGCTATCACTCACCTGTGATGGGGAGAGAGCTGGGGTCTGTCACACACCTGTGATGGGGAGAGAGCTGGGCACTGTCAAGCACCTATGATGGGGAGAGAGCTGGGGGCTGTCACATACCTGTGATGCAGATAGAGCTGGTGGCTGTCACATACCTGTGATGTGGAGACAGCTTGCGACTGTAACATACCTGTGATGGGGAGAGAGTTGGGAGCTGTCAGACACCTTTGATGCGGAGACAGCTGTGGGCTGTCACATACTTGTGATGGGGAGACAGCCGGGGGCCGTCACTCACCTGTGATGGGGAGAGAGGTGGGTCCTGTCAGGCACTTGTGATGCAGAGAGAGCTGGGGGCTGTCACATGCCTGTGATGTGGAGACAGCTGGGGACTGTCACATACCTGTGATGGGGAGAGAGCTGGGGGCTATCACTCACCTGTGATTGGGAGAGAGTTGGGGATTGTCACATACTTGTAATGCTGAGACAGCTGGGGACTCTCAAACACCTCTGATGGGGAGAGGCCTTGGGATTGCCCCATACATGTGATGTGGAGACAGCTGGGAGCTGCCACATACCTAAAATGGGGAGACAGCTGGGGGCAGTCACATACCTGTGATGTGGAGACAGCTGGGGCCTGTCAAATATTTGTGATGGGGAGAGAGTTTGGGCTCTCACATACCTGTGATGCAGAGAGAGCTGGTGGCTGTCACATACCTGTGATTTGGAGACAGCTGGTGGTTGTCACATACCTGTGATGGGGAGAGAGCTGGGGTCTGTCCCTCGCCTGTGATTGGGAGAGAGCTGTGGGTTGTCACATACCTGTGAGGCCGAAACAGCTGTGGGTTGTCAAATAGCTCTGATGGGGAGAGAGTTGGGGCCTGTCACGCACCTGTGATGTGGAGACAGCTGGGGGCTGTCACATACCTGTGATGGGGAGAGAGCTGCGGACTGTCAAACACCTATGATGGGGAGAGAGCTGGGGGCTGTCAGTCACCTGTGATGTGTAGACTGCTGGTGGCTGTCACATACCTATGATGGGGAGAGAGCTGCGGGCTGTCACACACCTGTGATGGGGAGAGAGTTGGGGATTGTCACATACTTGTAATGCTGAGACAGCTGGGGGCTGTCACACCCCGGTGATGGGTGTAGAGCTGGGGTTGTCACTCACCGGTGATGGGGAGAGAGATGCGGACTGTCACATACCTGTTATGCTGAGACAGCTGGGGGCTGTCACATACCTGTGATGGGGAAAGAGCTGGGGGCTGTCACATACCTGTGATGTGGAGACAGGTGGGGGCTGTCACATACTTGTGATGGGGAGAGAGCTGGGGGCTGTCACTCACCTGTGATCAGGAGAGAGATTGGGGCTGTCACCCACCTGTGAAGGGGAGAGAGCTGGGGGCTTTCACGCACCTGTGATATGGAGACAACTGGGGACGGTCACGCACGTGTGATGGGGAGAGAGCTGGGGACTGACACACCTGTGATGGGGAGAGAGCTGGGGGCTGTCACTCACCTCTAATGGGGAGAGAGCTCGCGGCTATCACAAACCTGTGATGGGGAAACACAGGCGGACTGTCAAACACCTGTGATGGGGAGAGACCTGGGGGCTGTCACATACCTGTGATGCGGAGACAGCTGGTGTCTTTCACATACCTGTGATGTGGAGACAGCTAAGGGCTAACACATACCTGTGATGGGGAGAAAGTTGGCTGCTCTCAGGCATCTGTGATGTGGAGACAGATGGGAGTTGTCACATACCTGTGATTGGGAGAAAGCTGCGGTCTGTCACTCACCTATGATGTGAAGAGAGCTGGGGGCTATCACACAGCTTTGATGGGGAGAGAGATGTGGACTGTCACATACCTGTGACGCTGAGACAGCTGGGGGCTGTCACGTAACTGTGACGGGTAGAGCAGGGGCCGCAACTCACCTGTGATGGGGAGAGAGCTGGGGGCTGTCACTCACCTGTAATGAGGAGAGAGATGGGGGCTATCTCTCACCTGTGATGGGGAGAGAGCTGGGGGCTGTCACATACCTGTGATGAGGAGAGACTTGGGGTTTGTCATGCACCTGTGATGCGGAGACAGCTGGGGGCTGTCACATACCTGTGATGGGGAGAGAGCTGGGGGCTGTAACTCACCAGTGATGGGGAGAGAGCTGGGGCATGTAACACACCTGTGATGGGGAGAGAGCTTGGGGTTGTCACACACCTGTGATGGGGAGAGAGATGGGGATTGTCACTTACTTGTAATGCTGAGACAGCTGGGGGCTGTCTCACACCGGTGATGGGGAGAGAGCTGCGGACTGTCAAACACCTATGATGGGGAGAGAGCTGGGGGCTGTCAGTCACCTGTGATGTGGAGACTGCTGGTGGCTGTCACATACCTGTGATGGGGAGAGAGCTGCGGGCTGTCACACACCTGTGATGGGGAGAGAGTTGGGGATTGTCACATACTTGTAATGCTGAGACAGCTGGGGGCTGTCACACCCCGGTGACGGGTGTAGAGCTGGGGCTGTCACTCACCGGTGATGGGGAGAGAGATGCGGACTGTCACATACCTGTTATGCTGAGACAGCTGGGGGCTGTCACATACCTGTGATGGGGAGAGAGCTGGGGGCTGTCACATACCTGTGATGTGGAGACAGCTGGGGGCTGTCACGTAACTGTG
Organism: Balaenoptera ricei; assembly: GCF_028023285.1. Taxonomy (NCBI): domain Eukaryota; kingdom Metazoa; phylum Chordata; class Mammalia; order Artiodactyla; family Balaenopteridae; genus Balaenoptera; species Balaenoptera ricei. The sequence continues at coordinate 89,234,287 of NC_082654.1, forward strand.
ACGGGTAGAGCAGGGGCCGCAACTCACCTGTGATGGGGAGAGAGCTGGGGGCTGTCACTCACCTGTGATCAGGAGAGAGATTGGGGCTGTCACCCACCTGTGAAGGGGAGAGAGCTGGGGGCTTTCACGCACCTGTGATATGGAGACAACTGGGGACGGTCACGCACGTGTGATGGGGAGAGAGCTGGGGACTGACACACCTGTGATGGGGAGAGAGCTGGGGGCTGTCACTCACCTCTAATGGGGAGAGAGCTCGCGGCTATCACAAACCTGTGATGGGGAAACACAGGCGGACTGTCAAACACCTGTGATGGGGAGAGACCTGGGGGCTGTCACATACCTGTGATGTGGAGACAGCTGGGGGCTGTCACATACCTGTGATGGGGAGAGAGCTGGGGGCTGTCACTCACCTGTGATCAGGAGAGAGCTTGGGGCTGTCACCCACCTGTGAAGGGGAGAGAGCTGGGGGCTTTCACGCACCTGTGATATGGAGACAACTGGGGACGGTCACACACCTCTGATGGGGAGAGAGCTTGTCGTTGTCACATACCTGTGATGTGGAGACTGCTGGGGGCTATCATATACCTGTAATTGGGAGAGAGCTGGGGGCCGTCACTCACCTGTGATGGGGAGACAGTTTCTGGCTGTCACACACCTGTGATGGGGAGAGAGATGGGGACTGTCACATACCTGTGATGCTGTTACAGCTGGGGGCTGTCACATACTTGTGATGGGGAGAGAGCTGAGGGCTGTTACTCACCTGAGATGGGAAGAGAGATGAGGTATGTCAATCACCTGTGATGGGGAGCGAGCTGGGGCTGTCACGCACCTGTTATATGGAGACAGCTGGGGTCGGTCACACACCTGTGATGGGTAGACAGTTGGGGTCTGCCAGGCAACTGTGATGCGGTGACACCTGGGGTCTGTCAACTACCTCTGATGGGGAGAGAGCTGGGGGGTGTCACTCACCTGAGATGGGGAGAGAGCTGGGGGCTGTCACTCACCTGTGATGTGGAGAGAGCTGGGGACTGTCACTCACCTGTGAAGGGGAGAGAGCTGGGCGTTGTCACGCACCTGTGATATGGAGATAGATGGGGACGGTCACACACCTGTGATGGAGGGAGAGCTTGGGGCTGTCACACACGTGTGATGGCACGGGAGATGGGGACTGTCTAACACCTGTGATGGGGACAGAGGTGGGGTCTCTCACATACCTGAGAAGGGGAAGGGATAGGGACTGTCACTCCCCTGTGATGGGGAGAGAGCTGGGGACTGACACACCTGTGATGGGGAGAGAGCTGGGGGCTGTCACTCACCTCTAATGGGGAGAGAGCTCGCGGCTATCACACACCTGTGATGGGGAATGACATGCGGACTGTCAAACACCTGTGATGGGGAGAGAACTGGGGCTGTCACATACATGTGATGCGGAGACAGCTGGTGTCTTTCACATACCTGTGATGTGGAGACAGCTAAGGGCTAACACATACTTGTGATGGGGAGAAAGTTGGGTGCTGTCAGGCATCTGTGATGTGGAGACAGCTGAGAGTTGTCACATACCTGTGATTGGGAGATAGCTGGGGTCTGTCACTCACCTATGATCTGGAGAGAGCTGGGGGCTATCACACAGTTTTGATGGGGAGAGAGATGGGGACTGTCACATACCTGTGACGGGTAGAGCTGGGGGCCGCCACTCACCTGTGATGGGGAGAGAGCTGGGGGCTGTCACTCACCTGTAATGAGGAGAGAGATGGGGGCTGTCTCTCACCTGTGATGGGGAGAGAGCTGGGGGCTGTCATCCACCTGTGAAGGGGAGAGAGCTGGGCGTTGTCACTCACCTGTGATATGGAGAGAGCTGGGGTCGGTCAAACACCTATGATGGGGAGAGAGCTTGTGTTTGTCACATACCTGTGATATAGAGACAGCTGTGGTCTATCACATACCTATAATGGGGAGACAGCTGGGGGCTGTGACATACCTGTGATGGGGAGAGAGTAGGAGGCTTTTACGCACCTGTGATATAGACAGCTGGGGACGGTCACACAACTGTGATGGGGAGAGAGCTGGTGGCTGTCACTCACTTGTGATGGGGAGAGAGATGGGGGCTGTCAATCAACTGTGATGGGGCGAGAGCTGGGGGCTGTCATCCACCTGTGAAGGGGAAAGAGCTGGGGCTTTCTCGCACCTGTGATATGGAGACAGCTGGGGATGGTCACACACCTGTGACGAGGAGAGAGCTTGGCGTTGTCACATACCTCTGATGTGGAGACAGCTGGGGGTTGTCACATACCTGTTATGGGGAGAGACTTGGGGTTTGTCAGGCAACTGTGATGTGGAGACAGCTGGGGGCTGTCACATACCTGTGATGGGGAGAGAGCTTGGGGCTGTAACTCACCGGTGATGGGGAGAGAGCTGTGGGATGTCACACACCTGTGATGGGGAGAGAGCTTGGGGTTGTCACACACCTCTGATGGGGAGAGAGATGGGGATTGTCACTTACTTTTAATGCTAAGACAGATGGGGGCTGTCACACTACTGTGATTGGGGGAGAGCTGGGGGCTCACACATACCTATGATGCAGAGACAGCTAGTGGTTGTCACATCCCTGTGACGTGGAGACAATGGGGGTTGTGATATACATGTGATTGGGAGAGAGTTGGGGGCTGTTATGGTCCTGTGATGCGGAGAAAATTGGGGGCTCTCATATACCTGTGTTGGGTAGAGAGCTGGGATCTCTTGCTCACCTGAAATGGGGAGAGAGCTGGGGTCTTTCACACACCTGTGATGGGGAAAGAGATGGGGACTGTCAAACACCTGTGATGGGGAGAGACCTGGGGGCTGTCAGATACCTGTGATGCGGAGACAGCTGGTGTGTTTCACATACCTGTGATGTGGAGACAGCTGGGGGCTGCCACATACCTGTGATGGGGAAAAAGTTGGGCGCTGTCAGGCTCCTGTGATGTGGAATCAGCTGGGGGCTGTCACATACCTGTGATGGGGAGAAAGCTGGGGCCTATCACTCACCTGTGATGGGGAGAGAGCTGGGGTCTGTCGCACACCTGTGATGGGGAGAGAGCTGGGGGTTGTCACTCCCCTATGATGGGGAGAGAGCTGGGGCTCACATATACCTGTGATGCGTAGACAGCTAGTGGTTGTCACATACCTGTGATGTGGAGACGATGGGCGTTGTGACATACCTGTGATGGGGAGAGAGTTGGGGGCTGTTAGGCTCCTTTGATGCGGAGACAGCTAAGGTCTCTCAGACACCTGTGATGGGGAGAGAGCTGGGGGCTGTCACTCACCTGTGATGGGGCGAGAGCTGGTGGCTGTCACACACCTGTGAATGGGAGAGAGCTGGGCATTGTCACTCACCTGTGATATGGAGACACCTGGGGACGGTCACACACCTGTGATGGAGAGAGAGCTGGGGGCTGTCACTCACTTGTGATGGGGAGAGAGATGGGGGCTGTCACATACGTGTGTTGGAGCGATAGCTAGGGGCCGTCACCCACCTGTGAAAGGGAGAGAGCTGGGGGCTTTCACGCACCTGTGATATGGAGACGGCTGGGGAGGGTCACATACCTGTGATGGGGAGAGAGCTGGGGGCTGTCACTCACTTGTGATGGGGAGAGCGATGGGGGCAGTGAATCAACTGTGATGGGGCGAGAGCTGGGGGCTGTCACCCACCTCTGATATGGAGACAGCTGGGGATGGTCACACACCTGTGATGAGGAGAGAGCTTGGCGTTGTCACATACCTATGATGTGGCGACAGCTGGGGGTTCTCACATACCTGTGATGGGGAGAGACTTGGGGTTTGTCAGGCACATGTGGTGCGGAGACAGATGGGGGCTGTCACATACCTGTTATGGGGAGAGATCAGGGGGCTGTATCTCACCGGTGATAGGGAGAGAGCTGGGGGATGTCACACACCTGTGATGGGGAGAGAGCTTGGGTTTGTCACACACCTGTGATGGGGAGAGAGATGGGGATTGTCACTTACTTGTAATTCTAAGACAGCTGGGGGCTGTCACACTGCTGTGATTGGGAGAGAGCTGGGGGCTGTCTCTCACCGGGGATGCGGAAAGAGCTGGGGGATGTCACACACCTGTGATGGGAAGGGAGCTTGGGGCTCTCACTCACTTGTGAAGGGGAAAGAGATGGGGACTGTCAAACACTTCTGATGGGGAGAGTGCTGGGGCAAGTCACATACCTGTGATGCGGAGTAAGGTAGTTGCTGTCACATACTTGTGATGTGGAGACAGCTGGGGGCTGTCACATACCTGTGATGGGGAGAGAGCTGAGGGCTATCACTCACCTGTGATGGGGAGAGAGCTGGGGTCTGTCACACACCTGTGATGGGGAGAGAGCTGGGCACTGTCAAGCACCTATGATGGGGAGAGAGCTGGGGGCTGTCACATACCTGTGATGCAGATAGAGCTGGTGGCTGTCACATACCTGTGATGTGGAGACAGCTTGCGACTGTAACATACCTGTGATGGGGAGAGAGTTGGGAGCTGTCAGACACCTTTGATGCGGAGACAGCTGTGGGCTGTCACATACTTGTGATGGGGAGACAGCCGGGGGCCGTCACTCACCTGTGATGGGGAGAGAGGTGGGGGCTGTCACACACCTGTGATGGGGAGAGAGATGGGGACTGTCACATACCTGTGAGGCGGAGACAGCTGGGGGTTGTCACACACCTGTGATGGGGAGAGAGTTGGGTCCTGTCAGGCACTTGTGATGCAGAGAGAGCTGGGGGCTGTCACATGCCTGTGATGTGGAGACAGCTGGGGCCTGTCACATACCTGTGATGGGGAGAGAGCTGGGGGCTATCACTCACCTGTGATTGGGAGAGAGTTGGGGATTGTCACATACTTGTAATGCTGAGACAGCTGGGGACTCTCAAACACCTCTGATGGGGAGAGGCCTTGGGATTGCCCCATACATGTGATGTGGAGACAGCTGGGAGCTGCCACATACCTAAAATGGGGAGACAGCTGGGGGCAGTCACATACCTGTGATGTGGAGACAGCTGGGGCCTGTCAAATATTTGTGATGGGGAGAGAGTTTGGGCTCTCACATACCTGTGATGCAGAGAGAGCTGGTGGCTGTCACATACCTGTGATTTGGAGACAGCTGGTGGTTGTCACATACCTGTGATGGGGAGAGAGCTGGGGTCTGTCCCTCGCCTGTGATTGGGAGAGAGCTGTGGGTTGTCACATACCTGTGAGGCCGAAACAGCTGTGGGTTGTCAAATAGCTCTGATGGGGAGAGAGTTGGGGCCTGTCACGCACCTGTGATGTGGAGACAGCTGGGGGCTGTCACATACCTGTGATGGGGAGAGAGCTGCGGACTGTCAAACACCTATGATGGGGAGAGAGCTGGGGGCTGTCAGTCACCTGTGATGTGTAGACTGCTGGTGGCTGTCACATACCTATGATGGGGAGAGAGCTGCGGGCTGTCACACACCTGTGATGGGGAGAGAGTTGGGGATTGTCACATACTTGTAATGCTGAGACAGCTGGGGGCTGTCACACCCCGGTGATGGGTGTAGAGCTGGGGTTGTCACTCACCGGTGATGGGGAGAGAGATGCGGACTGTCACATACCTGTTATGCTGAGACAGCTGGGGGCTGTCACATACCTGTGATGGGGAAAGAGCTGGGGGCTGTCACATACCTGTGATGTGGAGACAGGTGGGGGCTGTCACATACTTGTGATGGGGAGAGAGCTGGGGGCTGTCACTCACCTGTGATCAGGAGAGAGATTGGGGCTGTCACCCACCTGTGAAGGGGAGAGAGCTGGGGGCTTTCACGCACCTGTGATATGGAGACAACTGGGGACGGTCACGCACGTGTGATGGGGAGAGAGCTGGGGACTGACACACCTGTGATGGGGAGAGAGCTGGGGGCTGTCACTCACCTCTAATGGGGAGAGAGCTCGCGGCTATCACAAACCTGTGATGGGGAAACACAGGCGGACTGTCAAACACCTGTGATGGGGAGAGACCTGGGGGCTGTCACATACCTGTGATGCGGAGACAGCTGGTGTCTTTCACATACCTGTGATGTGGAGACAGCTAAGGGCTAACACATACCTGTGATGGGGAGAAAGTTGGCTGCTCTCAGGCATCTGTGATGTGGAGACAGATGGGAGTTGTCACATACCTGTGATTGGGAGAAAGCTGCGGTCTGTCACTCACCTATGATGTGAAGAGAGCTGGGGGCTATCACACAGCTTTGATGGGGAGAGAGATGTGGACTGTCACATACCTGTGACGCTGAGACAGCTGGGGGCTGTCACGTAACTGTGACGGGTAGAGCAGGGGCCGCAACTCACCTGTGATGGGGAGAGAGCTGGGGGCTGTCACTCACCTGTAATGAGGAGAGAGATGGGGGCTATCTCTCACCTGTGATGGGGAGAGAGCTGGGGGCTGTCACATACCTGTGATGAGGAGAGACTTGGGGTTTGTCATGCACCTGTGATGCGGAGACAGCTGGGGGCTGTCACATACCTGTGATGGGGAGAGAGCTGGGGGCTGTAACTCACCAGTGATGGGGAGAGAGCTGGGGCATGTAACACACCTGTGATGGGGAGAGAGCTTGGGGTTGTCACACACCTGTGATGGGGAGAGAGATGGGGATTGTCACTTACTTGTAATGCTGAGACAGCTGGGGGCTGTCTCACACCGGTGATGGGGAGAGAGCTGCGGACTGTCAAACACCTATGATGGGGAGAGAGCTGGGGGCTGTCAGTCACCTGTGATGTGGAGACTGCTGGTGGCTGTCACATACCTGTGATGGGGAGAGAGCTGCGGGCTGTCACACACCTGTGATGGGGAGAGAGTTGGGGATTGTCACATACTTGTAATGCTGAGACAGCTGGGGGCTGTCACACCCCGGTGACGGGTGTAGAGCTGGGGCTGTCACTCACCGGTGATGGGGAGAGAGATGCGGACTGTCACATACCTGTTATGCTGAGACAGCTGGGGGCTGTCACATACCTGTGATGGGGAGAGAGCTGGGGGCTGTCACATACCTGTGATGTGGAGACAGCTGGGGGCTGTCACGTAACTGTGACGGGTAGAGCAGGGGCCGCAACTCACCTGTGATGGGGAGAGAGCTGGGGGCTGTCACTCACCTGTGATCAGGAGAGAGATTGGGGCTGTCACCCACCTGTGAAGGGGAGAGAGCTGGGGGCTTTCACGCACCTGTGATATGGAGACAACTGGGGACGGTCACGCACGTGTGATGGGGAGAGAGCTGGGGACTGACACACCTGTGATGGGGAGAGAGCTGGGGGCTGTCACTCACCTCTAATGGGGAGAGAGCTCGCGGCTATCACAAACCTGTGATGGGGAAACACAGGCGGACTGTCAAACACCTGTGATGGGGAGAGACCTGGGGGCTGTCACATACCTGTGATGTGGAGACAGCTGGGGGCTGTCACATACCTGTGATGGGGAGAGAGCTGGGGGCTGTCACTCACCTGTGATCAGGAGAGAGCTTGGGGCTGTCACCCACCTGTGAAGGGGAGAGAGCTGGGGGCTTTCACGCACCTGTGATATGGAGACAACTGGGGACGGTCACACACCTCTGATGGGGAGAGAGCTTGTCGTTGTCACATACCTGTGATGTGGAGACTGCTGGGGGCTATCATATACCTGTAATTGGGAGAGAGCTGGGGGCCGTCACTCACCTGTGATGGGGAGACAGTTTCTGGCTGTCACACACCTGTGATGGGGAGAGAGATGGGGACTGTCACATACCTGTGATGCTGTTACAGCTGGGGGCTGTCACATACTTGTGATGGGGAGAGAGCTGAGGGCTGTTACTCACCTGAGATGGGAAGAGAGATGAGGTATGTCAATCACCTGTGATGGGGAGCGAGCTGGGGCTGTCACGCACCTGTTATATGGAGACAGCTGGGGTCGGTCACACACCTGTGATGGGTAGACAGTTGGGGTCTGCCAGGCAACTGTGATGCGGTGACACCTGGGGTCTGTCAACTACCTCTGATGGGGAGAGAGCTGGGGGGTGTCACTCACCTGAGATGGGGAGAGAGCTGGGGGCTGTCACTCACCTGTGATGTGGAGAGAGCTGGGGACTGTCACTCACCTGTGAAGGGGAGAGAGCTGGGCGTTGTCACGCACCTGTGATATGGAGATAGATGGGGACGGTCACACACCTGTGATGGAGGGAGAGCTTGGGGCTGTCACACACGTGTGATGGCACGGGAGATGGGGACTGTCTAACACCTGTGATGGGGACAGAGGTGGGGTCTCTCACATACCTGAGAAGGGGAAGGGATAGGGACTGTCACTCCCCTGTGATGGGGAGAGAGCTGGGGACTGACACACCTGTGATGGGGAGAGAGCTGGGGGCTGTCACTCACCTCTAATGGGGAGAGAGCTCGCGGCTATCACACACCTGTGATGGGGAATGACATGCGGACTGTCAAACACCTGTGATGGGGAGAGAACTGGGGCTGTCACATACATGTGATGCGGAGACAGCTGGTGTCTTTCACATACCTGTGATGTGGAGACAGCTAAGGGCTAACACATACTTGTGATGGGGAGAAAGTTGGGTGCTGTCAGGCATCTGTGATGTGGAGACAGCTGAGAGTTGTCACATACCTGTGATTGGGAGATAGCTGGGGTCTGTCACTCACCTATGATCTGGAGAGAGCTGGGGGCTATCACACAGTTTTGATGGGGAGAGAGATGGGGACTGTCACATACCTGTGACGGGTAGAGCTGGGGGCCGCCACTCACCTGTGATGGGGAGAGAGCTGGGGGCTGTCACTCACCTGTAATGAGGAGAGAGATGGGGGCTGTCTCTCACCTGTGATGGGGAGAGAGCTGGGGGCTGTCATCCACCTGTGAAGGGGAGAGAGCTGGGCGTTGTCACTCACCTGTGATATGGAGAGAGCTGGGGTCGGTCAAACACCTATGATGGGGAGAGAGCTTGTGTTTGTCACATACCTGTGATATAGAGACAGCTGTGGTCTATCACATACCTATAATGGGGAGACAGCTGGGGGCTGTGACATACCTGTGATGGGGAGAGAGTAGGAGGCTTTTACGCACCTGTGATATAGACAGCTGGGGACGGTCACACAACTGTGATGGGGAGAGAGCTGGTGGCTGTCACTCACTTGTGATGGGGAGAGAGATGGGGGCTGTCAATCAACTGTGATGGGGCGAGAGCTGGGGGCTGTCATCCACCTGTGAAGGGGAAAGAGCTGGGGCTTTCTCGCACCTGTGATATGGAGACAGCTGGGGATGGTCACACACCTGTGACGAGGAGAGAGCTTGGCGTTGTCACATACCTCTGATGTGGAGACAGCTGGGGGTTGTCACATACCTGTTATGGGGAGAGACTTGGGGTTTGTCAGGCAACTGTGATGTGGAGACAGCTGGGGGCTGTCACATACCTGTGATGGGGAGAGAGCTTGGGGCTGTAACTCACCGGTGATGGGGAGAGAGCTGTGGGATGTCACACACCTGTGATGGGGAGAGAGCTTGGGGTTGTCACACACCTCTGATGGGGAGAGAGATGGGGATTGTCACTTACTTTTAATGCTAAGACAGATGGGGGCTGTCACACTACTGTGATTGGGGGAGAGCTGGGGGCTCACACATACCTATGATGCAGAGACAGCTAGTGGTTGTCACATCCCTGTGACGTGGAGACAATGGGGGTTGTGATATACATGTGATTGGGAGAGAGTTGGGGGCTGTTATGGTCCTGTGATGCGGAGAAAATTGGGGGCTCTCATATACCTGTGTTGGGTAGAGAGCTGGGATCTCTTGCTCACCTGAAATGGGGAGAGAGCTGGGGTCTTTCACACACCTGTGATGGGGAAAGAGATGGGGACTGTCAAACACCTGTGATGGGGAGAGACCTGGGGGCTGTCAGATACCTGTGATGCGGAGACAGCTGGTGTGTTTCACATACCTGTGATGTGGAGACAGCTGGGGGCTGCCACATACCTGTGATGGGGAAAAAGTTGGGCGCTGTCAGGCTCCTGTGATGTGGAATCAGCTGGGGGCTGTCACATACCTGTGATGGGGAGAAAGCTGGGGCCTATCACTCACCTGTGATGGGGAGAGAGCTGGGGTCTGTCGCACACCTGTGATGGGGAGAGAGCTGGGGGTTGTCACTCCCCTATGATGGGGAGAGAGCTGGGGCTCACATATACCTGTGATGCGTAGACAGCTAGTGGTTGTCACATACCTGTGATGTGGAGACGATGGGCGTTGTGACATACCTGTGATGGGGAGAGAGTTGGGGGCTGTTAGGCTCCTTTGATGCGGAGACAGCTAAGGTCTCTCAGACACCTGTGATGGGGAGAGAGCTGGGGGCTGTCACTCACCTGTGATGGGGCGAGAGCTGGTGGCTGTCACACACCTGTGAATGGGAGAGAGCTGGGCATTGTCACTCACCTGTGATATGGAGACACCTGGGGACGGTCACACACCTGTGATGGAGAGAGAGCTGGGGGCTGTCACTCACTTGTGATGGGGAGAGAGATGGGGGCTGTCACATACGTGTGTTGGAGCGATAGCTAGGGGCCGTCACCCACCTGTGAAAGGGAGAGAGCTGGGGGCTTTCACGCACCTGTGATATGGAGACGGCTGGGGAGGGTCACATACCTGTGATGGGGAGAGAGCTGGGGGCTGTCACTCACTTGTGATGGGGAGAGCGATGGGGGCAGTGAATCAACTGTGATGGGGCGAGAGCTGGGGGCTGTCACCCACCTCTGATATGGAGACAGCTGGGGATGGTCACACACCTGTGATGAGGAGAGAGCTTGGCGTTGTCACATACCTATGATGTGGCGACAGCTGGGGGTTCTCACATACCTGTGATGGGGAGAGACTTGGGGTTTGTCAGGCACATGTGGTGCGGAGACAGATGGGGGCTGTCACATACCTGTTATGGGGAGAGATCAGGGGGCTGTATCTCACCGGTGATAGGGAGAGAGCTGGGGGATGTCACACACCTGTGATGGGGAGAGAGCTTGGGTTTGTCACACACCTGTGATGGGGAGAGAGATGGGGATTGTCACTTACTTGTAATTCTAAGACAGCTGGGGGCTGTCACACTGCTGTGATTGGGAGAGAGCTGGGGGCTGTCTCTCACCGGGGATGCGGAAAGAGCTGGGGGATGTCACACACCTGTGATGGGAAGGGAGCTTGGGGCTCTCACTCACTTGTGAAGGGGAAAGAGATGGGGACTGTCAAACACTTCTGATGGGGAGAGTGCTGGGGCAAGTCACATACCTGTGATGCGGAGTAAGGTAGTTGCTGTCACATACTTGTGATGTGGAGACAGCTGGGGGCTGTCACATACCTGTGATGGGGAGAGAGCTGAGGGCTATCACTCACCTGTGATGGGGAGAGAGCTGGGGTCTGTCACACACCTGTGATGGGGAGAGAGCTGGGCACTGTCAAGCACCTATGATGGGGAGAGAGCTGGGGGCTGTCACATACCTGTGATGCAGATAGAGCTGGTGGCTGTCACATACCTGTGATGTGGAGACAGCTTGCGACTGTAACATACCTGTGATGGGGAGAGAGTTGGGAGCTGTCAGACACCTTTGATGCGGAGACAGCTGTGGGCTGTCACATACTTGTGATGGGGAGACAGCCGGGGGCCGTCACTCACCTGTGATGGGGAGAGAGGTGGGGGCTGTCACACACCTGTGATGGGGAGAGAGATGGGGACTGTCACATACCTGTGAGGCGGAGACAGCTGGGGGTTGTCACACACCTGTGATGGGGAGAGAGTTGGGTCCTGTCAGGCACTTGTGATGCAGAGAGAGCTGGGGGCTGTCACATGCCTGTGATGTGGAGACAGCTGGGGCCTGTCACATACCTGTGATGGGGAGAGAGCTGGGGGCTATCACTCACCTGTGATTGGGAGAGAGTTGGGGATTGTCACATACTTGTAATGCTGAGACAGCTGGGGACTCTCAAACACCTCTGATGGGGAGAGGCCTTGGGATTGCCCCATACATGTGATGTGGAGACAGCTGGGAGCTGCCACATACCTAAAATGGGGAGACAGCTGGGGGCAGTCACATACCTGTGATGTGGAGACAGCTGGGGCCTGTCAAATATTTGTGATGGGGAGAGAGTTTGGGCTCTCACATACCTGTGATGCAGAGAGAGCTGGTGGCTGTCACATACCTGTGATTTGGAGACAGCTGGTGGTTGTCACATACCTGTGATGGGGAGAGAGCTGGGGTCTGTCCCTCGCCTGTGATTGGGAGAGAGCTGTGGGTTGTCACATACCTGTGAGGCCGAAACAGCTGTGGGTTGTCAAATAGCTCTGATGGGGAGAGAGTTGGGGCCTGTCACGCACCTGTGATGTGGAGACAGCTGGGGGCTGTCACATACCTGTGATGGGGAGAGAGCTGCGGACTGTCAAACACCTATGATGGGGAGAGAGCTGGGGGCTGTCAGTCACCTGTGATGTGTAGACTGCTGGTGGCTGTCACATACCTATGATGGGGAGAGAGCTGCGGGCTGTCACACACCTGTGATGGGGAGAGAGTTGGGGATTGTCACATACTTGTAATGCTGAGACAGCTGGGGGCTGTCACACCCCGGTGATGGGTGTAGAGCTGGGGTTGTCACTCACCGGTGATGGGGAGAGAGATGCGGACTGTCACATACCTGTTATGCTGAGACAGCTGGGGGCTGTCACATACCTGTGATGGGGAAAGAGCTGGGGGCTGTCACATACCTGTGATGTGGAGACAGGTGGGGGCTGTCACATACTTGTGATGGGGAGAGAGCTGGGGGCTGTCACTCACCTGTGATCAGGAGAGAGATTGGGGCTGTCACCCACCTGTGAAGGGGAGAGAGCTGGGGGCTTTCACGCACCTGTGATATGGAGACAACTGGGGACGGTCACGCACGTGTGATGGGGAGAGAGCTGGGGACTGACACACCTGTGATGGGGAGAGAGCTGGGGGCTGTCACTCACCTCTAATGGGGAGAGAGCTCGCGGCTATCACAAACCTGTGATGGGGAAACACAGGCGGACTGTCAAACACCTGTGATGGGGAGAGACCTGGGGGCTGTCACATACCTGTGATGCGGAGACAGCTGGTGTCTTTCACATACCTGTGATGTGGAGACAGCTAAGGGCTAACACATACCTGTGATGGGGAGAAAGTTGGCTGCTCTCAGGCATCTGTGATGTGGAGACAGATGGGAGTTGTCACATACCTGTGATTGGGAGAAAGCTGCGGTCTGTCACTCACCTATGATGTGAAGAGAGCTGGGGGCTATCACACAGCTTTGATGGGGAGAGAGATGTGGACTGTCACATACCTGTGACGCTGAGACAGCTGGGGGCTGTCACGTAACTGTGACGGGTAGAGCAGGGGCCGCAACTCACCTGTGATGGGGAGAGAGCTGGGGGCTGTCACTCACCTGTAATGAGGAGAGAGATGGGGGCTATCTCTCACCTGTGATGGGGAGAGAGCTGGGGGCTGTCACATACCTGTGATGAGGAGAGACTTGGGGTTTGTCATGCACCTGTGATGCGGAGACAGCTGGGGGCTGTCACATACCTGTGATGGGGAGAGAGCTGGGGGCTGTAACTCACCAGTGATGGGGAGAGAGCTGGGGCATGTAACACACCTGTGATGGGGAGAGAGCTTGGGGTTGTCACACACCTGTGATGGGGAGAGAGATGGGGATTGTCACTTACTTGTAATGCTGAGACAGCTGGGGGCTGTCTCACACCGGTGATGGGGAGAGAGCTGCGGACTGTCAAACACCTATGATGGGGAGAGAGCTGGGGGCTGTCAGTCACCTGTGATGTGGAGACTGCTGGTGGCTGTCACATACCTGTGATGGGGAGAGAGCTGCGGGCTGTCACACACCTGTGATGGGGAGAGAGTTGGGGATTGTCACATACTTGTAATGCTGAGACAGCTGGGGGCTGTCACACCCCGGTGACGGGTGTAGAGCTGGGGCTGTCACTCACCGGTGATGGGGAGAGAGATGCGGACTGTCACATACCTGTTATGCTGAGACAGCTGGGGGCTGTCACATACCTGTGATGGGGAGAGAGCTGGGGGCTGTCACATACCTGTGATGTGGAGACAGCTGGGGGCTGTCACGTAACTGTGACGGGTAGAGCAGGGGCCGCAACTCACCTGTGATGGGGAGAGAGCTGGGGGCTGTCACTCACCTGTGATCAGGAGAGAGATTGGGGCTGTCACCCACCTGTGAAGGGGAGAGAGCTGGGGGCTTTCACGCACCTGTGATATGGAGACAACTGGGGACGGTCACGCACGTGTGATGGGGAGAGAGCTGGGGACTGACACACCTGTGATGGGGAGAGAGCTGGGGGCTGTCACTCACCTCTAATGGGGAGAGAGCTCGCGGCTATCACAAACCTGTGATGGGGAAACACAGGCGGACTGTCAAACACCTGTGATGGGGAGAGACCTGGGGGCTGTCACATACCTGTGATGTGGAGACAGCTGGGGGCTGTCACATACCTGTGATGGGGAGAGAGCTGGGGGCTGTCACTCACCTGTGATCAGGAGAGAGCTTGGGGCTGTCACCCACCTGTGAAGGGGAGAGAGCTGGGGGCTTTCACGCACCTGTGATATGGAGACAACTGGGGACGGTCACACACCTCTGATGGGGAGAGAGCTTGTCGTTGTCACATACCTGTGATGTGGAGACTGCTGGGGGCTATCATATACCTGTAATTGGGAGAGAGCTGGGGGCCGTCACTCACCTGTGATGGGGAGACAGTTTCTGGCTGTCACACACCTGTGATGGGGAGAGAGATGGGGACTGTCACATACCTGTGATGCTGTTACAGCTGGGGGCTGTCACATACTTGTGATGGGGAGAGAGCTGAGGGCTGTTACTCACCTGAGATGGGAAGAGAGATGAGGTATGTCAATCACCTGTGATGGGGAGCGAGCTGGGGCTGTCACGCACCTGTTATATGGAGACAGCTGGGGTCGGTCACACACCTGTGATGGGTAGACAGTTGGGGTCTGCCAGGCAACTGTGATGCGGTGACACCTGGGGTCTGTCAACTACCTCTGATGGGGAGAGAGCTGGGGGGTGTCACTCACCTGAGATGGGGAGAGAGCTGGGGGCTGTCACTCACCTGTGATGTGGAGAGAGCTGGGGACTGTCACTCACCTGTGAAGGGGAGAGAGCTGGGCGTTGTCACGCACCTGTGATATGGAGATAGATGGGGACGGTCACACACCTGTGATGGAGGGAGAGCTTGGGGCTGTCACACACGTGTGATGGCACGGGAGATGGGGACTGTCTAACACCTGTGATGGGGACAGAGGTGGGGTCTCTCACATACCTGAGAAGGGGAAGGGATAGGGACTGTCACTCCCCTGTGATGGGGAGAGAGCTGGGGACTGACACACCTGTGATGGGGAGAGAGCTGGGGGCTGTCACTCACCTCTAATGGGGAGAGAGCTCGCGGCTATCACACACCTGTGATGGGGAATGACATGCGGACTGTCAAACACCTGTGATGGGGAGAGAACTGGGGCTGTCACATACATGTGATGCGGAGACAGCTGGTGTCTTTCACATACCTGTGATGTGGAGACAGCTAAGGGCTAACACATACTTGTGATGGGGAGAAAGTTGGGTGCTGTCAGGCATCTGTGATGTGGAGACAGCTGAGAGTTGTCACATACCTGTGATTGGGAGATAGCTGGGGTCTGTCACTCACCTATGATCTGGAGAGAGCTGGGGGCTATCACACAGTTTTGATGGGGAGAGAGATGGGGACTGTCACATACCTGTGACGGGTAGAGCTGGGGGCCGCCACTCACCTGTGATGGGGAGAGAGCTGGGGGCTGTCACTCACCTGTAATGAGGAGAGAGATGGGGGCTGTCTCTCACCTGTGATGGGGAGAGAGCTGGGGGCTGTCATCCACCTGTGAAGGGGAGAGAGCTGGGCGTTGTCACTCACCTGTGATATGGAGAGAGCTGGGGTCGGTCAAACACCTATGATGGGGAGAGAGCTTGTGTTTGTCACATACCTGTGATATAGAGACAGCTGTGGTCTATCACATACCTATAATGGGGAGACAGCTGGGGGCTGTGACATACCTGTGATGGGGAGAGAGTAGGAGGCTTTTACGCACCTGTGATATAGACAGCTGGGGACGGTCACACAACTGTGATGGGGAGAGAGCTGGTGGCTGTCACTCACTTGTGATGGGGAGAGAGATGGGGGCTGTCAATCAACTGTGATGGGGCGAGAGCTGGGGGCTGTCATCCACCTGTGAAGGGGAAAGAGCTGGGGCTTTCTCGCACCTGTGATATGGAGACAGCTGGGGATGGTCACACACCTGTGACGAGGAGAGAGCTTGGCGTTGTCACATACCTCTGATGTGGAGACAGCTGGGGGTTGTCACATACCTGTTATGGGGAGAGACTTGGGGTTTGTCAGGCAACTGTGATGTGGAGACAGCTGGGGGCTGTCACATACCTGTGATGGGGAGAGAGCTTGGGGCTGTAACTCACCGGTGATGGGGAGAGAGCTGTGGGATGTCACACACCTGTGATGGGGAGAGAGCTTGGGGTTGTCACACACCTCTGATGGGGAGAGAGATGGGGATTGTCACTTACTTTTAATGCTAAGACAGATGGGGGCTGTCACACTACTGTGATTGGGGGAGAGCTGGGGGCTCACACATACCTATGATGCAGAGACAGCTAGTGGTTGTCACATCCCTGTGACGTGGAGACAATGGGGGTTGTGATATACATGTGATTGGGAGAGAGTTGGGGGCTGTTATGGTCCTGTGATGCGGAGAAAATTGGGGGCTCTCATATACCTGTGTTGGGTAGAGAGCTGGGATCTCTTGCTCACCTGAAATGGGGAGAGAGCTGGGGTCTTTCACACACCTGTGATGGGGAAAGAGATGGGGACTGTCAAACACCTGTGATGGGGAGAGACCTGGGGGCTGTCATATACCTGTGATGCGGAGACAGCTGGTGTGTTTCACATACCTGTGATGTGGAGACAGCTGGGGGCTGCCACATACCTGTGATGGGGAAAAAGTTGGGGGCTCTCAGGCTCCTGTGATGTGGAATCAGCTGGGGGCTGTCACATACCTCTGATGGGGAGAAAGCTGGAGCCTATCACTCACCTGTGATGGGGAGAGAGTTGGGGATTGTCACATACTTGTAATGCTGAGACAGCTGGGGGCTGTCACACCCCGGTGATGGGTGTAGAGCTGGGGTTG
This sequence comes from Balaenoptera ricei, assembly GCF_028023285.1. NCBI lineage: Eukaryota > Metazoa > Chordata > Mammalia > Artiodactyla > Balaenopteridae > Balaenoptera > Balaenoptera ricei. Next base: position 89,251,565 of record NC_082654.1, read on the forward strand.
TCACTCACCGGTGATGGGGAGAGAGATGCGGACTGTCACATACCTGTTATGCTGAGACAGCTGGGGGCTGTCACATACCTGTGATGGGGAAAGAGCTGGGGGCTGTCACATACCTGTGATGTGGAGACAGGTGGGGGCTGTCACATACTTGTGATGGGGAGAGAGCTGGGGGCTGTCACTCACCTGTGATCAGGAGAGAGATTGGGGCTGTCACCCACCTGTGAAGGGGAGAGAGCTGGGGGCTTTCACGCACCTGTGATATGGAGACAACTGGGGACGGTCACGCACGTGTGATGGGGAGAGAGCTGGGGACTGACACACCTGTGATGGGGAGAGAGCTGGGGGCTGTCACTCACCTCTAATGGGGAGAGAGCTCGCGGCTATCACAAACCTGTGATGGGGAAACACAGGCGGACTGTCAAACACCTGTGATGGGGAGAGACCTGGGGGCTGTCACATACCTGTGATGCGGAGACAGCTGGTGTCTTTCACATACCTGTGATGTGGAGACAGCTAAGGGCTAACACATACCTGTGATGGGGAGAAAGTTGGCTGCTCTCAGGCATCTGTGATGTGGAGACAGATGGGAGTTGTCACATACCTGTGATTGGGAGAAAGCTGCGGTCTGTCACTCACCTATGATGTGAAGAGAGCTGGGGGCTATCACACAGCTTTGATGGGGAGAGAGATGTGGACTGTCACATACCTGTGACGCTGAGACAGCTGGGGGCTGTCACGTAACTGTGACGGGTAGAGCAGGGGCCGCAACTCACCTGTGATGGGGAGAGAGCTGGGGGCTGTCACTCACCTGTAATGAGGAGAGAGATGGGGGCTATCTCTCACCTGTGATGGGGAGAGAGCTGGGGGCTGTCACATACCTGTGATGAGGAGAGACTTGGGGTTTGTCATGCACCTGTGATGCGGAGACAGCTGGGGGCTGTCACATACCTGTGATGGGGAGAGAGCTAGGGGGCTGTAACTCACCAGTGATGGGGAGAGAGCTGGGGCATGTAACACACCTTTGATGGGGAGAGAGCTTGGGGTTGTCACACACCTGTGATGGGGAGAGAGATGGGGATTGTCACTTACTTGTAATGCTGAGACAGCTGGGGGCTGTCACACACCGGTGATGGGGAGAGAGCTGCGGACTGTCAAACACCTATGATGGGGAGAGAGCTGGGGGCTGTCAGTCACCTGTGATGTGGAGACTGCTGGTGGCTGTCACATACCTGTGATGGGGAGAGAGCTGCGGGCTGTCACACACCTGTGATGGGGAGAGAGTTGGGGATTTTCACATACTTGTAATGCTGAGACAGCTGGGGGCTGTCACACCCCGGTGATGGGTGTAGAGCTGGGGCTGTCACTCACCGGTGATGGGGAGAGAGATGCGGACTGTCACATACCTGTTATGCTGAGACAGCTGGGGGCTGCCACATACCAGTGATGGGGAGAGAGCTGGGGACTATCACATACCTGTGATGTGGAGACAGCTGGGGGCTGTCACATACCTGTGATGGGGAGAGAGCTGGGGGCTGTCACTCACCTGTGAAGGGGAGAGAGCTGGGGGCTTTCACGCACCTGTGATATGGAGACAACTGGGGACGGTCACACACCTCTGATGGGGAGAGAGCTTGTCGTTGTCACATACCTGTGATGTGGAGACTGCTGGGGGCTATCGTATACCTGTAATTGGGAGAGAGCTGGGGGCCGTCACTCACCTGTGATGGGGAGACAGTTTCTGGCTGTCACACACCTGTGATGGGGAGAGAGATGGGGACTGTCACATACCTGTGATGCTGTTACAGCTGGGGGCTGTCACATACTTGTGATGGGGAGAGAGCTGAGGGCTGTTACTCACCTGAGATGGGAAGAGAGATGAGGTATGTCAATCACCTGTGATGGGGAGCGAGCTGGGGCTGTCACGCACCTGTTATATGGAGACAGCTGGGGTCGGTCACACACCTGTGATGGGTAGACAGTTGGGGTCTGCCAGGCAACTGTGATGCGGTGACACCTGGGGTCTGTCAACTACCTCTGATGGGGAGAGAGCTGGGGGGTGTCACTCACCTGAGATGGGGAGAGAGCTGGGGGCTGTCACTCACCTGTGATGTGGAGAGAGCTGGGGACTGTCACTCACCTGTGAAGGGGAGAGAGCTGGGCGTTGTCACGCACCTGTGATATGGAGATAGATGGGGACGGTCACACACCTGTGATGGAGGGAGAGCTTGGGGCTGTCACACACGTGTGATGGCACGGGAGATGGGGACTGTCTAACACCTGTGATGGGGACAGAGGTGGGGTCTCTCACATACCTGAGAAGGGGAAGGGATAGGGACTGTCACTCCCCTGTGATGGGGAGAGAGCTGGGGACTGACACACCTGTGATGGGGAGAGAGCTGGGGGCTGTCACTCACCTCTAATGGGGAGAGAGCTCGCGGCTATCACACACCTGTGATGGGGAATGACATGCGGACTGTCAAACACCTGTGATGGGGAGAGAACTGGGGCTGTCACATACATGTGATGCGGAGACAGCTGGTGTCTTTCACATACCTGTGATGTGGAGACAGCTAAGGGCTAACACATACTTGTGATGGGGAGAAAGTTGGGTGCTGTCAGGCATCTGTGATGTGGAGACAGCTGAGAGTTGTCACATACCTGTGATTGGGAGATAGCTGGGGTCTGTCACTCACCTATGATCTGGAGAGAGCTGGGGGCTATCACACAGTTTTGATGGGGAGAGAGATGGGGACTGTCACATACCTGTGACGGGTAGAGCTGGGGGCCGCCACTCACCTGTGATGGGGAGAGAGCTGGGGGCTGTCACTCACCTGTAATGAGGAGAGAGATGGGGGCTGTCTCTCACCTGTGATGGGGAGAGAGCTGGGGGCTGTCATCCACCTGTGAAGGGGAGAGAGCTGGGCGTTGTCACTCACCTGTGATATGGAGAGAGCTGGGGTCGGTCAAACACCTATGATGGGGAGAGAGCTTGTGTTTGTCACATACCTGTGATATAGAGACAGCTGTGGTCTATCACATACCTATAATGGGGAGACAGCTGGGGGCTGTGACATACCTGTGATGGGGAGAGAGTAGGAGGCTTTTACGCACCTGTGATATAGACAGCTGGGGACGGTCACACAACTGTGATGGGGAGAGAGCTGGTGGCTGTCACTCACTTGTGATGGGGAGAGAGATGGGGGCTGTCAATCAACTGTGATGGGGCGAGAGCTGGGGGCTGTCATCCACCTGTGAAGGGGAAAGAGCTGGGGCTTTCTCGCACCTGTGATATGGAGACAGCTGGGGATGGTCACACACCTGTGACGAGGAGAGAGCTTGGCGTTGTCACATACCTCTGATGTGGAGACAGCTGGGGGTTGTCACATACCTGTTATGGGGAGAGACTTGGGGTTTGTCAGGCAACTGTGATGTGGAGACAGCTGGGGGCTGTCACATACCTGTGATGGGGAGAGAGCTTGGGGCTGTAACTCACCGGTGATGGGGAGAGAGCTGTGGGATGTCACACACCTGTGATGGGGAGAGAGCTTGGGGTTGTCACACACCTCTGATGGGGAGAGAGATGGGGATTGTCACTTACTTTTAATGCTAAGACAGATGGGGGCTGTCACACTACTGTGATTGGGGGAGAGCTGGGGGCTCACACATACCTATGATGCAGAGACAGCTAGTGGTTGTCACATCCCTGTGACGTGGAGACAATGGGGGTTGTGATATACATGTGATTGGGAGAGAGTTGGGGGCTGTTATGGTCCTGTGATGCGGAGAAAATTGGGGGCTCTCATATACCTGTGTTGGGTAGAGAGCTGGGATCTCTTGCTCACCTGAAATGGGGAGAGAGCTGGGGTCTTTCACACACCTGTGATGGGGAAAGAGATGGGGACTGTCAAACACCTGTGATGGGGAGAGACCTGGGGGCTGTCATATACCTGTGATGCGGAGACAGCTGGTGTGTTTCACATACCTGTGATGTGGAGACAGCTGGGGGCTGCCACATACCTGTGATGGGGAAAAAGTTGGGGGCTCTCAGGCTCCTGTGATGTGGAATCAGCTGGGGGCTGTCACATACCTGTGATGGGGAGAAAGCTGGGGCCTATCACTCACCTGTGATGGGGAGAGAGCTGGGGTCTGTCGCACACCTGTGATGGGGAGAGAGCTGGGGGTTGTCACTCCCCTATGATGGGGAGAGAGTTGGGTCCTGTCAGGCACTTGTGATGCAGAGAGAGCTGGGGGCTGTCACATGCCTGTGATGTGGAGACAGCTGGGGCCTGTCACATACCTGTGATGGGGAGAGAGCTGGGGGCTATCACTCACCTGTGATTGGGAGAGAGTTGGGGATTGTCACATACTTGTAATGGTGAGACAGCTGGGGACTCTCAAACACCTCTGATGGGGAGAGGCCTTGGGATTGCCCCATACATGTGATGTGGAGACAGCTGGGAGCTGCCACATACCTAAAATGGGGAGACAGCTGGGGGCAGTCACATACCTGTGATGTGGAGACAGCTGGGGCCTGTCAAATATTTGTGATGGGGAGAGAGTTTGGGCTCTCACATATCTGTGATGCAGAGAGAGCTGGTGGCTGTCACATACCTGTGATTTGGAGACAGCTGGTGGTTGTCACATACCTGTGATGGGGAGAGAGCTGGGGTCTGTCCCTCGCCTGTGATTGGGAGAGAGCTGTGGGTTGTCACATACCTGTGAGGCCGAAACAGCTGTGGGTTGTCAAATAGCTCTGATGGGGAGAGAGTTGGGGCCTGTCACGCACCTGTGATGTGGAGACAGCTGGGGGCTGTCACATACCTGTGATGGGGAGAGAGCTGCGGACTGTCAAACACCTATGATGGGGAGAGAGCTGGGGGCTGTCAGTCACCTGTGATGTGTAGACTGCTGGTGGCTGTCACATACCTATGATGGGGAGAGAGCTGCGGGCTGTCACACACCTGTGATGGGGAGAGAGTTGGGGATTGTCACATACTTGTAATGCTGAGACAGCTGGGGGCTGTCACACCCCGGTGATGGGTGTAGAGCTGGGGTTGTCACTCACCGGTGATGGGGAGAGTGATGCGGACTGTCACATACCTGTTATGCTGAGACAGCTGGGGGCTGTCACATACCTGTGATGGGGAAAGAGCTGGGGGCTGTCACATACCTGTGATGTGGAGACAGGTGGGGGCTGTCACATACTTGTGATGGGGAGAGAGCTGGGGGCTGTCACTCACCTGTGATCAGGAGAGAGATTGGGGCTGTCACCCACCTGTGAAGGGGAGAGAGCTGGGGGCTTTCACGCACCTGTGATATGGAGACAACTGGGGACGGTCACGCACGTGTGATGGGGAGAGAGCTGGGGACTGACACACCTGTGATGGGGAGAGAGCTGGGGGCTGTCACTCACCTCTAATGGGGAGAGAGCTCGCGGCTATCACAAACCTGTGATGGGGAAACACAGGCGGACTGTCAAACACCTGTGATGGGGAGAGACCTGGGGGCTGTCACATACCTGTGATGCGGAGACAGCTGGTGTCTTTCACATACCTGTGATGTGGAGACAGCTAAGGGCTAACACATACCTGTGATGGGGAGAAAGTTGGCTGCTCTCAGGCATCTGTGATGTGGAGACAGATGGGAGTTGTCACATACCTGTGATTGGGAGAAAGCTGCGGTCTGTCACTCACCTATGATGTGAAGAGAGCTGGGGGCTATCACACAGCTTTGATGGGGAGAGAGATGTGGACTGTCACATACCTGTGACGCTGAGACAGCTGGGGGCTGTCACGTAACTGTGACGGGTAGAGCAGGGGCCGCAACTCACCTGTGATGGGGAGAGAGCTGGGGGCTGTCACTCACCTGTAATGAGGAGAGAGATGGGGGCTATCTCTCACCTGTGATGGGGAGAGAGCTGGGGGCTGTAACTCACCAGTGATGGGGAGAGAGCTGGGGCATGTAACACACCTGTGATGGGGAGAGAGCTTGGGGTTGTCACACACCTGTGATGGGGAGAGAGATGGGGATTGTCACTTACTTGTAATGCTGAGACAGCTGGGGGCTGTCTCACACCGGTGATGGGGAGAGAGCTGCGGACTGTCAAACACCTATGATGGGGAGAGAGCTGGGGGCTGTCAGTCACCTGTGATGTGGAGACTGCTGGTGGCTGTCACATACCTGTGATGGGGAGAGAGCTGCGGGCTGTCACACACCTGTGATGGGGAGAGAGTTGGGGATTGTCACATACTTGTAATGCTGAGACAGCTGGGGGCTGTCACACCCCGGTGATGGGTGTAGAGCTGGGGCTGTCACTCACCGGTGATGGGGAGAGAGATGCGGACTGTCACATACCTGTTATGCTGAGACAGCTGGGGGCTGTCACATACCTGTGATGGGGAGAGAGCTGGGGGCTGCCACATACCTGTGATGGGGAGAGAGCTGGGGGCTATCACATACCTGTGATGTGGAGACAGCTGGGGGCTGTCACATACCTGTGATGGGGAGAGAGCTGGGGGCTGTCACTCACCTGTGAAGGGGAGAGAGCTGGGGGCTTTCACGCACCTGTGATATGGAGACAACTGGGGACGGTCACACACCTCTGATGGGGAGAGAGCTTGTCGTTGTCACATACCTGTGATGTGGAGACTGCTGGGGGCTATCGTATACCTGTAATTGGGAGAGAGCTGGGGGCCGTCACTCACCTGTGATGGGGAGACAGTTTCTGGCTGTCACACACCTGTGATGGGGAGAGAGATGGGGACTGTCACATACCTGTGATGCTGTTACAGCTGGGGGCTGTCACATACTTGTGATGGGGAGAGAGCTGAGGGCTGTTACTCACCTGAGATGGGAAGAGAGATGAGGTATGTCAATCACCTGTGATGGGGAGCGAGCTGGGGCTGTCACGCACCTGTTATATGGAGACAGCTGGGGTCGGTCACACACCTGTGATGGGTAGACAGTTGGGGTCTGCCAGGCAACTGTGATGCGGTGACACCTGGGGTCTGTCAACTACCTCTGATGGGGAGAGAGCTGGGGGGTGTCACTCACCTGAGATGGGGAGAGAGCTGGGGGCTGTCACTCACCTGTGATGTGGAGAGAGCTGGGGACTGTCACTCACCTGTGAAGGGGAGAGAGCTGGGCGTTGTCACGCACCTGTGATATGGAGATAGATGGGGACGGTCACACACCTGTGATGGAGGGAGAGCTTGGGGCTGTCACACACGTGTGATGGCACGGGAGATGGGGACTGTCTAACACCTGTGATGGGGACAGAGGTGGGGTCTCTCACATACCTGAGAAGGGGAAGGGATAGGGACTGTCACTCCCCTGTGATGGGGAGAGAGCTGGGGACTGACACACCTGTGATGGGGAGAGAGCTGGGGGCTGTCACTCACCTCTAATGGGGAGAGAGCTCGCGGCTATCACACACCTGTGATGGGGAATGACATGCGGACTGTCAAACACCTGTGATGGGGAGAGAACTGGGGCTGTCACATACATGTGATGCGGAGACAGCTGGTGTCTTTCACATACCTGTGATGTGGAGACAGCTAAGGGCTAACACATACTTGTGATGGGGAGAAAGTTGGGTGCTGTCAGGCATCTGTGATGTGGAGACAGCTGAGAGTTGTCACATACCTGTGATTGGGAGATAGCTGGGGTCTGTCACTCACCTATGATCTGGAGAGAGCTGGGGGCTATCACACAGTTTTGATGGGGAGAGAGATGGGGACTGTCACATACCTGTGACGGGTAGAGCTGGGGGCCGCCACTCACCTGTGATGGGGAGAGAGCTGGGGGCTGTCACTCACCTGTAATGAGGAGAGAGATGGGGGCTGTCTCTCACCTGTGATGGGGAGAGAGCTGGGGGCTGTCATCCACCTGTGAAGGGGAGAGAGCTGGGCGTTGTCACTCACCTGTGATATGGAGAGAGCTGGGGTCGGTCAAACACCTATGATGGGGAGAGAGCTTGTGTTTGTCACATACCTGTGATATAGAGACAGCTGTGGTCTATCACATACCTATAATGGGGAGACAGCTGGGGGCTGTGACATACCTGTGATGGGGAGAGAGTAGGAGGCTTTTACGCACCTGTGATATAGACAGCTGGGGACGGTCACACAACTGTGATGGGGAGAGAGCTGGTGGCTGTCACTCACTTGTGATGGGGAGAGAGATGGGGGCTGTCAATCAACTGTGATGGGGCGAGAGCTGGGGGCTGTCATCCACCTGTGAAGGGGAAAGAGCTGGGGCTTTCTCGCACCTGTGATATGGAGACAGCTGGGGATGGTCACACACCTGTGACGAGGAGAGAGCTTGGCGTTGTCACATACCTCTGATGTGGAGACAGCTGGGGGTTGTCACATACCTGTTATGGGGAGAGACTTGGGGTTTGTCAGGCAACTGTGATGTGGAGACAGCTGGGGGCTGTCACATACCTGTGATGGGGAGAGAGCTTGGGGCTGTAACTCACCGGTGATGGGGAGAGAGCTGTGGGATGTCACACACCTGTGATGGGGAGAGAGCTTGGGGTTGTCACACACCTCTGATGGGGAGAGAGATGGGGATTGTCACTTACTTTTAATGCTAAGACAGATGGGGGCTGTCACACTACTGTGATTGGGGGAGAGCTGGGGGCTCACACATACCTATGATGCAGAGACAGCTAGTGGTTGTCACATCCCTGTGACGTGGAGACAATGGGGGTTGTGATATACATGTGATTGGGAGAGAGTTGGGGGCTGTTATGGTCCTGTGATGCGGAGAAAATTGGGGGCTCTCATATACCTGTGTTGGGTAGAGAGCTGGGATCTCTTGCTCACCTGAAATGGGGAGAGAGCTGGGGTCTTTCACACACCTGTGATGGGGAAAGAGATGGGGACTGTCAAACACCTGTGATGGGGACAGACCTGGGGGCTGTCAGATACCTGTGATGCGGAGACAGCTGGTGTGTTTCACATACCTGTGATGTGGAGACAGCTGGGGGCTGCCACATACCTGTGATGGGGAAAAAGTTGGGGGCTCTCAGGCTCCTGTGATGTGGAATCAGCTGGGGGCTGTCACATACCTGTGATGGGGAGAAAGCTGGGGCCTATCACTCACCTGTGATGGGGAGAGAGCTGGGGTCTGTCGCACACCTGTGATGGGGAGAGAGCTGGGGGTTGTCACTCCCCTATGATGGGGAGAGAGCTGGGGCTCACATATACCTGTGATGCGTAGACAGCTAGTGGTTGTCACATACCTGTGATGTGGAGACAATGGGCGTTGTGACATACCTGTGATGGGGAGAGAGTTGGGGGCTGTTAGGCTCCTTTGATGCGGAGACAGCTAAGGTCTCTCAGACACCTGTGATGGGGAGAGAGCTGGGGGCTGTCACTCACCTGTGATGGGGCGAGAGCTGGTGGCTGTCACACACCTGTGAATGGGAGAGAGCTGGGCATTGTCACTCACCTGTGATATGGAGACACCTGGGGACGGTCACACACCTGTGATGGAGAGAGAGCTGGGGGCTGTCACTCACTTGTGATGGGGAGAGAGATGGGGGCTGTCACATACGTGTGTTGGAGCGATAGCTAGGGGCCGTCACCCACCTGTGAAAGGGAGAGAGCTGGGGGCTTTCACGCACCTGTGATATGGAGACGGCTGGGGAGGGTCACATACCTGTGATGGGGAGAGAGCTGGGGGCTGTCACTCACTTGTGATGGGGAGAGCGATGGGGGCAGTGAATCAACTGTGATGGGGCGAGAGCTGGGGGCTGTCACCCACCTCTGATATGGAGACAGCTGGGGATGGTCACACACCTGTGATGAGGAGAGAGCTTGGCGTTGTCACATACCTATGATGTGGCGACAGCTGGGGGTTCTCACATACCTGTGATGGGGAGAGACTTGGGGTTTGTCAGGCACATGTGGTGCGGAGACAGATGGGGGCTGTCACATACCTGTTATGGGGAGAGATCAGGGGGCTGTATCTCACCGGTGATAGGGAGAGAGCTGGGGGATGTCACACACCTGTGATGGGGAGAGAGCTTGGGTTTGTCACACACCTGTGATGGGGAGAGAGATGGGGATTGTCACTTACTTGTAATTCTAAGACAGCTGGGGGCTGTCACACTGCTGTGATTGGGAGAGAGCTGGGGGCTGTCTCTCACCGGGGATGCGGAAAGAGCTGGGGGATGTCACACACCTGTGATGGGAAGGGAGCTTGGGGCTCTCACTCACTTGTGAAGGGGAAAGAGATGGGGACTGTCAAACACTTCTGATGGGGAGAGTGCTGGGGCAAGTCACATACCTGTGATGCGGAGTAAGGTAGTTGCTGTCACATACTTGTGATGTGGAGACAGCTGGGGGCTGTCACATACCTGTGATGGGGAGAGAGCTGAGGGCTATCACTCACCTGTGATGGGGAGAGAGCTGGGGTCTGTCACACACCTGTGATGGGGAGAGAGCTGGGCACTGTCAAGCACCTATGATGGGGAGAGAGCTGGGGGCTGTCACATACCTGTGATGCAGATAGAGCTGGTGGCTGTCACATACCTGTGATGTGGAGACAGCTTGCGACTGTAACATACCTGTGATGGGGAGAGAGTTGGGAGCTGTCAGACACCTTTGATGCGGAGACAGCTGTGGGCTGTCACATACTTGTGATGGGGAGACAGCCGGGGGCCGTCACTCACCTGTGATGGGGAGAGAGGTGGGGGCCGTCACTCACCTGTGATGGGGAGAGAGGTGGGGGCTGTCACACACCTGTGATGGGGAGAGAGATGGGGACTGTCACATACCTGTGAGGCGGAGACAGCTGGGGGTTGTCACACACCTGTGATGGGGAGAGAGTTGGGTCCTGTCAGGCACTTGTGATGCAGAGAGAGCTGGGGGCTGTCACATGCCTGTGATGTGGAGACAGCTGGGGCCTGTCACATACCTGTGATGGGGAGAGAGCTGGGGGCTATCACTCACCTGTGATTGGGAGAGAGTTGGGGATTGTCACATACTTGTAATGCTGAGACAGCTGGGGACTCTCAAACACCTCTGATGGGGAGAGGCCTTGGGATTGCCCCATACATGTGATGTGGAGACAGCTGGGAGCTGCCACATACCTAAAATGGGGAGACAGCTGGGGGCAGTCACATACCTGTGATGTGGAGACAGCTGGGGCCTGTCAAATATTTGTGATGGGGAGAGAGTTTGGGCTCTCACATACCTGTGATGCAGAGAGAGCTGGTGGCTGTCACATACCTGTGATTTGGAGACAGCTGGTGGTTGTCACATACCTGTGATGGGGAGAGAGCTGGGGTCTGTCCCTCGCCTGTGATTGGGAGAGAGCTGTGGGTTGTCACATACCTGTGAGGCCGAAACAGCTGTGGGTTGTCAAATAGCTCTGATGGGGAGAGAGTTGGGGCCTGTCACGCACCTGTGATGTGGAGACAGCTGGGGGCTGTCACATACCTGTGATGGGGAGAGAGCTGCGGACTGTCAAACACCTATGATGGGGAGAGAGCTGGGGGCTGTCAGTCACCTGTGATGTGTAGACTGCTGGTGGCTGTCACATACCTATGATGGGGAGAGAGCTGCGGGCTGTCACACACCTGTGATGGGGAGAGAGTTGGGGATTGTCACATACTTGTAATGCTGAGACAGCTGGGGGCTGTCACACCCCGGTGATGGGTGTAGAGCTGGGGTTGTCACTCACCGGTGATGGGGAGAGAGATGCGGACTGTCACATACCTGTTATGCTGAGACAGCTGGGGGCTGTCACATACCTGTGATGGGGAAAGAGCTGGGGGCTGTCACATACCTGTGATGTGGAGACAGGTGGGGGCTGTCACATACTTGTGATGGGGAGAGAGCTGGGGGCTGTCACTCACCTGTGATCAGGAGAGAGATTGGGGCTGTCACCCACCTGTGAAGGGGAGAGAGCTGGGGGCTTTCACGCACCTGTGATATGGAGACAACTGGGGACGGTCACGCACGTGTGATGGGGAGAGAGCTGGGGACTGACACACCTGTGATGGGGAGAGAGCTGGGGGCTGTCACTCACCTCTAATGGGGAGAGAGCTCGCGGCTATCACAAACCTGTGATGGGGAAACACAGGCGGACTGTCAAACACCTGTGATGGGGAGAGACCTGGGGGCTGTCACATACCTGTGATGCGGAGACAGCTGGTGTCTTTCACATACCTGTGATGTGGAGACAGCTAAGGGCTAACACATACCTGTGATGGGGAGAAAGTTGGCTGCTCTCAGGCATCTGTGATGTGGAGACAGATGGGAGTTGTCACATACCTGTGATTGGGAGAAAGCTGCGGTCTGTCACTCACCTATGATGTGAAGAGAGCTGGGGGCTATCACACAGCTTTGATGGGGAGAGAGATGTGGACTGTCACATACCTGTGACGCTGAGACAGCTGGGGGCTGTCACGTAACTGTGACGGGTAGAGCAGGGGCCGCAACTCACCTGTGATGGGGAGAGAGCTGGGGGCTGTCACTCACCTGTAATGAGGAGAGAGATGGGGGCTATCTCTCACCTGTGATGGGGAGAGAGCTGGGGGCTGTCACATACCTGTGATGAGGAGAGACTTGGGGTTTGTCATGCACCTGTGATGCGGAGACAGCTGGGGGCTGTCACATACCTGTGATGGGGAGAGAGCTAGGGGGCTGTAACTCACCAGTGATGGGGAGAGAGCTGGGGCATGTAACACACCTGTGATGGGGAGAGAGCTTGGGGTTGTCACACACCTGTGATGAGGAGAGAGATGGGGATTGTCACTTACTTGTAATGCTGAGACAGCTGGGGGCTGTCACACACCGGTGATGGGGAGAGAGCTGCGGACTGTCAAACACCTATGATGGGGAGAGAGCTGGGGGCTGTCAGTCACCTGTGATGTGGAGACTGCTGGTGGCTGTCACATACCTGTGATGGGGAGAGAGCTGCGGGCTGTCACACACCTGTGATGGGGAGAGAGTTGGGGATTGTCACATACTTGTAATGCTGAGACAGCTGGGGGCTGTCACACCCCGGTGATGGGTGTAGAGCTGGGGCTGTCACTCACCGGTGATGGGGAGAGAGATGCGGACTGTCACATACCTGTTATGCTGAGACAGCTGGGGGCTGTCACATACCTGTGATGGGGAGAGAGCTGGGGGCTGCCACATACCTGTGATGGGGAGAGAGCTGGGGGCTATCACATACCTGTGATGTGGAGACAGCTGGGGGCTGTCACATACCTGTGATGGGGAGAGAGCTGGGGGCTGTCACTCACCTGTGAAGGGGAGAGAGCTGGGGGCTTTCACGCACCTGTGATATGGAGACAACTGGGGACGGTCACACACCTCTGATGGGGAGAGAGCTTGTCGTTGTCACATACCTGTGATGTGGAGACTGCTGGGGGCTATCGTATACCTGTAATTGGGAGAGAGCTGGGGGCCGTCACTCACCTGTGATGGGGAGACAGTTTCTGGCTGTCACACACCTGTGATGGGGAGAGAGATGGGGACTGTCACATACCTGTGATGCTGTTACAGCTGGGGGCTGTCACATACTTGTGATGGGGAGAGAGCTGAGGGCTGTTACTCACCTGAGATGGGAAGAGAGATGAGGTATGTCAATCACCTGTGATGGGGAGCGAGCTGGGGCTGTCACGCACCTGTTATATGGAGACAGCTGGGGTCGGTCACACACCTGTGATGGGTAGACAGTTGGGGTCTGCCAGGCAACTGTGATGCGGTGACACCTGGGGTCTGTCAACTACCTCTGATGGGGAGAGAGCTGGGGGGTGTCACTCACCTGAGATGGGGAGAGAGCTGGGGGCTGTCACTCACCTGTGATGTGGAGAGAGCTGGGGACTGTCACTCACCTGTGAAGGGGAGAGAGCTGGGCGTTGTCACGCACCTGTGATATGGAGATAGATGGGGACGGTCACACACCTGTGATGGAGGGAGAGCTTGGGGCTGTCACACACGTGTGATGGCACGGGAGATGGGGACTGTCTAACACCTGTGATGGGGACAGAGGTGGGGTCTCTCACATACCTGAGAAGGGGAAGGGATAGGGACTGTCACTCCCCTGTGATGGGGAGAGAGCTGGGGACTGACACACCTGTGATGGGGAGAGAGCTGGGGGCTGTCACTCACCTCTAATGGGGAGAGAGCTCGCGGCTATCACACACCTGTGATGGGGAATGACATGCGGACTGTCAAACACCTGTGATGGGGAGAGAACTGGGGCTGTCACATACATGTGATGCGGAGACAGCTGGTGTCTTTCACATACCTGTGATGTGGAGACAGCTAAGGGCTAACACATACTTGTGATGGGGAGAAAGTTGGGTGCTGTCAGGCATCTGTGATGTGGAGACAGCTGAGAGTTGTCACATACCTGTGATTGGGAGATAGCTGGGGTCTGTCACTCACCTATGATCTGGAGAGAGCTGGGGGCTATCACACAGTTTTGATGGGGAGAGAGATGGGGACTGTCACATACCTGTGACGGGTAGAGCTGGGGGCCGCCACTCACCTGTGATGGGGAGAGAGCTGGGGGCTGTCACTCACCTGTAATGAGGAGAGAGATGGGGGCTGTCTCTCACCTGTGATGGGGAGAGAGCTGGGGGCTGTCATCCACCTGTGAAGGGGAGAGAGCTGGGCGTTGTCACTCACCTGTGATATGGAGAGAGCTGGGGTCGGTCAAACACCTATGATGGGGAGAGAGCTTGTGTTTGTCACATACCTGTGATATAGAGACAGCTGTGGTCTATCACATACCTATAATGGGGAGACAGCTGGGGGCTGTGACATACCTGTGATGGGGAGAGAGTAGGAGGCTTTTACGCACCTGTGATATAGACAGCTGGGGACGGTCACACAACTGTGATGGGGAGAGAGCTGGTGGCTGTCACTCACTTGTGATGGGGAGAGAGATGGGGGCTGTCAATCAACTGTGATGGGGCGAGAGCTGGGGGCTGTCATCCACCTGTGAAGGGGAAAGAGCTGGGGCTTTCTCGCACCTGTGATATGGAGACAGCTGGGGATGGTCACACACCTGTGACGAGGAGAGAGCTTGGCGTTGTCACATACCTCTGATGTGGAGACAGCTGGGGGTTGTCACATACCTGTTATGGGGAGAGACTTGGGGTTTGTCAGGCAACTGTGATGTGGAGACAGCTGGGGGCTGTCACATACCTGTGATGGGGAGAGAGCTTGGGGCTGTAACTCACCGGTGATGGGGAGAGAGCTGTGGGATGTCACACACCTGTGATGGGGAGAGAGCTTGGGGTTGTCACACACCTCTGATGGGGAGAGAGATGGGGATTGTCACTTACTTTTAATGCTAAGACAGATGGGGGCTGTCACACTACTGTGATTGGGGGAGAGCTGGGGGCTCACACATACCTATGATGCAGAGACAGCTAGTGGTTGTCACATCCCTGTGACGTGGAGACAATGGGGGTTGTGATATACATGTGATTGGGAGAGAGTTGGGGGCTGTTATGGTCCTGTGATGCGGAGAAAATTGGGGGCTCTCATATACTTGTGTTGGGTAGAGAGCTGGGATCTCTTGCTCACCTGAAATGGGGAGAGAGCTGGGGTCTTTCACACACCTGTGATGGGGAAAGAGATGGGGACTGTCAAACACCTGTGATGGGGAGAGACCTGGGGGCTGTCAGATACCTGTGATGCGGAGACAGCTGGTGTGTTTCACATACCTGTGATGTGGAGAGAGCTGGGGGCTGCCACATACCTGTGATGGGGAAAAAGTTGGGGGCTCTCAGGCTCCTGTGATGTGGAATCAGCTGGGGGCTGTCACATACCTGTGATGGGGAGAAAGCTGGGGCCTATCACTCACCTGTGATGGGGAGAGAGCTGGGGTCTGTCGCACACCTGTGATGGGGAGAGAGCTGGGGGTTGTCACTCCCCTATGATGGGGAGAGAGCTGGGGCTCACATATACCTGTGATGCGTAGACAGCTAGTGGTTGTCACATACCTGTGATGTGGAGACAATGGGCGTTGTGACATACCTGTGATGGGGAGAGAGTTGGGGGCTGTTAGGCTCCTTTGATGCGGAGACAGCTAAGGTCTCTCAGACACCTGTGATGGGGAGAGAGCTGGGGGCTGTCACTCACCTGTGATGGGGCGAGAGCTGGTGGCTGTCACACACCTGTGAATGGGAGAGAGCTGGGCATTGTCACTCACCTGTGATATGGAGACACCTGGGGACGGTCACACACCTGTGATGGAGAGAGAGCTGGGGGCTGTCACTCACTTGTGATGGGGAGAGAGATGGGGGCTGTCACATACGTGTGTTGGAGCGATAGCTAGGGGCCGTCACCCACCTGTGAAAGGGAGAGAGCTGGGGGCTTTCACGCACCTGTGATATGGAGACGGCTGGGGAGGGTCACATACCTGTGATGGGGAGAGAGCTGGGGGCTGTCACTCACTTGTGATGGGGAGAGCGATGGGGGCAGTGAATCAACTGTGATGGGGCGAGAGCTGGGGGCTGTCACCCACCTCTGATATGGAGACAGCTGGGGATGGTCACACACCTGTGATGAGGAGAGAGCTTGGCGTTGTCACATACCTATGATGTGGCGACAGCTGGGGGTTCTCACATACCTGTGATGGGGAGAGACTTGGGGTTTGTCAGGCACATGTGGTGCGGAGACAGATGGGGGCTGTCACATACCTGTTATGGGGAGAGATCAGGGGGCTGTATCTCACCGGTGATAGGGAGAGAGCTGGGGGATGTCACACACCTGTGATGGGGAGAGAGCTTGGGTTTGTCACACACCTGTGATGGGGAGAGAGATGGGGATTGTCACTTACTTGTAATTCTAAGACAGCTGGGGGCTGTCACACTGCTGTGATTGGGAGAGAGCTGGGGGCTGTCTCTCACCGGGGATGCGGAAAGAGCTGGGGGATGTCACACACCTGTGATGGGAAGGGAGCTTGGGGCTCTCACTCACTTGTGAAGGGGAAAGAGATGGGGACTGTCAAACACTTCTGATGGGGAGAGTGCTGGGGCAAGTCACATACCTGTGATGCGGAGTAAGGTAGTTGCTGTCACATACTTGTGATGTGGAGACAGCTGGGGGCTGTCACATACCTGTGATGGGGAGAGAGCTGAGGGCTATCACTCACCTGTGATGGGGAGAGAGCTGGGGTCTGTCACACACCTGTGATGGGGAGAGAGCTGGGCACTGTCAAGCACCTATGATGGGGAGAGAGCTGGGGGCTGTCACATACCTGTGATGCAGATAGAGCTGGTGGCTGTCACATACCTGTGATGTGGAGACAGCTTGCGACTGTAACATACCTGTGATGGGGAGAGAGTTGGGAGCTGTCAGACACCTTTGATGCGGAGACAGCTGTGGGCTGTCACATACTTGTGATGGGGAGACAGCCGGGGGCCGTCACTCACCTGTGATGGGGAGAGAGGTGGGGGCTGTCACACACCTGTGATGGGGAGAGAGTTGGGTCCTGTCAGGCACTTGTGATGCAGAGAGAGCTGGGGGCTGTCACATGCCTGTGATGTGGAGACAGCTGGGGCCTGTCACATACCTGTGATGGGGAGAGAGCTGGGGGCTATCACTCACCTGTGATTGGGAGAGAGTTGGGGATTGTCACATACTTGTAATGCTGAGACAGCTGGGGACTCTCAAACACCTCTGATGGGGAGAGGCCTTGGGATTGCCCCATACATGTGATGTGGAGACAGCTGGGAGCTGCCACATACCTAAAATGGGGAGACAGCTGGGGGCAGTCACATACCTGTGATGTGGAGACAGCTGGGGCCTGTCAAATATTTGTGATGGGGAGAGAGTTTGGGCTCTCACATACCTGTGATGCAGAGAGAGCTGGTGGCTGTCACATACCTGTGATTTGGAGACAGCTGGTGGTTGTCACATACCTGTGATGGGGAGAGAGCTGGGGTCTGTCCCTCGCCTGTGATTGGGAGAGAGCTGTGGGTTGTCACATACCTGTGAGGCCGAAACAGCTGTGGGTTGTCAAATAGCTCTGATGGGGAGAGAGTTGGGGCCTGTCACGCACCTGTGATGTGGAGACAGCTGGGGGCTGTCACATACCTGTGATGGGGAGAGAGCTGCGGACTGTCAAACACCTATGATGGGGAGAGAGCTGGGGGCTGTCAGTCACCTGTGATGTGTAGACTGCTGGTGGCTGTCACATACCTATGATGGGGAGAGAGCTGCGGGCTGTCACACACCTGTGATGGGGAGAGAGTTGGGGATTGTCACATACTTGTAATGCTGAGACAGCTGGGGGCTGTCACACCCCGGTGATGGGTGTAGAGCTGGGGTTGTCACTCACCGGTGATGGGGAGAGAGATGCGGACTGTCACATACCTGTTATGCTGAGACAGCTGGGGGCTGTCACATACCTGTGATGGGGAAAGAGCTGGGGGCTGTCACATACCTGTGATGTGGAGACAGGTGGGGGCTGTCACATACTTGTGATGGGGAGAGAGCTGGGGGCTGTCACTCACCTGTGATCAGGAGAGAGATTGGGGCTGTCACCCACCTGTGAAGGGGAGAGAGCTGGGGGCTTTCACGCACCTGTGATATGGAGACAACTGGGGACGGTCACGCACGTGTGATGGGGAGAGAGCTGGGGACTGACACACCTGTGATGGGGAGAGAGCTGGGGGCTGTCACTCACCTCTAATGGGGAGAGAGCTCGCGGCTATCACAAACCTGTGATGGGGAAACACAGGCGGACTGTCAAACACCTGTGATGGGGAGAGACCTGGGGGCTGTCACATACCTGTGATGCGGAGACAGCTGGTGTCTTTCACATACCTGTGATGTGGAGACAGCTAAGGGCTAACACATACCTGTGATGGGGAGAAAGTTGGCTGCTCTCAGGCATCTGTGATGTGGAGACAGATGGGAGTTGTCACATACCTGTGATTGGGAGAAAGCTGCGGTCTGTCACTCACCTATGATGTGAAGAGAGCTGGGGGCTATCACACAGCTTTGATGGGGAGAGAGATGTGGACTGTCACATACCTGTGACGCTGAGACAGCTGGGGGCTGTCACGTAACTGTGACGGGTAGAGCAGGGGCCGCAACTCACCTGTGATGGGGAGAGAGCTGGGGGCTGTCACTCACCTGTAATGAGGAGAGAGATGGGGGCTATCTCTCACCTGTGATGGGGAGAGAGCTGGGGGCTGTCACATACCTGTGATGAGGAGAGACTTGGGGTTTGTCATGCACCTGTGATGCGGAGACAGCTGGGGGCTGTCACATACCTGTGATGGGGAGAGAGCTGGGGGCTGTAACTCACCAGTGATGGGGAGAGAGCTGGGGCATGTAACACACCTGTGATGGGGAGAGAGCTTGGGGTTGTCACACACCTGTGATGGGGAGAGAGATGGGGATTGTCACTTACTTGTAATGCTGAGACAGCTGGGGGCTGTCTCACACCGGTGATGGGGAGAGAGCTGCGGACTGTCAAACACCTATGATGGGGAGAGAGCTGGGGGCTGTCAGTCACCTGTGATGTGGAGACTGCTGGTGGCTGTCACATACCTGTGATGGGGAGAGAGCTGCGGGCTGTCACACACCTGTGATGGGGAGAGAGTTGGGGATTGTCACATACTTGTAATGCTGAGACAGCTGGGGGCTGTCACAGCCCGGTGATGGGTGTAGAGCTGGGGCTGTCACTCACCGGTGATGGGGAGAGAGATGCGGACTGTCACATACCTGTTATGCTGAGACAGCTGGGGGCTGTCACATACCTGTGATGGGGAGAGAGCTGGGGGCTGCCACATACCTGTGATGGGGAGAGAGCTGGGGGCTATCACATACCTGTGATGTGGAGACAGCTGGGGGCTGTCACATACCTGTGATGGGTAGAGAGCTGGGGGCTGTCACTCACCTGTGAAGGGGAGAGAGCTGGGGGCTTTCACGCACCTATGATATGGAGACAACTGGGGACGGTCACACACCTCTGATGGGGAGAGAGCTTGTCGTTGTCACATACCTGTGATGTGGAGACTGCTGGGGGCTATCGTATACCTGTAATTGGGAGAGAGCTGGGGGCCGTCACTCACCTGTGATGGGGAGACAGTTTCTGGCTGTCACACACCTGTGATGGGGAGAGAGATGGGGACTGTCACATACCTGTGATGCTGTTACAGCTGGGGGCTGTCACATACTTGTGATGGGGAGAGAGCTGAGGGCTGTTACTCACCTGAGATGGGAAGAGAGATGAGGTATGTCAATCACCTGTGATGGGGAGTGAGCTGGGGCTGTCACGCACCTGTTATATGGAGACAGCTGGGGTCGGTCACACACCTGTGATGGGTAGACAGTTGGGGTCTGCCAGGCAACTGTGATGCGGTGACACCTGGGGTCTGTCAACTACCTCTGATGGGGAGAGAGCTGGGGGGTGTCACTCACCTGAGATGGGGAGAGAGCTGGGGGCTGTCACTCACCTGTGATGTGGAGAGAGCTGGGGACTGTCACTCACCTGTGAAGGGGAGAGAGCTGGGCGTTGTCACGCACCTGTGATATGGAGATAGATGGGGACGGTCACACACCTGTGATGGAGGGAGAGCTTGGGGCTGTCACACACGTGTGATGGCACGGGAGATGGGGACTGTCTAACACCTGTGATGGGGACAGAGGTGGGGTCTCTCACATACCTGAGAAGGGGAAGGGATAGGGACTGTCACTCCCCTGTGATGGGGAGAGAGCTGGGGACTGACACACCTGTGATGGGGAGAGAGCTGGGGGCTGTCACTCACCTCTAATGGGGAGAGAGCTCGCGGCTATCACACACCTGTGATGGGGAATGACATGCGGACTGTCAAACACCTGTGATGGGGAGAGAACTGGGGCTGTCACATACATGTGATGCGGAGACAGCTGGTGTCTTTCACATACCTGTGATGTGGAGACAGCTAAGGGCTAACACATACTTGTGATGGGGAGAAAGTTGGGTGCTGTCAGGCATCTGTGATGTGGAGACAGCTGAGAGTTGTCACATACCTGTGATTGGGAGATAGCTGGGGTCTGTCACTCACCTATGATCTGGAGAGAGCTGGGGGCTATCACACAGTTTTGATGGGGAGAGAGATGGGGACTGTCACATACCTGTGACGGGTAGAGCTGGGGGCCGCCACTCACCTGTGATGGGGAGAGAGCTGGGGGCTGTCACTCACCTGTAATGAGGAGAGAGATGGGGGCTGTCTCTCACCTGTGATGGGGAGAGAGCTGGGGGCTGTCATCCACCTGTGAAGGGGAGAGAGCTGGGCGTTGTCACTCACCTGTGATATGGAGAGAGCTGGGGTCGGTCAAACACCTATGATGGGGAGAGAGCTTGTGTTTGTCACATACCTGTGATATAGAGACAGCTGTGGTCTATCACATACCTATAATGGGGAGACAGCTGGGGGCTGTGACATACCTGTGATGGGGAGAGAGTAGGAGGCTTTTACGCACCTGTGATATAGACAGCTGGGGACGGTCACACAACTGTGATGGGGAGAGAGCTGGTGGCTGTCACTCACTTGTGATGGGGAGAGAGATGGGGGCTGTCAATCAACTGTGATGGGGCGAGAGCTGGGGGCTGTCATCCACCTGTGAAGGGGAAAGAGCTGGGGCTTTCTCGCACCTGTGATATGGAGACAGCTGGGGATGGTCACACACCTGTGACGAGGAGAGAGCTTGGCGTTGTCACATACCTCTGATGTGGAGACAGCTGGGGGTTGTCACATACCTGTTATGGGGAGAGACTTGGGGTTTGTCAGGCAACTGTGATGTGGAGACAGCTGGGGGCTGTCACATACCTGTGATGGGGAGAGAGCTTGGGGCTGTAACTCACCGGTGATGGGGAGAGAGCTGTGGGATGTCACACACCTGTGATGGGGAGAGAGCTTGGGGTTGTCACACACCTCTGATGGGGAGAGAGATGGGGATTGTCACTTACTTTTAATGCTAAGACAGATGGGGGCTGTCACACTACTGTGATTGGGGGAGAGCTGGGGGCTCACACATACCTATGATGCAGAGACAGCTAGTGGTTGTCACATCCCTGTGACGTGGAGACAATGGGGGTTGTGATATACATGTGATTGGAAGAGAGTTGGGGGCTGTTATGGTCCTGTGATGCGGAGAAAATTGGGGGCTCTCATATACCTGTGTTGGGTAGAGAGCTGGGATCTCTTGCTCACCTGAAATGGGGAGAGAGCTGGGGTCTTTCACACACCTGTGATGGGGAAAGAGATGGGGACTGTCAAACACCTGTGATGGGGAGAGACCTGGGGGCTGTCAGATACCTGTGATGCGGAGACAGCTGGTGTGTTTCACATACCTGTGATGTGGAGAGAGCTGGGGGCTGCCACATACCTGTGATGGGGAAAAAGTTGGGGGCTCTCAGGCTCCTGTGATGTGGAATCAGCTGGGGGCTGTCACATACCTGTGATGGGGAGAAAGCTGGGGCCTATCACTCACCTGTGATGGGGAGAGAGCTGGGGTCTGTCGCACACCTGTGATGGGGAGAGAGCTGGGGGTTGTCACTCCCCTATGATGGGGAGAGAGCTGGGGCTCACATATACCTGTGATGCGTAGACAGCTAGTGGTTGTCACATACCTGTGATGTGGAGACAATGGGCGTTGTGACATACCTGTGATGGGGAGAGAGTTGGGGGCTGTTAGGCTCCTTTGATGCGGAGACAGCTAAGGTCTCTCAGACACCTGTGATGGGGAGAGAGCTGGGGGCTGTCACTCACCTGTGATGGGGCGAGAGCTGGTGGCTGTCACACACCTGTGAATGGGAGAGAGCTGGGCATTGTCACTCACCTGTGATATGGAGACACCTGGGGACGGTCACACACCTGTGATGGAGAGAGAGCTGGGGGCTGTCACTCACTTGTGATGGGGAGAGAGATGGGGGCTGTCACATACGTGTGTTGGAGCGATAGCTAGGGGCCGTCACCCACCTGTGAAAGGGAGAGAGCTGGGGGCTTTCACGCACCTGTGATATGGAGACGGCTGGGGAGGGTCACATACCTGTGATGGGGAGAGAGCTGGGGGCTGTCACTCACTTGTGATGGGGAGAGCGATGGGGGCAGTGAATCAACTGTGATGGGGCGAGAGCTGGGGGCTGTCACCCACCTCTGATATGGAGACAGCTGGGGATGGTCACACACCTGTGATGAGGAGAGAGCTTGGCGTTGTCACATACCTATGATGTGGCGACAGCTGGGGGTTCTCACATACCTGTGATGGGGAGAGACTTGGGGTTTGTCAGGCACATGTGGTGCGGAGACAGATGGGGGCTGTCACATACCTGTTATGGGGAGAGATCAGGGGGCTGTATCTCACCGGTGATAGGGAGAGAGCTGGGGGATGTCACACACCTGTGATGGGGAGAGAGCTTGGGTTTGTCACACACCTGTGATGGGGAGAGAGATGGGGATTGTCACTTACTTGTAATTCTAAGACAGCTGGGGGCTGTCACACTGCTGTGATTGGGAGAGAGCTGGGGGCTGTCTCTCACCGGGGATGCGGAAAGAGCTGGGGGATGTCACACACCTGTGATGGGAAGGGAGCTTGGGGCTCTCACTCACTTGTGAAGGGGAAAGAGATGGGGACTGTCAAACACTTCTGATGGGGAGAGTGCTGGGGCAAGTCACATACCTGTGATGCGGAGTAAGGTAGTTGCTGTCACATACTTGTGATGTGGAGACAGCTGGGGGCTGTCACATACCTGTGATGGGGAGAGAGCTGAGGGCTATCACTCACCTGTGATGGGGAGAGAGCTGGGGTCTGTCACACACCTGTGATGGGGAGAGAGCTGGGCACTGTCAAGCATCTATGATGGGGAGAGAGCTGGGGGCTGTCACATACCTGTGATGCAGATAGAGCTGGTGGCTGTCACATACCTGTGATGTGGAGACAGCTTGCGACTGTAACATACCTGTGATGGGGAGAGAGTTGGGAGCTGTCAGACACCTTTGATGCGGAGACAGCTGTGGGCTGTCACATACTTGTGATGGGGAGACAGCCGGGGGCCGTCACTCACCTGTGATGGGGAGAGAGGTGGGGGCTGTCACACACCTGTGATGGGGAGAGAGATGGGGACTGTCACATACCTGTGAGGCGGAGACAGCTGGGGGTTGTCACACACCTGTGATGGGGAGAGAGTTGGGTCCTGTCAGGCACTTGTGATGCAGAGAGAGCTGGGGGCTGTCACATGCCTGTGATGTGGAGACAGCTGGGGCCTGTCACATACCTGTGATGGGGAGAGAGCTGGGGGCTATCACTCACCTGTGATTGGGAGAGAGTTGGGGATTGTCACATACTTGTAATGCTGAGACAGCTGGGGACTCTCAAACACCTCTGATGGGGAGAGGCCTTGGGATTGCCCCATACATGTGATGTGGAGACAGCTGGGAGCTGCCACATACCTAAAATGGGGAGACAGCTGGGGGCAGTCACATACCTGTGATGTGGAGACAGCTGGGGCCTGTCAAATATTTGTGATGGGGAGAGAGTTTGGGCTCTCACATACCTGTGATGCAGAGAGAGCTGGTGGCTGTCACATACCTGTGATTTGGAGACAGCTGGTGGTTGTCACATACCTGTGATGGGGAGAGAGCTGGGGTCTGTCCCTCGCCTGTGATTGGGAGAGAGCTGTGGGTTGTCACATACCTGTGAGGCCGAAACAGCTGTGGGTTGTCAAATAGCTCTGATGGGGAGAGAGTTGGGGCCTGTCACGCACCTGTGATGTGGAGACAGCTGGGGGCTGTCACATACCTGTGATGGGGAGAGAGCTGCGGACTGTCAAACACCTATGATGGGGAGAGAGCTGGGGGCTGTCAGTCACCTGTGATGTGTAGACTGCTGGTGGCTGTCACATACCTATGATGGGGAGAGAGCTGCGGGCTGTCACACACCTGTGATGGGGAGAGAGTTGGGGATTGTCACATACTTGTAATGCTGAGACAGCTGGGGGCTGTCACACCCCGGTGATGGGTGTAGAGCTGGGGTTGTCACTCACCGGTGATGGGGAGAGAGATGCGGACTGTCACATACCTGTTATGCTGAGACAGCTGGGGGCTGTCACATACCTGTGATGGGGAAAGAGCTGGGGGCTGTCACATACCTGTGATGTGGAGACAGGTGGGGGCTGTCACATACTTGTGATGGGGAGAGAGCTGGGGGCTGTCACTCACCTGTGATCAGGAGAGAGATTGGGGCTGTCACCCACCTGTGAAGGGGAGAGAGCTGGGGGCTTTCACGCACCTGTGATATGGAGACAACTGGGGACGGTCACGCACGTGTGATGGGGAGAGAGCTGGGGACTGACACACCTGTGATGGGGAGAGAGCTGGGGGCTGTCACTCACCTCTAATGGGGAGAGAGCTCGCGGCTATCACAAACCTGTGATGGGGAAACACAGGCGGACTGTCAAACACCTGTGATGGGGAGAGACCTGGGGGCTGTCACATACCTGTGATGCGGAGACAGCTGGTGTCTTTCACATACCTGTGATGTGGAGACAGCTAAGGGCTAACACATACCTGTGATGGGGAGAAAGTTGGCTGCTCTCAGGCATCTGTGATGTGGAGACAGATGGGAGTTGTCACATACCTGTGATTGGGAGAAAGCTGCGGTCTGTCACTCACCTATGATGTGAAGAGAGCTGGGGGCTATCACACAGCTTTGATGGGGAGAGAGATGTGGACTGTCACATACCTGTGACGCTGAGACAGCTGGGGGCTGTCACGTAACTGTGACGGGTAGAGCAGGGGCCGCAACTCACCTGTGATGGGGAGAGAGCTGGGGGCTGTCACTCACCTGTAATGAGGAGAGAGATGGGGGCTATCTCTCACCTGTGATGGGGAGAGAGCTGGGGGCTGTCACATACCTGTGATGAGGAGAGACTTGGGGTTTGTCATGCACCTGTGATGCGGAGACAGCTGGGGGCTGTCACATACCTGTGATGGGGAGAGAGCTGGGGGCTGTAACTCACCAGTGATGGGGAGAGAGCTGGGGCATGTAACACACCTGTGATGGGGAGAGAGCTTGGGGTTGTCACACACCTGTGATGGGGAGAGAGATGGGGATTGTCACTTACTTGTAATGCTGAGACAGCTGGGGGCTGTCTCACACCGGTGATGGGGAGAGAGCTGCGGACTGTCAAACACCTATGATGGGGAGAGAGCTGGGGGCTGTCAGTCACCTGTGATGTGGAGACTGCTGGTGGCTGTCACATACCTGTGATGGGGAGAGAGCTGCGGGCTGTCACACACCTGTGATGGGGAGAGAGTTGGGGATTGTCACATACTTGTAATGCTGAGACAGCTGGGGGCTGTCACACCCCAGTGATGGGTGTAGAGCTGGGGCTGTCACTCACCGGTGATGGGGAGAGAGATGCGGACTGTCACATACCTGTTATGCTGAGACAGCTGGGGGCTGTCACATACCTGTGATGGGGAGAGAGCTGGGGGCTGCCACATACCTGTGATGGGGAGAGAGCTGGGGGCTATCACATACCTGTGATGTGGAGACAGCTGGGGGCTGTCACATACCTGTGATGGGTAGAGAGCTGGGGGCTGTCACTCACCTGTGAAGGGGAGAGAGCTGGGGGCTTTCACGCACCTATGATATGGAGACAACTGGGGACGGTCACACACCTCTGATGGGGAGAGAGCTTGTCGTTGTCACATACCTGTGATGTGGAGACTGCTGGGGGCTATCGTATACCTGTAATTGGGAGAGAGCTGGGGGCCGTCACTCACCTGTGATGGGGAGACAGTTTCTGGCTGTCACACACCTGTGATGGGGAGAGAGATGGGGACTGTCACATACCTGTGATGCTGTTACAGCTGGGGGCTGTCACATACTTGTGATGGGGAGAGAGCTGAGGGCTGTTACTCACCTGAGATGGGAAGAGAGATGAGGTATGTCAATCACCTGTGATGGGGAGTGAGCTGGGGCTGTCACGCACCTGTTATATGGAGACAGCTGGGGTCGGTCACACACCTGTGATGGGTAGACAGTTGGGGTCTGCCAGGCAACTGTGATGCGGTGACACCTGGGGTCTGTCAACTACCTCTGATGGGGAGAGAGCTGGGGGGTGTCACTCACCTGAGATGGGGAGAGAGCTGGGGGCTGTCACTCACCTGTGATGTGGAGAGAGCTGGGGACTGTCACTCACCTGTGAAGGGGAGAGAGCTGGGCGTTGTCACGCACCTGTGATATGGAGATAGATGGGGACGGTCACACACCTGTGATGGAGGGAGAGCTTGGGGCTGTCACACACGTGTGATGGCACGGGAGATGGGGACTGTCTAACACCTGTGATGGGGACAGAGGTGGGGTCTCTCACATACCTGAGAAGGGGAAGGGATAGGGACTGTCACTCCCCTGTGATGGGGAGAGAGCTGGGGACTGACACACCTGTGATGGGGAGAGAGCTGGGGGCTGTCACTCACCTCTAATGGGGAGAGAGCTCGCGGCTATCACACACCTGTGATGGGGAATGACATGCGGACTGTCAAACACCTGTGATGGGGAGAGAACTGGGGCTGTCACATACATGTGATGCGGAGACAGCTGGTGTCTTTCACATACCTGTGATGTGGAGACAGCTAAGGGCTAACACATACTTGTGATGGGGAGAAAGTTGGGTGCTGTCAGGCATCTGTGATGTGGAGACAGCTGAGAGTTGTCACATACCTGTGATTGGGAGATAGCTGGGGTCTGTCACTCACCTATGATCTGGAGAGAGCTGGGGGCTATCACACAGTTTTGATGGGGAGAGAGATGGGGACTGTCACATACCTGTGACGGGTAGAGCTGGGGGCCGCCACTCACCTGTGATGGGGAGAGAGCTGGGGGCTGTCACTCACCTGTAATGAGGAGAGAGATGGGGGCTGTCTCTCACCTGTGATGGGGAGAGAGCTGGGGGCTGTCATCCACCTGTGAAGGGGAGAGAGCTGGGCGTTGTCACTCACCTGTGATATGGAGAGAGCTGGGGTCGGTCAAACACCTATGATGGGGAGAGAGCTTGTGTTTGTCACATACCTGTGATATAGAGACAGCTGTGGTCTATCACATACCTATAATGGGGAGACAGCTGGGGGCTGTGACATACCTGTGATGGGGAGAGAGTAGGAGGCTTTTACGCACCTGTGATATAGACAGCTGGGGACGGTCACACAACTGTGATGGGGAGAGAGCTGGTGGCTGTCACTCACTTGTGATGGGGAGAGAGATGGGGGCTGTCAATCAACTGTGATGGGGCGAGAGCTGGGGGCTGTCATCCACCTGTGAAGGGGAAAGAGCTGGGGCTTTCTCGCACCTGTGATATGGAGACAGCTGGGGATGGTCACACACCTGTGACGAGGAGAGAGCTTGGCGTTGTCACATACCTCTGATGTGGAGACAGCTGGGGGTTGTCACATACCTGTTATGGGGAGAGACTTGGGGTTTGTCAGGCAACTGTGATGTGGAGACAGCTGGGGGCTGTCACATACCTGTGATGGGGAGAGAGCTTGGGGCTGTAACTCACCGGTGATGGGGAGAGAGCTGTGGGATGTCACACACCTGTGATGGGGAGAGAGCTTGGGGTTGTCACACACCTCTGATGGGGAGAGAGATGGGGATTGTCACTTACTTTTAATGCTAAGACAGATGGGGGCTGTCACACTACTGTGATTGGGGGAGAGCTGGGGGCTCACACATACCTATGATGCAGAGACAGCTAGTGGTTGTCACATCCCTGTGACGTGGAGACAATGGGGGTTGTGATATACATGTGATTGGGAGAGAGTTGGGGGCTGTTATGGTCCTGTGATGCGGAGAAAATTGGGGGCTCTCATATACCTGTGTTGGGTAGAGAGCTGGGATCTCTTGCTCACCTGAAATGGGGAGAGAGCTGGGGTCTTTCACACACCTGTGATGGGGAAAGAGATGGGGACTGTCAAACACCTGTGATGGGGAGAGACCTGGGGGCTGTCAGATACCTGTGATGCGGAGACAGCTGGTGTGTTTCACATACCTGTGATGTGGAGAGAGCTGGGGGCTGCCACATACCTGTGATGGGGAAAAAGTTGGGGGCTCTCAGGCTCCTGTGATGTGGAATCAGCTGGGGGCTGTCACATACCTGTGATGGGGAGAAAGCTGGGGCCTATCACTCACCTGTGATGGGGAGAGAGCTGGGGTCTGTCGCACACCTGTGATGGGGAGAGAGCTGGGGGTTGTCACTCCCCTATGATGGGGAGAGAGCTGGGGCTCACATATACCTGTGATGCGTAGACAGCTAGTGGTTGTCACATACCTGTGATGTGGAGACAATGGGCGTTGTGACATACCTGTGATGGGGAGAGAGTTGGGGGCTGTTAGGCTCCTTTGATGCGGAGACAGCTAAGGTCTCTCAGACACCTGTGATGGGGAGAGAGCTGGGGGCTGTCACTCACCTGTGATGGGGCGAGAGCTGGTGGCTGTCACACACCTGTGAATGGGAGAGAGCTGGGCATTGTCACTCACCTGTGATATGGAGACACCTGGGGACGGTCACACACCTGTGATGGAGAGAGAGCTGGGGGCTGTCACTCACTTGTGATGGGGAGAGAGATGGGGGCTGTCACATACGTGTGTTGGAGCGATAGCTAGGGGCCGTCACCCACCTGTGAAAGGGAGAGAGCTGGGGGCTTTCACGCACCTGTGATATGGAGACGGCTGGGGAGGGTCACATACCTGTGATGGGGAGAGAGCTGGGGGCTGTCACTCACTTGTGATGGGGAGAGCGATGGGGGCAGTGAATCAACTGTGATGGGGCGAGAGCTGGGGGCTGTCACCCACCTCTGATATGGAGACAGCTGGGGATGGTCACACACCTGTGATGAGGAGAGAGCTTGGCGTTGTCACATACCTATGATGTGGCGACAGCTGGGGGTTCTCACATACCTGTGATGGGGAGAGACTTGGGGTTTGTCAGGCACATGTGGTGCGGAGACAGATGGGGGCTGTCACATACCTGTTATGGGGAGAGATCAGGGGGCTGTATCTCACCGGTGATAGGGAGAGAGCTGGGGGATGTCACACACCTGTGATGGGGAGAGAGCTTGGGTTTGTCACACACCTGTGATGGGGAGAGAGATGGGGATTGTCACTTACTTGTAATTCTAAGACAGCTGGGGGCTGTCACACTGCTGTGATTGGGAGAGAGCTGGGGGCTGTCTCTCACCGGGGATGCGGAAAGAGCTGGGGGATGTCACACACCTGTGATGGGAAGGGAGCTTGGGGCTCTCACTCACTTGTGAAGGGGAAAGAGATGGGGACTGTCAAACACTTCTGATGGGGAGAGTGCTGGGGCAAGTCACATACCTGTGATGCGGAGTAAGGTAGTTGCTGTCACATACTTGTGATGTGGAGACAGCTGGGGGCTGTCACATACCTGTGATGGGGAGAGAGCTGAGGGCTATCACTCACCTGTGATGGGGAGAGAGCTGGGGTCTGTCACACACCTGTGATGGGGAGAGAGCTGGGCACTGTCAAGCACCTATGATGGGGAGAGAGCTGGGGGCTGTCACATACCTGTGATGCAGATAGAGCTGGTGGCTGTCACATACCTGTGATGTGGAGACAGCTTGCGACTGTAACATACCTGTGATGGGGAGAGAGTTGGGAGCTGTCAGACACCTTTGATGCGGAGACAGCTGTGGGCTGTCACATACTTGTGATGGGGAGACAGCCGGGGGCCGTCACTCACCTGTGATGGGGAGAGAGGTGGGGGCTGTCACACACCTGTGATGGGGAGAGAGGTGGGGGCTGTCACACACCTGTGATGGGGAGAGAGGTGGGGGCTGTCACACACCTGTGATGGGGAGAGAGATGGGGACTGTCACATACCTGTGAGGCGGAGACAGCTGGGGGTTGTCACACACCTGTGATGGGGAGAGAGTTGGGTCCTGTCAGGCACTTGTGATGCAGAGAGAGCTGGGGGCTGTCACATGCCTGTGATGTGGAGACAGCTGGGGCCTGTCACATACCTGTGATGGGGAGAGAGCTGGGGGCTATCACTCACCTGTGATTGGGAGAGAGTTGGGGATTGTCACATACTTGTAATGCTGAGACAGCTGGGGACTCTCAAACACCTCTGATGGGGAGAGGCCTTGGGATTGCCCCATACATGTGATGTGGAGACAGCTGGGAGCTGCCACATACCTAAAATGGGGAGACAGCTGGGGGCAGTCACATACCTGTGATGTGGAGACAGCTGGGGCCTGTCAAATATTTGTGATGGGGAGAGAGTTTGGGCTCTCACATACCTGTGATGCAGAGAGAGCTGGTGGCTGTCACATACCTGTGATTTGGAGACAGCTGGTGGTTGTCACATACCTGTGATGGGGAGAGAGCTGGGGTCTGTCCCTCGCCTGTGATTGGGAGAGAGCTGTGGGTTGTCACATACCTGTGAGGCCGAAACAGCTGTGGGTTGTCAAATAGCTCTGATGGGGAGAGAGTTGGGGCCTGTCACGCACCTGTGATGTGGAGACAGCTGGGGGCTGTCACATACCTGTGATGGGGAGAGAGCTGCGGACTGTCAAACACCTATGATGGGGAGAGAGCTGGGGGCTGTCAGTCACCTGTGATGTGTAGACTGCTGGTGGCTGTCACATACCTATGATGGGGAGAGAGCTGCGGGCTGTCACACACCTGTGATGGGGAGAGAGTTGGGGATTGTCACATACTTGTAATGCTGAGACAGCTGGGGGCTGTCACACCCCGGTGATGGGTGTAGAGCTGGGGTTGTCACTCACCGGTGATGGGGAGAGAGATGCGGACTGTCACATACCTGTTATGCTGAGACAGCTGGGGGCTGTCACATACCTGTGATGGGGAAAGAGCTGGGGGCTGTCACATACCTGTGATGTGGAGACAGGTGGGGGCTGTCACATACTTGTGATGGGGAGAGAGCTGGGGGCTGTCACTCACCTGTGATCAGGAGAGAGATTGGGGCTGTCACCCACCTGTGAAGGGGAGAGAGCTGGGGGCTTTCACGCACCTGTGATATGGAGACAACTGGGGACGGTCACGCACGTGTGATGGGGAGAGAGCTGGGGACTGACACACCTGTGATGGGGAGAGAGCTGGGGGCTGTCACTCACCTCTAATGGGGAGAGAGCTCGCGGCTATCACAAACCTGTGATGGGGAAACACAGGCGGACTGTCAAACACCTGTGATGGGGAGAGACCTGGGGGCTGTCACATACCTGTGATGTGGAGACAGCTGGGGGCTGTCACATACCTGTGATGGGGAGAGAGCTGGGGGCTGTCACTCACCTGTGATCAGGAGAGAGCTTGGGGCTGTCACCCACCTGTGAAGGGGAGAGAGCTGGGGGCTTTCACGCACCTGTGATATGGAGACAACTGGGGACGGTCACACACCTCTGATGGGGAGAGAGCTTGTCGTTGTCACATACCTGTGATGTGGAGACTGCTGGGGGCTATCATATACCTGTAATTGGGAGAGAGCTGGGGGCCGTCACTCACCTGTGATGGGGAGACAGTTTCTGGCTGTCACACACCTGTGATGGGGAGAGAGATGGGGACTGTCACATACCTGTGATGCTGTTACAGCTGGGGGCTGTCACATACTTGTGATGGGGAGAGAGCTGAGGGCTGTTACTCACCTGAGATGGGAAGAGAGATGAGGTATGTCAATCACCTGTGATGGGGAGCGAGCTGGGGCTGTCACGCACCTGTTATATGGAGACAGCTGGGGTCGGTCACACACCTGTGATGGGTAGAGAGTTGGGGTCTGCCAGGCAACTGTGATGCGGTGACACCTGGGGTCTGTCAACTACCTCTGATGGGGAGAGAGCTGGGGGGTGTCACTCACCTGAGATGGGGAGAGAGCTGGGGGCTGTCACTCACCTGTGATGTGGAGAGAGCTGGGGACTGTCACTCACCTGTGAAGGGGAGAGAGCTGGGCGTTGTCACGCACCTGTGATATGGAGATAGATGGGGACGGTCACACACCTGTGATGGAGGGAGAGCTTGGGGCTGTCACACACGTGTGATGGCACGGGAGATGGGGACTGTCTAACACCTGTGATGGGGACAGAGGTGGGGTCTCTCACATACCTGAGAAGGGGAAGGGATAGGGACTGTCACTCCCCTGTGATGGGGAGAGAGCTGGGGACTGACACACCTGTGATGGGGAGAGAGCTGGGGGCTGTCACTCACCTCTAATGGGGAGAGAGCTCGCGGCTATCACACACCTGTGATGGGGAATGACATGCGGACTGTCAAACACCTGTGATGGGGAGAGAACTGGGGCTGTCACATACATGTGATGCGGAGACAGCTGGTGTCTTTCACATACCTGTGATGTGGAGACAGCTAAGGGCTAACACATACTTGTGATGGGGAGAAAGTTGGGTGCTGTCAGGCATCTGTGATGTGGAGACAGCTGAGAGTTGTCACATACCTGTGATTGGGAGATAGCTGGGGTCTGTCACTCACCTATGATCTGGAGAGAGCTGGGGGCTATCACACAGTTTTGATGGGGAGAGAGATGGGGACTGTCACATACCTGTGACGGGTAGAGCTGGGGGCCGCCACTCACCTGTGATGGGGAGAGAGCTGGGGGCTGTCACTCACCTGTAATGAGGAGAGAGATGGGGGCTGTCTCTCACCTGTGATGGGGAGAGAGCTGGGGGCTGTCATCCACCTGTGAAGGGGAGAGAGCTGGGCGTTGTCACTCACCTGTGATATGGAGAGAGCTGGGGTCGGTCAAACACCTATGATGGGGAGAGAGCTTGTGTTTGTCACATACCTGTGATATAGAGACAGCTGTGGTCTATCACATACCTATAATGGGGAGACAGCTGGGGGCTGTGACATACCTGTGATGGGGAGAGAGTAGGAGGCTTTTACGCACCTGTGATATAGACAGCTGGGGACGGTCACACAACTGTGATGGGGAGAGAGCTGGTGGCTGTCACTCACTTGTGATGGGGAGAGAGATGGGGGCTGTCAATCAACTGTGATGGGGCGAGAGCTGGGGGCTGTCATCCACCTGTGAAGGGGAAAGAGCTGGGGCTTTCTCGCACCTGTGATATGGAGACAGCTGGGGATGGTCACACACCTGTGACGAGGAGAGAGCTTGGCGTTGTCACATACCTCTGATGTGGAGACAGCTGGGGGTTGTCACATACCTGTTATGGGGAGAGACTTGGGGTTTGTCAGGCAACTGTGATGTGGAGACAGCTGGGGGCTGTCACATACCTGTGATGGGGAGAGAGCTTGGGGCTGTAACTCACCGGTGATGGGGAGAGAGCTGTGGGATGTCACACACCTGTGATGGGGAGAGAGCTTGGGGTTGTCACACACCTCTGATGGGGAGAGAGATGGGGATTGTCACTTACTTTTAATGCTAAGACAGATGGGGGCTGTCACACTACTGTGATTGGGGGAGAGCTGGGGGCTCACACATACCTATGATGCAGAGACAGCTAGTGGTTGTCACATCCCTGTGACGTGGAGACAATGGGGGTTGTGATATACATGTGATTGGGAGAGAGTTGGGGGCTGTTATGGTCCTGTGATGCGGAGAAAATTGGGGGCTCTCATATACCTGTGTTGGGTAGAGAGCTGGGATCTCTTGCTCACCTGAAATGGGGAGAGAGCTGGGGTCTTTCACACACCTGTGATGGGGAAAGAGATGGGGACTGTCAAACACCTGTGATGGGGAGAGACCTGGGGGCTGTCAGATACCTGTGATGCGGAGACAGCTGGTGTGTTTCACATACCTGTGATGTGGAGAGAGCTGGGGGCTGCCACATACCTGTGATGGGGAAAAAGTTGGGGGCTCTCAGGCTCCTGTGATGTGGAATCAGCTGGGGGCTGTCACATACCTGTGATGGGGAGAAAGCTGGGGCCTATCACTCACCTGTGATGGGGAGAGAGCTGGGGTCTGTCGCACACCTGTGATGGGGAGAGAGCTGGGGGTTGTCACTCC
This sequence comes from Balaenoptera ricei, assembly GCF_028023285.1. Taxonomy (NCBI): domain Eukaryota; kingdom Metazoa; phylum Chordata; class Mammalia; order Artiodactyla; family Balaenopteridae; genus Balaenoptera; species Balaenoptera ricei. The sequence goes on from NC_082654.1 coordinate 89,286,563, forward strand.
CCTATGATGGGGAGAGAGCTGGGGCTCACATATACCTGTGATGCGTAGACAGCTAGTGGTTGTCACATACCTGTGATGTGGAGACAATGGGCGTTGTGACATACCTGTGATGGGGAGAGAGTTGGGGGCTGTTAGGCTCCTTTGATGCGGAGACAGCTAAGGTCTCTCAGACACCTGTGATGGGGAGAGAGCTGGGGGCTGTCACTCACCTGTGATGGGGCGAGAGCTGGTGGCTGTCACACACCTGTGAATGGGAGAGAGCTGGGCATTGTCACTCACCTGTGATATGGAGACACCTGGGGACGGTCACACACCTGTGATGGAGAGAGAGCTGGGGGCTGTCACTCACTTGTGATGGGGAGAGAGATGGGGGCTGTCACATACGTGTGTTGGAGCGATAGCTAGGGGCCGTCACCCACCTGTGAAAGGGAGAGAGCTGGGGGCTTTCACGCACCTGTGATATGGAGACGGCTGGGGAGGGTCACATACCTGTGATGGGGAGAGAGCTGGGGGCTGTCACTCACTTGTGATGGGGAGAGCGATGGGGGCAGTGAATCAACTGTGATGGGGCGAGAGCTGGGGGCTGTCACCCACCTCTGATATGGAGACAGCTGGGGATGGTCACACACCTGTGATGAGGAGAGAGCTTGGCGTTGTCACATACCTATGATGTGGCGACAGCTGGGGGTTCTCACATACCTGTGATGGGGAGAGACTTGGGGTTTGTCAGGCACATGTGGTGCGGAGACAGATGGGGGCTGTCACATACCTGTTATGGGGAGAGATCAGGGGGCTGTATCTCACCGGTGATAGGGAGAGAGCTGGGGGATGTCACACACCTGTGATGGGGAGAGAGCTTGGGTTTGTCACACACCTGTGATGGGGAGAGAGATGGGGATTGTCACTTACTTGTAATTCTAAGACAGCTGGGGGCTGTCACACTGCTGTGATTGGGAGAGAGCTGGGGGCTGTCTCTCACCGGGGATGCGGAAAGAGCTGGGGGATGTCACACACCTGTGATGGGAAGGGAGCTTGGGGCTCTCACTCACTTGTGAAGGGGAAAGAGATGGGGACTGTCAAACACTTCTGATGGGGAGAGTGCTGGGGCAAGTCACATACCTGTGATGCGGAGTAAGGTAGTTGCTGTCACATACTTGTGATGTGGAGACAGCTGGGGGCTGTCACATACCTGTGATGGGGAGAGAGCTGAGGGCTATCACTCACCTGTGATGGGGAGAGAGCTGGGGTCTGTCACACACCTGTGATGGGGAGAGAGCTGGGCACTGTCAAGCATCTATGATGGGGAGAGAGCTGGGGGCTGTCACATACCTGTGATGCAGATAGAGCTGGTGGCTGTCACATACCTGTGATGTGGAGACAGCTTGCGACTGTAACATACCTGTGATGGGGAGAGAGTTGGGAGCTGTCAGACACCTTTGATGCGGAGACAGCTGTGGGCTGTCACATACTTGTGATGGGGAGACAGCCGGGGGCCGTCACTCACCTGTGATGGGGAGAGAGGTGGGGGCTGTCACACACCTGTGATGGGGAGAGAGATGGGGACTGTCACATACCTGTGAGGCGGAGACAGCTGGGGGTTGTCACACACCTGTGATGGGGAGAGAGTTGGGTCCTGTCAGGCACTTGTGATGCAGAGAGAGCTGGGGGCTGTCACATGCCTGTGATGTGGAGACAGCTGGGGCCTGTCACATACCTGTGATGGGGAGAGAGCTGGGGGCTATCACTCACCTGTGATTGGGAGAGAGTTGGGGATTGTCACATACTTGTAATGCTGAGACAGCTGGGGACTCTCAAACACCTCTGATGGGGAGAGGCCTTGGGATTGCCCCATACATGTGATGTGGAGACAGCTGGGAGCTGCCACATACCTAAAATGGGGAGACAGCTGGGGGCAGTCACATACCTGTGATGTGGAGACAGCTGGGGCCTGTCAAATATTTGTGATGGGGAGAGAGTTTGGGCTCTCACATACCTGTGATGCAGAGAGAGCTGGTGGCTGTCACATACCTGTGATTTGGAGACAGCTGGTGGTTGTCACATACCTGTGATGGGGAGAGAGCTGGGGTCTGTCCCTCGCCTGTGATTGGGAGAGAGCTGTGGGTTGTCACATACCTGTGAGGCCGAAACAGCTGTGGGTTGTCAAATAGCTCTGATGGGGAGAGAGTTGGGGCCTGTCACGCACCTGTGATGTGGAGACAGCTGGGGGCTGTCACATACCTGTGATGGGGAGAGAGCTGCGGACTGTCAAACACCTATGATGGGGAGAGAGCTGGGGGCTGTCAGTCACCTGTGATGTGTAGACTGCTGGTGGCTGTCACATACCTATGATGGGGAGAGAGCTGCGGGCTGTCACACACCTGTGATGGGGAGAGAGTTGGGGATTGTCACATACTTGTAATGCTGAGACAGCTGGGGGCTGTCACACCCCGGTGATGGGTGTAGAGCTGGGGTTGTCACTCACCGGTGATGGGGAGAGAGATGCGGACTGTCACATACCTGTTATGCTGAGACAGCTGGGGGCTGTCACATACCTGTGATGGGGAAAGAGCTGGGGGCTGTCACATACCTGTGATGTGGAGACAGGTGGGGGCTGTCACATACTTGTGATGGGGAGAGAGCTGGGGGCTGTCACTCACCTGTGATCAGGAGAGAGATTGGGGCTGTCACCCACCTGTGAAGGGGAGAGAGCTGGGGGCTTTCACGCACCTGTGATATGGAGACAACTGGGGACGGTCACGCACGTGTGATGGGGAGAGAGCTGGGGACTGACACACCTGTGATGGGGAGAGAGCTGGGGGCTGTCACTCACCTCTAATGGGGAGAGAGCTCGCGGCTATCACAAACCTGTGATGGGGAAACACAGGCGGACTGTCAAACACCTGTGATGGGGAGAGACCTGGGGGCTGTCACATACCTGTGATGCGGAGACAGCTGGTGTCTTTCACATACCTGTGATGTGGAGACAGCTAAGGGCTAACACATACCTGTGATGGGGAGAAAGTTGGCTGCTCTCAGGCATCTGTGATGTGGAGACAGATGGGAGTTGTCACATACCTGTGATTGGGAGAAAGCTGCGGTCTGTCACTCACCTATGATGTGAAGAGAGCTGGGGGCTATCACACAGCTTTGATGGGGAGAGAGATGTGGACTGTCACATACCTGTGACGCTGAGACAGCTGGGGGCTGTCACGTAACTGTGACGGGTAGAGCAGGGGCCGCAACTCACCTGTGATGGGGAGAGAGCTGGGGGCTGTCACTCACCTGTAATGAGGAGAGAGATGGGGGCTATCTCTCACCTGTGATGGGGAGAGAGCTGGGGGCTGTCACATACCTGTGATGAGGAGAGACTTGGGGTTTGTCATGCACCTGTGATGCGGAGACAGCTGGGGGCTGTCACATACCTGTGATGGGGAGAGAGCTGGGGGCTGTAACTCACCAGTGATGGGGAGAGAGCTGGGGCATGTAACACACCTGTGATGGGGAGAGAGCTTGGGGTTCTCACACACCTGTGATGGGGAGAGAGATGGGGATTGTCACTTACTTGTAATGCTGAGACAGCTGGGGGCTGTCTCACACCGGTGATGGGGAGAGAGCTGCGGACTGTCAAACACCTATGATGGGGAGAGAGCTGGGGGCTGTCAGTCACCTGTGATGTGGAGACTGCTGGTGGCTGTCACATACCTGTGATGGGGAGAGAGCTGCGGGCTGTCACACACCTGTGATGGGGAGAGAGTTGGGGATTGTCACATACTTGTAATGCTGAGACAGCTGGGGGCTGTCACACCCCGGTGATGGGTGTAGAGCTGGGGCTGTCACTCACCGGTGATGGGGAGAGAGATGCGGACTGTCACATACCTGTTATGCTGAGACAGCTGGGGGCTGTCACATACCTGTGATGGGGAGAGAGCTGGGGGCTGCCACATACCTGTGATGGGGAGAGAGCTGGGGGCTATCACATACCTGTGATGTGGAGACAGCTGGGGGCTGTCACATACCTGTGATGGGTAGAGAGCTGGGGGCTGTCACTCACCTGTGAAGGGGAGAGAGCTGGGGGCTTTCACGCACCTGTGATATGGAGACAACTGGGGACGGTCACACACCTCTGATGGGGAGAGAGCTTGTCGTTGTCACATACCTGTGATGTGGAGACTGCTGGGGGCTATCGTATACCTGTAATTGGGAGAGAGCTGGGGGCCGTCACTCACCTGTGATGGGGAGACAGTTTCTGGCTGTCACACACCTGTGATGGGGAGAGAGATGGGGACTGTCACATACCTGTGATGCTGTTACAGCTGGGGGCTGTCACATACTTGTGATGGGGAGAGAGCTGAGGGCTGTTACTCACCTGAGATGGGAAGAGAGATGAGGTATGTCAATCACCTGTGATGGGGAGTGAGCTGGGGCTGTCACGCACCTGTTATATGGAGACAGCTGGGGTCGGTCACACACCTGTGATGGGTAGACAGTTGGGGTCTGCCAGGCAACTGTGATGCGGTGACACCTGGGGTCTGTCAACTACCTCTGATGGGGAGAGAGCTGGGGGGTGTCACTCACCTGAGATGGGGAGAGAGCTGGGGGCTGTCACTCACCTGTGATGTGGAGAGAGCTGGGGACTGTCACTCACCTGTGAAGGGGAGAGAGCTGGGCGTTGTCACGCACCTGTGATATGGAGATAGATGGGGACGGTCACACACCTGTGATGGAGGGAGAGCTTGGGGCTGTCACACACCTGTGATGGCACGGGAGATGGGGACTGTCTAACACCTGTGATGGGGACAGAGGTGGGGTCTCTCACATACCTGAGAAGGGGAAGGGATAGGGACTGTCACTCCCCTGTGATGGGGAGAGAGCTGGGGACTGACACACCTGTGATGGGGAGAGAGCTGGGGGCTGTCACTCACCTCTAATGGGGAGAGAGCTCGCGGCTATCACACACCTGTGATGGGGAATGACATGCGGACTGTCAAACACCTGTGATGGGGAGAGAACTGGGGCTGTCACATACATGTGATGCGGAGACAGCTGGTGTCTTTCACATACCTGTGATGTGGAGACAGCTAAGGGCTAACACATACTTGTGATGGGGAGAAAGTTGGGTGCTGTCAGGCATCTGTGATGTGGAGACAGCTGAGAGTTGTCACATACCTGTGATTGGGAGATAGCTGGGGTCTGTCACTCACCTATGATCTGGAGAGAGCTGGGGGCTATCACACAGTTTTGATGGGGAGAGAGATGGGGACTGTCACATACCTGTGACGGGTAGAGCTGGGGGCCGCCACTCACCTGTGATGGGGAGAGAGCTGGGGGCTGTCACTCACCTGTAATGAGGAGAGAGATGGGGGCTGTCTCTCACCTGTGATGGGGAGAGAGCTGGGGGCTGTCATCCACCTGTGAAGGGGAGAGAGCTGGGCGTTGTCACTCACCTGTGATATGGAGAGAGCTGGGGTCGGTCAAACACCTATGATGGGGAGAGAGCTTGTGTTTGTCACATACCTGTGATATAGAGACAGCTGTGGTCTATCACATACCTATAATGGGGAGACAGCTGGGGGCTGTGACATACCTGTGATGGGGAGAGAGTAGGAGGCTTTTACGCACCTGTGATATAGACAGCTGGGGACGGTCACACAACTGTGATGGGGAGAGAGCTGGTGGCTGTCACTCACTTGTGATGGGGAGAGAGATGGGGGCTGTCAATCAACTGTGATGGGGCGAGAGCTGGGGGCTGTCATCCACCTGTGAAGGGGAAAGAGCTGGGGCTTTCTCGCACCTGTGATATGGAGACAGCTGGGGATGGTCACACACCTGTGACGAGGAGAGAGCTTGGCGTTGTCACATACCTCTGATGTGGAGACAGCTGGGGGTTGTCACATACCTGTTATGGGGAGAGACTTGGGGTTTGTCAGGCAACTGTGATGTGGAGACAGCTGGGGGCTGTCACATACCTGTGATGGGGAGAGAGCTTGGGGCTGTAACTCACCGGTGATGGGGAGAGAGCTGTGGGATGTCACACACCTGTGATGGGGAGAGAGCTTGGGGTTGTCACACACCTCTGATGGGGAGAGAGATGGGGATTGTCACTTACTTTTAATGCTAAGACAGATGGGGGCTGTCACACTACTGTGATTGGGGGAGAGCTGGGGGCTCACACATACCTATGATGCAGAGACAGCTAGTGGTTGTCACATCCCTGTGACGTGGAGACAATGGGGGTTGTGATATACATGTGATTGGGAGAGAGTTGGGGGCTGTTATGGTCCTGTGATGCGGAGAAAATTGGGGGCTCTCATATACCTGTGTTGGGTAGAGAGCTGGGATCTCTTGCTCACCTGAAATGGGGAGAGAGCTGGGGTCTTTCACACACCTGTGATGGGGAAAGAGATGGGGACTGTCAAACACCTGTGATGGGGACAGACCTGGGGGCTGTCAGATACCTGTGATGCGGAGACAGCTGGTGTGTTTCACATACCTGTGATGTGGAGACAGCTGGGGGCTGCCACATACCTGTGATGGGGAAAAAGTTGGGGGCTCTCAGGCTCCTGTGATGTGGAATCAGCTGGGGGCTGTCACATACCTGTGATGGGGAGAAAGCTGGGGCCTATCACTCACCTGTGATGGGGAGAGAGCTGGGGTCTGTCGCACACCTGTGATGGGGAGAGAGCTGGGGGTTGTCACTCCCCTATGATGGGGAGAGAGCTGGGGCTCACATATACCTGTGATGCGTAGACAGCTAGTGGTTGTCACATACCTGTGATGTGGAGACAATGGGCGTTGTGACATACCTGTGATGGGGAGAGAGTTGGGGGCTGTTAGGCTCCTTTGATGCGGAGACAGCTAAGGTCTCTCAGACACCTGTGATGGGGAGAGAGCTGGGGGCTGTCACTCACCTGTGATGGGGCGAGAGCTGGTGGCTGTCACACACCTGTGAATGGGAGAGAGCTGGGCATTGTCACTCACCTGTGATATGGAGACACCTGGGGACGGTCACACACCTGTGATGGAGAGAGAGCTGGGGGCTGTCACTCACTTGTGATGGGGAGAGAGATGGGGGCTGTCACATACGTGTGTTGGAGCGATAGCTAGGGGCCGTCACCCACCTGTGAAAGGGAGAGAGCTGGGGGCTTTCACGCACCTGTGATATGGAGACGGCTGGGGAGGGTCACATACCTGTGATGGGGAGAGAGCTGGGGGCTGTCACTCACTTGTGATGGGGAGAGCGATGGGGGCAGTGAATCAACTGTGATGGGGCGAGAGCTGGGGGCTGTCACCCACCTCTGATATGGAGACAGCTGGGGATGGTCACACACCTGTGATGAGGAGAGAGCTTGGCGTTGTCACATACCTATGATGTGGCGACAGCTGGGGGTTCTCACATACCTGTGATGGGGAGAGACTTGGGGTTTGTCAGGCACATGTGGTGCGGAGACAGATGGGGGCTGTCACATACCTGTTATGGGGAGAGATCAGGGGGCTGTATCTCACCGGTGATAGGGAGAGAGCTGGGGGATGTCACACACCTGTGATGGGGAGAGAGCTTGGGTTTGTCACACACCTGTGATGGGGAGAGAGATGGGGATTGTCACTTACTTGTAATTCTAAGACAGCTGGGGGCTGTCACACTGCTGTGATTGGGAGAGAGCTGGGGGCTGTCTCTCACCGGGGATGCGGAAAGAGCTGGGGGATGTCACACACCTGTGATGGGAAGGGAGCTTGGGGCTCTCACTCACTTGTGAAGGGGAAAGAGATGGGGACTGTCAAACACTTCTGATGGGGAGAGTGCTGGGGCAAGTCACATACCTGTGATGCGGAGTAAGGTAGTTGCTGTCACATACTTGTGATGTGGAGACAGCTGGGGGCTGTCACATACCTGTGATGGGGAGAGAGCTGAGGGCTATCACTCACCTGTGATGGGGAGAGAGCTGGGGTCTGTCACACACCTGTGATGGGGAGAGAGCTGGGCACTGTCAAGCACCTATGATGGGGAGAGAGCTGGGGGCTGTCACATACCTGTGATGCAGATAGAGCTGGTGGCTGTCACATACCTGTGATGTGGAGACAGCTTGCGACTGTAACATACCTGTGATGGGGAGAGAGTTGGGAGCTGTCAGACACCTTTGATGCGGAGACAGCTGTGGGCTGTCACATACTTGTGATGGGGAGACAGCCGGGGGCCGTCACTCACCTGTGATGGGGAGAGAGGTGGGGGCTGTCACACACCTGTGATGGGGAGAGAGGTGGGGGCTGTCACACACCTGTGATGGGGAGAGAGGTGGGGGCTGTCACACACCTGTGATGGGGAGAGAGATGGGGACTGTCACATACCTGTGAGGCGGAGACAGCTGGGGGTTGTCACACACCTGTGATGGGGAGAGAGTTGGGTCCTGTCAGGCACTTGTGATGCAGAGAGAGCTGGGGGCTGTCACATGCCTGTGATGTGGAGACAGCTGGGGCCTGTCACATACCTGTGATGGGGAGAGAGCTGGGGGCTATCACTCACCTGTGATTGGGAGAGAGTTGGGGATTGTCACATACTTGTAATGCTGAGACAGCTGGGGACTCTCAAACACCTCTGATGGGGAGAGGCCTTGGGATTGCCCCATACATGTGATGTGGAGACAGCTGGGAGCTGCCACATACCTAAAATGGGGAGACAGCTGGGGGCAGTCACATACCTGTGATGTGGAGACAGCTGGGGCCTGTCAAATATTTGTGATGGGGAGAGAGTTTGGGCTCTCACATACCTGTGATGCAGAGAGAGCTGGTGGCTGTCACATACCTGTGATTTGGAGACAGCTGGTGGTTGTCACATACCTGTGATGGGGAGAGAGCTGGGGTCTGTCCCTCGCCTGTGATTGGGAGAGAGCTGTGGGTTGTCACATACCTGTGAGGCCGAAACAGCTGTGGGTTGTCAAATAGCTCTGATGGGGAGAGAGTTGGGGCCTGTCACGCACCTGTGATGTGGAGACAGCTGGGGGCTGTCACATACCTGTGATGGGGAGAGAGCTGCGGACTGTCAAACACCTATGATGGGGAGAGAGCTGGGGGCTGTCAGTCACCTGTGATGTGTAGACTGCTGGTGGCTGTCACATACCTATGATGGGGAGAGAGCTGCGGGCTGTCACACACCTGTGATGGGGAGAGAGTTGGGGATTGTCACATACTTGTAATGCTGAGACAGCTGGGGGCTGTCACACCCCGGTGATGGGTGTAGAGCTGGGGTTGTCACTCACCGGTGATGGGGAGAGAGATGCGGACTGTCACATACCTGTTATGCTGAGACAGCTGGGGGCTGTCACATACCTGTGATGGGGAAAGAGCTGGGGGCTGTCACATACCTGTGATGTGGAGACAGGTGGGGGCTGTCACATACTTGTGATGGGGAGAGAGCTGGGGGCTGTCACTCACCTGTGATCAGGAGAGAGATTGGGGCTGTCACCCACCTGTGAAGGGGAGAGAGCTGGGGGCTTTCACGCACCTGTGATATGGAGACAACTGGGGACGGTCACGCACGTGTGATGGGGAGAGAGCTGGGGACTGACACACCTGTGATGGGGAGAGAGCTGGGGGCTGTCACTCACCTCTAATGGGGAGAGAGCTCGCGGCTATCACACACCTGTGATGGGGAATGACATGCGGACTGTCAAACACCTGTGATGGGGAGAGAACTGGGGCTGTCACATACATGTGATGCGGAGACAGCTGGTGTCTTTCACATACCTGTGATGTGGAGACAGCTAAGGGCTAACACATACTTGTGATGGGGAGAAAGTTGGGTGCTGTCAGGCATCTGTGATGTGGAGACAGCTGAGAGTTGTCACATACCTGTGATTGGGAGATAGCTGGGGTCTGTCACTCACCTATGATCTGGAGAGAGCTGGGGGCTATCACACAGTTTTGATGGGGAGAGAGATGGGGACTGTCACATACCTGTGACGGGTAGAGCTGGGGGCCGCCACTCACCTGTGATGGGGAGAGAGCTGGGGGCTGTCACTCACCTGTAATGAGGAGAGAGATGGGGGCTGTCTCTCACCTGTGATGGGGAGAGAGCTGGGGGCTGTCATCCACCTGTGAAGGGGAGAGAGCTGGGCGTTGTCACTCACCTGTGATATGGAGAGAGCTGGGGTCGGTCAAACACCTATGATGGGGAGAGAGCTTGTGTTTGTCACATACCTGTGATATAGAGACAGCTGTGGTCTATCACATACCTATAATGGGGAGACAGCTGGGGGCTGTGACATACCTGTGATGGGGAGAGAGTAGGAGGCTTTTACGCACCTGTGATATAGACAGCTGGGGACGGTCACACAACTGTGATGGGGAGAGAGCTGGTGGCTGTCACTCACTTGTGATGGGGAGAGAGATGGGGGCTGTCAATCAACTGTGATGGGGCGAGAGCTGGGGGCTGTCATCCACCTGTGAAGGGGAAAGAGCTGGGGCTTTCTCGCACCTGTGATATGGAGACAGCTGGGGATGGTCACACACCTGTGACGAGGAGAGAGCTTGGCGTTGTCACATACCTCTGATGTGGAGACAGCTGGGGGTTGTCACATACCTGTTATGGGGAGAGACTTGGGGTTTGTCAGGCAACTGTGATGTGGAGACAGCTGGGGGCTGTCACATACCTGTGATGGGGAGAGAGCTTGGGGCTGTAACTCACCGGTGATGGGGAGAGAGCTGTGGGATGTCACACACCTGTGATGGGGAGAGAGCTTGGGGTTGTCACACACCTCTGATGGGGAGAGAGATGGGGATTGTCACTTACTTTTAATGCTAAGACAGATGGGGGCTGTCACACTACTGTGATTGGGGGAGAGCTGGGGGCTCACACATACCTATGATGCAGAGACAGCTAGTGGTTGTCACATCCCTGTGACGTGGAGACAATGGGGGTTGTGATATACATGTGATTGGGAGAGAGTTGGGGGCTGTTATGGTCCTGTGATGCGGAGAAAATTGGGGGCTCTCATATACCTGTGTTGGGTAGAGAGCTGGGATCTCTTGCTCACCTGAAATGGGGAGAGAGCTGGGGTCTTTCACACACCTGTGATGGGGAAAGAGATGGGGACTGTCAAACACCTGTGATGGGGAGAGACCTGGGGGCTGTCAGATACCTGTGATGCGGAGACAGCTGGTGTGTTTCACATACCTGTGATGTGGAGAGAGCTGGGGGCTGCCACATACCTGTGATGGGGAAAAAGTTGGGGGCTCTCAGGCTCCTGTGATGTGGAATCAGCTGGGGGCTGTCACATACCTGTGATGGGGAGAAAGCTGGGGCCTATCACTCACCTGTGATGGGGAGAGAGCTGGGGTCTGTCGCACACCTGTGATGGGGAGAGAGCTGGGGGTTGTCACTCCCCTATGATGGGGAGAGAGCTGGGGCTCACATATACCTGTGATGCGTAGACAGCTAGTGGTTGTCACATACCTGTGATGTGGAGACAATGGGCGTTGTGACATACCTGTGATGGGGAGAGAGTTGGGGGCTGTTAGGCTCCTTTGATGCGGAGACAGCTAAGGTCTCTCAGACACCTGTGATGGGGAGAGAGCTGGGGGCTGTCACTCACCTGTGATGGGGCGAGAGCTGGTGGCTGTCACACACCTGTGAATGGGAGAGAGCTGGGCATTGTCACTCACCTGTGATATGGAGACACCTGGGGACGGTCACACACCTGTGATGGAGAGAGAGCTGGGGGCTGTCACTCACTTGTGATGGGGAGAGAGATGGGGGCTGTCACATACGTGTGTTGGAGCGATAGCTAGGGGCCGTCACCCACCTGTGAAAGGGAGAGAGCTGGGGGCTTTCACGCACCTGTGATATGGAGACGGCTGGGGAGGGTCACATACCTGTGATGGGGAGAGAGCTGGGGGCTGTCACTCACTTGTGATGGGGAGAGCGATGGGGGCAGTGAATCAACTGTGATGGGGCGAGAGCTGGGGGCTGTCACCCACCTCTGATATGGAGACAGCTGGGGATGGTCACACACCTGTGATGAGGAGAGAGCTTGGCGTTGTCACATACCTATGATGTGGCGACAGCTGGGGGTTCTCACATACCTGTGATGGGGAGAGACTTGGGGTTTGTCAGGCACATGTGGTGCGGAGACAGATGGGGGCTGTCACATACCTGTTATGGGGAGAGATCAGGGGGCTGTATCTCACCGGTGATAGGGAGAGAGCTGGGGGATGTCACACACCTGTGATGGGGAGAGAGCTTGGGTTTGTCACACACCTGTGATGGGGAGAGAGATGGGGATTGTCACTTACTTGTAATTCTAAGACAGCTGGGGGCTGTCACACTGCTGTGATTGGGAGAGAGCTGGGGGCTGTCTCTCACCGGGGATGCGGAAAGAGCTGGGGGATGTCACACACCTGTGATGGGAAGGGAGCTTGGGGCTCTCACTCACTTGTGAAGGGGAAAGAGATGGGGACTGTCAAACACTTCTGATGGGGAGAGTGCTGGGGCAAGTCACATACCTGTGATGCGGAGTAAGGTAGTTGCTGTCACATACTTGTGATGTGGAGACAGCTGGGGGCTGTCACATACCTGTGATGGGGAGAGAGCTGAGGGCTATCACTCACCTGTGATGGGGAGAGAGCTGGGGTCTGTCACACACCTGTGATGGGGAGAGAGCTGGGCACTGTCAAGCACCTATGATGGGGAGAGAGCTGGGGGCTGTCACATACCTGTGATGCAGATAGAGCTGGTGGCTGTCACATACCTGTGATGTGGAGACAGCTTGCGACTGTAACATACCTGTGATGGGGAGAGAGTTGGGAGCTGTCAGACACCTTTGATGCGGAGACAGCTGTGGGCTGTCACATACTTGTGATGGGGAGACAGCCGGGGGCCGTCACTCACCTGTGATGGGGAGAGAGGTGGGGGCCGTCACTCACCTGTGATGGGGAGAGAGGTGGGGGCTGTCACACACCTGTGATGGGGAGAGAGATGGGGACTGTCACATACCTGTGAGGCGGAGACAGCTGGGGGTTGTCACACACCTGTGATGGGGAGAGAGTTGGGTCCTGTCAGGCACTTGTGATGCAGAGAGAGCTGGGGGCTGTCACATGCCTGTGATGTGGAGACAGCTGGGGCCTGTCACATACCTGTGATGGGGAGAGAGCTGGGGGCTATCACTCACCTGTGATTGGGAGAGAGTTGGGGATTGTCACATACTTGTAATGCTGAGACAGCTGGGGACTCTCAAACACCTCTGATGGGGAGAGGCCTTGGGATTGCCCCATACATGTGATGTGGAGACAGCTGGGAGCTGCCACATACCTAAAATGGGGAGACAGCTGGGGGCAGTCACATACCTGTGATGTGGAGACAGCTGGGGCCTGTCAAATATTTGTGATGGGGAGAGAGTTTGGGCTCTCACATACCTGTGATGCAGAGAGAGCTGGTGGCTGTCACATACCTGTGATTTGGAGACAGCTGGTGGTTGTCACATACCTGTGATGGGGAGAGAGCTGGGGTCTGTCCCTCGCCTGTGATTGGGAGAGAGCTGTGGGTTGTCACATACCTGTGAGGCCGAAACAGCTGTGGGTTGTCAAATAGCTCTGATGGGGAGAGAGTTGGGGCCTGTCACGCACCTGTGATGTGGAGACAGCTGGGGGCTGTCACATACCTGTGATGGGGAGAGAGCTGCGGACTGTCAAACACCTATGATGGGGAGAGAGCTGGGGGCTGTCAGTCACCTGTGATGTGTAGACTGCTGGTGGCTGTCACATACCTATGATGGGGAGAGAGCTGCGGGCTGTCACACACCTGTGATGGGGAGAGAGTTGGGGATTGTCACATACTTGTAATGCTGAGACAGCTGGGGGCTGTCACACCCCGGTGATGGGTGTAGAGCTGGGGTTGTCACTCACCGGTGATGGGGAGAGAGATGCGGACTGTCACATACCTGTTATGCTGAGACAGCTGGGGGCTGTCACATACCTGTGATGGGGAAAGAGCTGGGGGCTGTCACATACCTGTGATGTGGAGACAGGTGGGGGCTGTCACATACTTGTGATGGGGAGAGAGCTGGGGGCTGTCACTCACCTGTGATCAGGAGAGAGATTGGGGCTGTCACCCACCTGTGAAGGGGAGAGAGCTGGGGGCTTTCACGCACCTGTGATATGGAGACAACTGGGGACGGTCACGCACGTGTGATGGGGAGAGAGCTGGGGACTGACACACCTGTGATGGGGAGAGAGCTGGGGGCTGTCACTCACCTCTAATGGGGAGAGAGCTCGCGGCTATCACAAACCTGTGATGGGGAAACACAGGCGGACTGTCAAACACCTGTGATGGGGAGAGACCTGGGGGCTGTCACATACCTGTGATGCGGAGACAGCTGGTGTCTTTCACATACCTGTGATGTGGAGACAGCTAAGGGCTAACACATACCTGTGATGGGGAGAAAGTTGGCTGCTCTCAGGCATCTGTGATGTGGAGACAGATGGGAGTTGTCACATACCTGTGATTGGGAGAAAGCTGCGGTCTGTCACTCACCTATGATGTGAAGAGAGCTGGGGGCTATCACACAGCTTTGATGGGGAGAGAGATGTGGACTGTCACATACCTGTGACGCTGAGACAGCTGGGGGCTGTCACGTAACTGTGACGGGTAGAGCAGGGGCCGCAACTCACCTGTGATGGGGAGAGAGCTGGGGGCTGTCACTCACCTGTAATGAGGAGAGAGATGGGGGCTATCTCTCACCTGTGATGGGGAGAGAGCTGGGGGCTGTCACATACCTGTGATGAGGAGAGACTTGGGGTTTGTCATGCACCTGTGATGCGGAGACAGCTGGGGGCTGTCACATACCTGTGATGGGGAGAGAGCTGGGGGCTGTAACTCACCAGTGATGGGGAGAGAGCTGGGGCATGTAACACACCTGTGATGGGGAGAGAGCTTGGGGTTCTCACACACCTGTGATGGGGAGAGAGATGGGGATTGTCACTTACTTGTAATGCTGAGACAGCTGGGGGCTGTCTCACACCGGTGATGGGGAGAGAGCTGCGGACTGTCAAACACCTATGATGGGGAGAGAGCTGGGGGCTGTCAGTCACCTGTGATGTGGAGACTGCTGGTGGCTGTCACATACCTGTGATGGGGAGAGAGCTGCGGGCTGTCACACACCTGTGATGGGGAGAGAGTTGGGGATTGTCACATACTTGTAATGCTGAGACAGCTGGGGGCTGTCACACCCCGGTGATGGGTGTAGAGCTGGGGCTGTCACTCACCGGTGATGGGGAGAGAGATGCGGACTGTCACATACCTGTTATGCTGAGACAGCTGGGGGCTGTCACATACCTGTGATGGGGAGAGAGCTGGGGGCTGCCACATACCTGTGATGGGGAGAGAGCTGGGGGCTATCACATACCTGTGATGTGGAGACAGCTGGGGGCTGTCACATACCTGTGATGGGTAGAGAGCTGGGGGCTGTCACTCACCTGTGAAGGGGAGAGAGCTGGGGGCTTTCACGCACCTGTGATATGGAGACAACTGGGGACGGTCACACACCTCTGATGGGGAGAGAGCTTGTCGTTGTCACATACCTGTGATGTGGAGACTGCTGGGGGCTATCGTATACCTGTAATTGGGAGAGAGCTGGGGGCCGTCACTCACCTGTGATGGGGAGACAGTTTCTGGCTGTCACACACCTGTGATGGGGAGAGAGATGGGGACTGTCACATACCTGTGATGCTGTTACAGCTGGGGGCTGTCACATACTTGTGATGGGGAGAGAGCTGAGGGCTGTTACTCACCTGAGATGGGAAGAGAGATGAGGTATGTCAATCACCTGTGATGGGGAGTGAGCTGGGGCTGTCACGCACCTGTTATATGGAGACAGCTGGGGTCGGTCACACACCTGTGATGGGTAGACAGTTGGGGTCTGCCAGGCAACTGTGATGCGGTGACACCTGGGGTCTGTCAACTACCTCTGATGGGGAGAGAGCTGGGGGGTGTCACTCACCTGAGATGGGGAGAGAGCTGGGGGCTGTCACTCACCTGTGATGTGGAGAGAGCTGGGGACTGTCACTCACCTGTGAAGGGGAGAGAGCTGGGCGTTGTCACGCACCTGTGATATGGAGATAGATGGGGACGGTCACACACCTGTGATGGAGGGAGAGCTTGGGGCTGTCACACACCTGTGATGGCACGGGAGATGGGGACTGTCTAACACCTGTGATGGGGACAGAGGTGGGGTCTCTCACATACCTGAGAAGGGGAAGGGATAGGGACTGTCACTCCCCTGTGATGGGGAGAGAGCTGGGGACTGACACACCTGTGATGGGGAGAGAGCTGGGGGCTGTCACTCACCTCTAATGGGGAGAGAGCTCGCGGCTATCACACACCTGTGATGGGGAATGACATGCGGACTGTCAAACACCTGTGATGGGGAGAGAACTGGGGCTGTCACATACATGTGATGCGGAGACAGCTGGTGTCTTTCACATACCTGTGATGTGGAGACAGCTAAGGGCTAACACATACTTGTGATGGGGAGAAAGTTGGGTGCTGTCAGGCATCTGTGATGTGGAGACAGCTGAGAGTTGTCACATACCTGTGATTGGGAGATAGCTGGGGTCTGTCACTCACCTATGATCTGGAGAGAGCTGGGGGCTATCACACAGTTTTGATGGGGAGAGAGATGGGGACTGTCACATACCTGTGACGGGTAGAGCTGGGGGCCGCCACTCACCTGTGATGGGGAGAGAGCTGGGGGCTGTCACTCACCTGTAATGAGGAGAGAGATGGGGGCTGTCTCTCACCTGTGATGGGGAGAGAGCTGGGGGCTGTCATCCACCTGTGAAGGGGAGAGAGCTGGGCGTTGTCACTCACCTGTGATATGGAGAGAGCTGGGGTCGGTCAAACACCTATGATGGGGAGAGAGCTTGTGTTTGTCACATACCTGTGATATAGAGACAGCTGTGGTCTATCACATACCTATAATGGGGAGACAGCTGGGGGCTGTGACATACCTGTGATGGGGAGAGAGTAGGAGGCTTTTACGCACCTGTGATATAGACAGCTGGGGACGGTCACACAACTGTGATGGGGAGAGAGCTGGTGGCTGTCACTCACTTGTGATGGGGAGAGAGATGGGGGCTGTCAATCAACTGTGATGGGGCGAGAGCTGGGGGCTGTCATCCACCTGTGAAGGGGAAAGAGCTGGGGCTTTCTCGCACCTGTGATATGGAGACAGCTGGGGATGGTCACACACCTGTGACGAGGAGAGAGCTTGGCGTTGTCACATACCTCTGATGTGGAGACAGCTGGGGGTTGTCACATACCTGTTATGGGGAGAGACTTGGGGTTTGTCAGGCAACTGTGATGTGGAGACAGCTGGGGGCTGTCACATACCTGTGATGGGGAGAGAGCTTGGGGCTGTAACTCACCGGTGATGGGGAGAGAGCTGTGGGATGTCACACACCTGTGATGGGGAGAGAGCTTGGGGTTGTCACACACCTCTGATGGGGAGAGAGATGGGGATTGTCACTTACTTTTAATGCTAAGACAGATGGGGGCTGTCACACTACTGTGATTGGGGGAGAGCTGGGGGCTCACACATACCTATGATGCAGAGACAGCTAGTGGTTGTCACATCCCTGTGACGTGGAGACAATGGGGGTTGTGATATACATGTGATTGGGAGAGAGTTGGGGGCTGTTATGGTCCTGTGATGCGGAGAAAATTGGGGGCTCTCATATACCTGTGTTGGGTAGAGAGCTGGGATCTCTTGCTCACCTGAAATGGGGAGAGAGCTGGGGTCTTTCACACACCTGTGATGGGGAAAGAGATGGGGACTGTCAAACACCTGTGATGGGGACAGACCTGGGGGCTGTCAGATACCTGTGATGCGGAGACAGCTGGTGTGTTTCACATACCTGTGATGTGGAGACAGCTGGGGGCTGCCACATACCTGTGATGGGGAAAAAGTTGGGGGCTCTCAGGCTCCTGTGATGTGGAATCAGCTGGGGGCTGTCACATACCTGTGATGGGGAGAAAGCTGGGGCCTATCACTCACCTGTGATGGGGAGAGAGCTGGGGTCTGTCGCACACCTGTGATGGGGAGAGAGCTGGGGGTTGTCACTCCCCTATGATGGGGAGAGAGCTGGGGCTCACATATACCTGTGATGCGTAGACAGCTAGTGGTTGTCACATACCTGTGATGTGGAGACAATGGGCGTTGTGACATACCTGTGATGGGGAGAGAGTTGGGGGCTGTTAGGCTCCTTTGATGCGGAGACAGCTAAGGTCTCTCAGACACCTGTGATGGGGAGAGAGCTGGGGGCTGTCACTCACCTGTGATGGGGCGAGAGCTGGTGGCTGTCACACACCTGTGAATGGGAGAGAGCTGGGCATTGTCACTCACCTGTGATATGGAGACACCTGGGGACGGTCACACACCTGTGATGGAGAGAGAGCTGGGGGCTGTCACTCACTTGTGATGGGGAGAGAGATGGGGGCTGTCACATACGTGTGTTGGAGCGATAGCTAGGGGCCGTCACCCACCTGTGAAAGGGAGAGAGCTGGGGGCTTTCACGCACCTGTGATATGGAGACGGCTGGGGAGGGTCACATACCTGTGATGGGGAGAGAGCTGGGGGCTGTCACTCACTTGTGATGGGGAGAGCGATGGGGGCAGTGAATCAACTGTGATGGGGCGAGAGCTGGGGGCTGTCACCCACCTCTGATATGGAGACAGCTGGGGATGGTCACACACCTGTGATGAGGAGAGAGCTTGGCGTTGTCACATACCTATGATGTGGCGACAGCTGGGGGTTCTCACATACCTGTGATGGGGAGAGACTTGGGGTTTGTCAGGCACATGTGGTGCAGAGACAGATGGGGGCTGTCACATACCTGTTATGGGGAGAGATCAGGGGGCTGTATCTCACCGGTGATAGGGAGAGAGCTGGGGGATGTCACACACCTGTGATGGGGAGAGAGCTTGGGTTTGTCACACACCTGTGATGGGGAGAGAGATGGGGATTGTCACTTACTTGTAATTCTAAGACAGCTGGGGGCTGTCACACTGCTGTGATTGGGAGAGAGCTGGGGGCTGTCTCTCACCGGGGATGCGGAAAGAGCTGGGGGATGTCACACACCTGTGATGGGAAGGGAGCTTGGGGCTCTCACTCACTTGTGAAGGGGAAAGAGATGGGGACTGTCAAACACTTCTGATGGGGAGAGTGCTGGGGCAAGTCACATACCTGTGATGCGGAGTAAGGTAGTTGCTGTCACATACTTGTGATGTGGAGACAGCTGGGGGCTGTCACATACCTGTGATGGGGAGAGAGCTGAGGGCTATCACTCACCTGTGATGGGGAGAGAGCTGGGGTCTGTCACACACCTGTGATGGGGAGAGAGCTGGGCACTGTCAAGCACCTATGATGGGGAGAGAGCTGGGGGCTGTCACATACCTGTGATGCAGATAGAGCTGGTGGCTGTCACATACCTGTGATGTGGAGACAGCTTGCGACTGTAACATACCTGTGATGGGGAGAGAGTTGGGAGCTGTCAGACACCTTTGATGCGGAGACAGCTGTGGGCTGTCACATACTTGTGATGGGGAGACAGCCGGGGGCCGTCACTCACCTGTGATGGGGAGAGAGGTGGGGGCTGTCACACACCTGTGATGGGGAGAGAGGTGGGGGCTGTCACACACCTGTGATGGGGAGAGAGGTGGGGGCTGTCACACACCTGTGATGGGGAGAGAGATGGGGACTGTCACATACCTGTGAGGCGGAGACAGCTGGGGGTTGTCACACACCTGTGATGGGGAGAGAGTTGGGTCCTGTCAGGCACTTGTGATGCAGAGAGAGCTGGGGGCTGTCACATGCCTGTGATGTGGAGACAGCTGGGGCCTGTCACATACCTGTGATGGGGAGAGAGCTGGGGGCTATCACTCACCTGTGATTGGGAGAGAGTTGGGGATTGTCACATACTTGTAATGCTGAGACAGCTGGGGACTCTCAAACACCTCTGATGGGGAGAGGCCTTGGGATTGCCCCATACATGTGATGTGGAGACAGCTGGGAGCTGCCACATACCTAAAATGGGGAGACAGCTGGGGGCAGTCACATACCTGTGATGTGGAGACAGCTGGGGCCTGTCAAATATTTGTGATGGGGAGAGAGTTTGGGCTCTCACATACCTGTGATGCAGAGAGAGCTGGTGGCTGTCACATACCTGTGATTTGGAGACAGCTGGTGGTTGTCACATACCTGTGATGGGGAGAGAGCTGGGGTCTGTCCCTCGCCTGTGATTGGGAGAGAGCTGTGGGTTGTCACATACCTGTGAGGCCGAAACAGCTGTGGGTTGTCAAATAGCTCTGATGGGGAGAGAGTTGGGGCCTGTCACGCACCTGTGATGTGGAGACAGCTGGGGGCTGTCACATACCTGTGATGGGGAGAGAGCTGCGGACTGTCAAACACCTATGATGGGGAGAGAGCTGGGGGCTGTCAGTCACCTGTGATGTGTAGACTGCTGGTGGCTGTCACATACCTATGATGGGGAGAGAGCTGCGGGCTGTCACACACCTGTGATGGGGAGAGAGTTGGGGATTGTCACATACTTGTAATGCTGAGACAGCTGGGGGCTGTCACACCCCGGTGATGGGTGTAGAGCTGGGGTTGTCACTCACCGGTGATGGGGAGAGAGATGCGGACTGTCACATACCTGTTATGCTGAGACAGCTGGGGGCTGTCACATACCTGTGATGGGGAAAGAGCTGGGGGCTGTCACATACCTGTGATGTGGAGACAGGTGGGGGCTGTCACATACTTGTGATGGGGAGAGAGCTGGGGGCTGTCACTCACCTGTGATCAGGAGAGAGATTGGGGCTGTCACCCACCTGTGAAGGGGAGAGAGCTGGGGGCTTTCACGCACCTGTGATATGGAGACAACTGGGGACGGTCACGCACGTGTGATGGGGAGAGAGCTGGGGACTGACACACCTGTGATGGGGAGAGAGCTGGGGGCTGTCACTCACCTCTAATGGGGAGAGAGCTCGCGGCTATCACACACCTGTGATGGGGAATGACATGCGGACTGTCAAACACCTGTGATGGGGAGAGAACTGGGGCTGTCACATACATGTGATGCGGAGACAGCTGGTGTCTTTCACATACCTGTGATGTGGAGACAGCTAAGGGCTAACACATACTTGTGATGGGGAGAAAGTTGGGTGCTGTCAGGCATCTGTGATGTGGAGACAGCTGAGAGTTGTCACATACCTGTGATTGGGAGATAGCTGGGGTCTGTCACTCACCTATGATCTGGAGAGAGCTGGGGGCTATCACACAGTTTTGATGGGGAGAGAGATGGGGACTGTCACATACCTGTGACGGGTAGAGCTGGGGGCCGCCACTCACCTGTGATGGGGAGAGAGCTGGGGGCTGTCACTCACCTGTAATGAGGAGAGAGATGGGGGCTGTCTCTCACCTGTGATGGGGAGAGAGCTGGGGGCTGTCATCCACCTGTGAAGGGGAGAGAGCTGGGCGTTGTCACTCACCTGTGATATGGAGAGAGCTGGGGTCGGTCAAACACCTATGATGGGGAGAGAGCTTGTGTTTGTCACATACCTGTGATATAGAGACAGCTGTGGTCTATCACATACCTATAATGGGGAGACAGCTGGGGGCTGTGACATACCTGTGATGGGGAGAGAGTAGGAGGCTTTTACGCACCTGTGATATAGACAGCTGGGGACGGTCACACAACTGTGATGGGGAGAGAGCTGGTGGCTGTCACTCACTTGTGATGGGGAGAGAGATGGGGGCTGTCAATCAACTGTGATGGGGCGAGAGCTGGGGGCTGTCATCCACCTGTGAAGGGGAAAGAGCTGGGGCTTTCTCGCACCTGTGATATGGAGACAGCTGGGGATGGTCACACACCTGTGACGAGGAGAGAGCTTGGCGTTGTCACATACCTCTGATGTGGAGACAGCTGGGGGTTGTCACATACCTGTTATGGGGAGAGACTTGGGGTTTGTCAGGCAACTGTGATGTGGAGACAGCTGGGGGCTG
Source organism: Balaenoptera ricei (assembly GCF_028023285.1). Classification (NCBI taxonomy): domain Eukaryota; kingdom Metazoa; phylum Chordata; class Mammalia; order Artiodactyla; family Balaenopteridae; genus Balaenoptera; species Balaenoptera ricei. The sequence goes on from NC_082654.1 coordinate 89,308,609, forward strand.
TCACATACCTGTGATGGGGAGAGAGCTTGGGGCTGTAACTCACCGGTGATGGGGAGAGAGCTGTGGGATGTCACACACCTGTGATGGGGAGAGAGCTTGGGGTTGTCACACACCTCTGATGGGGAGAGAGATGGGGATTGTCACTTACTTTTAATGCTAAGACAGATGGGGGCTGTCACACTACTGTGATTGGGGGAGAGCTGGGGGCTCACACATACCTATGATGCAGAGACAGCTAGTGGTTGTCACATCCCTGTGACGTGGAGACAATGGGGGTTGTGATATACATGTGATTGGGAGAGAGTTGGGGGCTGTTATGGTCCTGTGATGCGGAGAAAATTGGGGGCTCTCATATACCTGTGTTGGGTAGAGAGCTGGGATCTCTTGCTCACCTGAAATGGGGAGAGAGCTGGGGTCTTTCACACACCTGTGATGGGGAAAGAGATGGGGACTGTCAAACACCTGTGATGGGGAGAGACCTGGGGGCTGTCAGATACCTGTGATGCGGAGACAGCTGGTGTGTTTCACATACCTGTGATGTGGAGAGAGCTGGGGGCTGCCACATACCTGTGATGGGGAAAAAGTTGGGGGCTCTCAGGCTCCTGTGATGTGGAATCAGCTGGGGGCTGTCACATACCTGTGATGGGGAGAAAGCTGGGGCCTATCACTCACCTGTGATGGGGAGAGAGCTGGGGTCTGTCGCACACCTGTGATGGGGAGAGAGCTGGGGGTTGTCACTCCCCTATGATGGGGAGAGAGCTGGGGCTCACATATACCTGTGATGCGTAGACAGCTAGTGGTTGTCACATACCTGTGATGTGGAGACAATGGGCGTTGTGACATACCTGTGATGGGGAGAGAGTTGGGGGCTGTTAGGCTCCTTTGATGCGGAGACAGCTAAGGTCTCTCAGACACCTGTGATGGGGAGAGAGCTGGGGGCTGTCACTCACCTGTGATGGGGCGAGAGCTGGTGGCTGTCACACACCTGTGAATGGGAGAGAGCTGGGCATTGTCACTCACCTGTGATATGGAGACACCTGGGGACGGTCACACACCTGTGATGGAGAGAGAGCTGGGGGCTGTCACTCACTTGTGATGGGGAGAGAGATGGGGGCTGTCACATACGTGTGTTGGAGCGATAGCTAGGGGCCGTCACCCACCTGTGAAAGGGAGAGAGCTGGGGGCTTTCACGCACCTGTGATATGGAGACGGCTGGGGAGGGTCACATACCTGTGATGGGGAGAGAGCTGGGGGCTGTCACTCACTTGTGATGGGGAGAGCGATGGGGGCAGTGAATCAACTGTGATGGGGCGAGAGCTGGGGGCTGTCACCCACCTCTGATATGGAGACAGCTGGGGATGGTCACACACCTGTGATGAGGAGAGAGCTTGGCGTTGTCACATACCTATGATGTGGCGACAGCTGGGGGTTCTCACATACCTGTGATGGGGAGAGACTTGGGGTTTGTCAGGCACATGTGGTGCGGAGACAGATGGGGGCTGTCACATACCTGTTATGGGGAGAGATCAGGGGGCTGTATCTCACCGGTGATAGGGAGAGAGCTGGGGGATGTCACACACCTGTGATGGGGAGAGAGCTTGGGTTTGTCACACACCTGTGATGGGGAGAGAGATGGGGATTGTCACTTACTTGTAATTCTAAGACAGCTGGGGGCTGTCACACTGCTGTGATTGGGAGAGAGCTGGGGGCTGTCTCTCACCGGGGATGCGGAAAGAGCTGGGGGATGTCACACACCTGTGATGGGAAGGGAGCTTGGGGCTCTCACTCACTTGTGAAGGGGAAAGAGATGGGGACTGTCAAACACTTCTGATGGGGAGAGTGCTGGGGCAAGTCACATACCTGTGATGCGGAGTAAGGTAGTTGCTGTCACATACTTGTGATGTGGAGACAGCTGGGGGCTGTCACATACCTGTGATGGGGAGAGAGCTGAGGGCTATCACTCACCTGTGATGGGGAGAGAGCTGGGGTCTGTCACACACCTGTGATGGGGAGAGAGCTGGGCACTGTCAAGCACCTATGATGGGGAGAGAGCTGGGGGCTGTCACATACCTGTGATGCAGATAGAGCTGGTGGCTGTCACATACCTGTGATGTGGAGACAGCTTGCGACTGTAACATACCTGTGATGGGGAGAGAGTTGGGAGCTGTCAGACACCTTTGATGCGGAGACAGCTGTGGGCTGTCACATACTTGTGATGGGGAGACAGCCGGGGGCCGTCACTCACCTGTGATGGGGAGAGAGGTGGGGGCTGTCACACACCTGTGATGGGGAGAGAGGTGGGGGCTGTCACACACCTGTGATGGGGAGAGAGGTGGGGGCTGTCACACACCTGTGATGGGGAGAGAGATGGGGACTGTCACATACCTGTGAGGCGGAGACAGCTGGGGGTTGTCACACACCTGTGATGGGGAGAGAGTTGGGTCCTGTCAGGCACTTGTGATGCAGAGAGAGCTGGGGGCTGTCACATGCCTGTGATGTGGAGACAGCTGGGGCCTGTCACATACCTGTGATGGGGAGAGAGCTGGGGGCTATCACTCACCTGTGATTGGGAGAGAGTTGGGGATTGTCACATACTTGTAATGCTGAGACAGCTGGGGACTCTCAAACACCTCTGATGGGGAGAGGCCTTGGGATTGCCCCATACATGTGATGTGGAGACAGCTGGGAGCTGCCACATACCTAAAATGGGGAGACAGCTGGGGGCAGTCACATACCTGTGATGTGGAGACAGCTGGGGCCTGTCAAATATTTGTGATGGGGAGAGAGTTTGGGCTCTCACATACCTGTGATGCAGAGAGAGCTGGTGGCTGTCACATACCTGTGATTTGGAGACAGCTGGTGGTTGTCACATACCTGTGATGGGGAGAGAGCTGGGGTCTGTCCCTCGCCTGTGATTGGGAGAGAGCTGTGGGTTGTCACATACCTGTGAGGCCGAAACAGCTGTGGGTTGTCAAATAGCTCTGATGGGGAGAGAGTTGGGGCCTGTCACGCACCTGTGATGTGGAGACAGCTGGGGGCTGTCACATACCTGTGATGGGGAGAGAGCTGCGGACTGTCAAACACCTATGATGGGGAGAGAGCTGGGGGCTGTCAGTCACCTGTGATGTGTAGACTGCTGGTGGCTGTCACATACCTATGATGGGGAGAGAGCTGCGGGCTGTCACACACCTGTGATGGGGAGAGAGTTGGGGATTGTCACATACTTGTAATGCTGAGACAGCTGGGGGCTGTCACACCCCGGTGATGGGTGTAGAGCTGGGGTTGTCACTCACCGGTGATGGGGAGAGAGATGCGGACTGTCACATACCTGTTATGCTGAGACAGCTGGGGGCTGTCACATACCTGTGATGGGGAAAGAGCTGGGGGCTGTCACATACCTGTGATGTGGAGACAGGTGGGGGCTGTCACATACTTGTGATGGGGAGAGAGCTGGGGGCTGTCACTCACCTGTGATCAGGAGAGAGATTGGGGCTGTCACCCACCTGTGAAGGGGAGAGAGCTGGGGGCTTTCACGCACCTGTGATATGGAGACAACTGGGGACGGTCACGCACGTGTGATGGGGAGAGAGCTGGGGACTGACACACCTGTGATGGGGAGAGAGCTGGGGGCTGTCACTCACCTCTAATGGGGAGAGAGCTCGCGGCTATCACAAACCTGTGATGGGGAAACACAGGCGGACTGTCAAACACCTGTGATGGGGAGAGACCTGGGGGCTGTCACATACCTGTGATGTGGAGACAGCTGGGGGCTGTCACATACCTGTGATGGGGAGAGAGCTGGGGGCTGTCACTCACCTGTGATCAGGAGAGAGCTTGGGGCTGTCACCCACCTGTGAAGGGGAGAGAGCTGGGGGCTTTCACGCACCTGTGATATGGAGACAACTGGGGACGGTCACACACCTCTGATGGGGAGAGAGCTTGTCGTTGTCACATACCTGTGATGTGGAGACTGCTGGGGGCTATCATATACCTGTAATTGGGAGAGAGCTGGGGGCCGTCACTCACCTGTGATGGGGAGACAGTTTCTGGCTGTCACACACCTGTGATGGGGAGAGAGATGGGGACTGTCACATACCTGTGATGCTGTTACAGCTGGGGGCTGTCACATACTTGTGATGGGGAGAGAGCTGAGGGCTGTTACTCACCTGAGATGGGAAGAGAGATGAGGTATGTCAATCACCTGTGATGGGGAGCGAGCTGGGGCTGTCACGCACCTGTTATATGGAGACAGCTGGGGTCGGTCACACACCTGTGATGGGTAGACAGTTGGGGTCTGCCAGGCAACTGTGATGCGGTGACACCTGGGGTCTGTCAACTACCTCTGATGGGGAGAGAGCTGGGGGGTGTCACTCACCTGAGATGGGGAGAGAGCTGGGGGCTGTCATATACCTGTGATGCGGAGACAGCTGGTGTGTTTCACATACCTGTGATGTGGAGACAGCTGGGGGCTGCCACATACCTGTGATGGGGAAAAAGTTGGGGGCTCTCAGGCTCCTGTGATGTGGAATCAGCTGGGGGCTGTCACATACCTGTGATGGGGAGAAAGCTGGGGCCTATCACTCACCTGTGATGGGGAGAGAGCTGGGGTCTGTCGCACACCTGTGATGGGGAGAGAGCTGGGGGTTGTCACTCCCCTATGATGGGGAGAGAGTTGGGTCCTGTCAGGCACTTGTGATGCAGAGAGAGCTGGGGGCTGTCACATGCCTGTGATGTGGAGACAGCTGGGGCCTGTCACATACCTGTGATGGGGAGAGAGCTGGGGGCTATCACTCACCTGTGATTGGGAGAGAGTTGGGGATTGTCACATACTTGTAATGCTGAGACAGCTGGGGACTCTCAAACACCTCTGATGGGGAGAGGCCTTGGGATTGCCCCATACATGTGATGTGGAGACAGCTGGGAGCTGCCACATACCTAAAATGGGGAGACAGCTGGGGGCAGTCACATACCTGTGATGTGGAGACAGCTGGGGCCTGTCAAATATTTGTGATGGGGAGAGAGTTTGGGCTCTCACATATCTGTGATGCAGAGAGAGCTGGTGGCTGTCACATACCTGTGATTTGGAGACAGCTGGTGGTTGTCACATACCTGTGATGGGGAGAGAGCTGGGGTCTGTCCCTCGCCTGTGATTGGGAGAGAGCTGTGGGTTGTCACATACCTGTGAGGCCGAAACAGCTGTGGGTTGTCAAATAGCTCTGATGGGGAGAGAGTTGGGGCCTGTCACGCACCTGTGATGTGGAGACAGCTGGGGGCTGTCACATACCTGTGATGGGGAGAGAGCTGCGGACTGTCAAACACCTATGATGGGGAGAGAGCTGGGGGCTGTCAGTCACCTGTGATGTGTAGACTGCTGGTGGCTGTCACATACCTATGATGGGGAGAGAGCTGCGGGCTGTCACACACCTGTGATGGGGAGAGAGTTGGGGATTGTCACATACTTGTAATGCTGAGACAGCTGGGGGCTGTCACACCCCGGTGATGGGTGTAGAGCTGGGGTTGTCACTCACCGGTGATGGGGAGAGTGATGCGGACTGTCACATACCTGTTATGCTGAGACAGCTGGGGGCTGTCACATACCTGTGATGGGGAAAGAGCTGGGGGCTGTCACATACCTGTGATGTGGAGACAGGTGGGGGCTGTCACATACTTGTGATGGGGAGAGAGCTGGGGGCTGTCACTCACCTGTGATCAGGAGAGAGCTTGGGGCTGTCACCCACCTGTGAAGGGGAGAGAGCTGGGGGCTTTCACGCACCTGTGATATGGAGACAACTGGGGACGGTCACGCACGTGTGATGGGGAGAGAGCTGGGGACTGACACACCTGTGATGGGGAGAGAGCTGGGGGCTGTCACTCACCTCTAATGGGGAGAGAGCTCGCGGCTATCACAAACCTGTGATGGGGAAACACAGGCGGACTGTCAAACACCTGTGATGGGGAGAGACCTGGGGGCTGTCACATACCTGTGATGCGGAGACAGCTGGTGTCTTTCACATACCTGTGATGTGGAGACAGCTAAGGGCTAACACATACCTGTGATGGGGAGAAAGTTGGCTGCTCTCAGGCATCTGTGATGTGGAGACAGATGGGAGTTGTCACATACCTGTGATTGGGAGAAAGCTGCGGTCTGTCACTCACCTATGATGTGAAGAGAGCTGGGGGCTATCACACAGCTTTGATGGGGAGAGAGATGTGGACTGTCACAAACCTGTGACGCTGAGACAGCTGGGGGCTGTCACGTAACTGTGACGGGTAGAGCAGGGGCCGCAACTCACCTGTGATGGGGAGAGAGCTGGGGGCTGTCACTCACCTGTAATGAGGAGAGAGATGGGGGCTATCTCTCACCTGTGATGGGGAGAGAGCTGGGGGCTGTCACATACCTGTGATGAGGAGAGACTTGGGGTTTGTCATGCACCTGTGATGCGGAGACAGCTGGGGGCTGTCACATACCTGTGATGGGGAGAGAGCTAGGGGGCTGTAGCTCACCAGTGATGGGGAGAGAGCTGGGGCATGTAACACACCTGTGATGGGGAGAGAGCTTGGGGTTGTCACACACCTGTGATGGGGAGAGAGATGGGGATTGTCACTTACTTGTAATGCTGAGACAGCTGGGGGCTGTCACACACCGGTGATGGGGAGAGAGCTGCGGACTGTCAAACACCTATGATGGGGAGAGAGCTGGGGGCTGTCAGTCACCTGTGATGTGGAGACTGCTGGTGGCTGTCACATACCTGTGATGGGGAGAGAGCTGCGGGCTGTCACACACCTGTGATGGGGAGAGAGTTGGGGATTGTCACATACTTGTAATGCTGAGACAGCTGGGGGCTGTCACACCCCGGTGATGGGTGTAGAGCTGGGGCTGTCACTCACCGGTGATGGGGAGAGAGATGCGGACTGTCACATACCTGTAATGCTGAGACAGCTGGGGGCTGTCACATACCTGTGATGGGGAGAGAGCTGGGGGCTGCCACATACCTGTGATGGGGAGAGAGCTGGGGGCTATCACATACCTGTGATGTGGAGACAGCTGGGGGCTGTCACATACCTGTGATGGGTAGAGAGCTGGGGGCTGTCACTCACCTGTGAAGGGGAGAGAGCTGGGGGCTTTCACGCACCTGTGATATGGAGACAACTGGGGACGGTCACACACCTCTGATGGGGAGAGAGCTTGTCGTTGTCACATACCTGTGATGTGGAGACTGCTGGGGGCTATCGTATACCTGTAATTGGGAGAGAGCTGGGGGCCGTCACTCACCTGTGATGGGGAGACAGTTTCTGGCTGTCACACACCTGTGATGGGGAGAGAGATGGGGACTGTCACATACCTGTGATGCTGTTACAGCTGGGGGCTGTCACATACTTGTGATGGGGAGAGAGCTGAGGGCTGTTACTCACCTGAGATGGGAAGAGAGATGAGGTATGTCAATCACCTGTGATGGGGAGCGAGCTGGGGCTGTCACGCACCTGTTATATGGAGACAGCTGGGGTCGGTCACACACCTGTGATGGGTAGACAGTTGGGGTCTGCCAGGCAACTGTGATGCGGTGACACCTGGGGTCTGTCAACTACCTCTGATGGGGAGAGAGCTGGGGGGTGTCACTCACCTGAGATGGGGAGAGAGCTGGGGGCTGTCACTCACCTGTGATGTGGAGAGAGCTGGGGACTGTCACTCACCTGTGAAGGGGAGAGAGCTGGGCGTTGTCACGCACCTGTGATATGGAGATAGATGGGGACGGTCACACACCTGTGATGGAGGGAGAGCTTGGGGCTGTCACACACGTGTGATGGCACGGGAGATGGGGACTGTCTAACACCTGTGATGGGGACAGAGGTGGGGTCTCTCACATACCTGAGAAGGGGAAGGGATAGGGACTGTCACTCCCCTGTGATGGGGAGAGAGCTGGGGACTGACACACCTGTGATGGGGAGAGAGCTGGGGGCTGTCACTCACCTCTAATGGGGAGAGAGCTCGCGGCTATCACACACCTGTGATGGGGAATGACATGCGGACTGTCAAACACCTGTGATGGGGAGAGAACTGGGGCTGTCACATACATGTGATGCGGAGACAGCTGGTGTCTTTCACATACCTGTGATGTGGAGACAGCTAAGGGCTAACACATACTTGTGATGGGGAGAAAGTTGGGTGCTGTCAGGCATCTGTGATGTGGAGACAGCTGAGAGTTGTCACATACCTGTGATTGGGAGATAGCTGGGGTCTGTCACTCACCTATGATCTGGAGAGAGCTGGGGGCTATCACACAGTTTTGATGGGGAGAGAGATGGGGACTGTCACATACCTGTGACGGGTAGAGCTGGGGGCCGCCACTCACCTGTGATGGGGAGAGAGCTGGGGGCTGTCACTCACCTGTAATGAGGAGAGAGATGGGGGCTGTCTCTCACCTGTGATGGGGAGAGAGCTGGGGGCTGTCATCCACCTGTGAAGGGGAGAGAGCTGGGCGTTGTCACTCACCTGTGATATGGAGAGAGCTGGGGTCGGTCAAACACCTATGATGGGGAGAGAGCTTGTGTTTGTCACATACCTGTGATATAGAGACAGCTGTGGTCTATCACATACCTATAATGGGGAGACAGCTGGGGGCTGTGACATACCTGTGATGGGGAGAGAGTAGGAGGCTTTTACGCACCTGTGATATAGACAGCTGGGGACGGTCACACAACTGTGATGGGGAGAGAGCTGGTGGCTGTCACTCACTTGTGATGGGGAGAGAGATGGGGGCTGTCAATCAACTGTGATGGGGCGAGAGCTGGGGGCTGTCATCCACCTGTGAAGGGGAAAGAGCTGGGGCTTTCTCGCACCTGTGATATGGAGACAGCTGGGGATGGTCACACACCTGTGACGAGGAGAGAGCTTGGCGTTGTCACATACCTCTGATGTGGAGACAGCTGGGGGTTGTCACATACCTGTTATGGGGAGAGACTTGGGGTTTGTCAGGCAACTGTGATGTGGAGACAGCTGGGGGCTGTCACATACCTGTGATGGGGAGAGAGCTTGGGGCTGTAACTCACCGGTGATGGGGAGAGAGCTGTGGGATGTCACACACCTGTGATGGGGAGAGAGCTTGGGGTTGTCACACACCTCTGATGGGGAGAGAGATGGGGATTGTCACTTACTTTTAATGCTAAGACAGATGGGGGCTGTCACACTACTGTGATTGGGGGAGAGCTGGGGGCTCACACATACCTATGATGCAGAGACAGCTAGTGGTTGTCACATCCCTGTGACGTGGAGACAATGGGGGTTGTGATATACATGTGATTGGGAGAGAGTTGGGGGCTGTTATGGTCCTGTGATGCGGAGAAAATTGGGGGCTCTCATATACCTGTGTTGGGTAGAGAGCTGGGATCTCTTGCTCACCTGAAATGGGGAGAGAGCTGGGGTCTTTCACACACCTGTGATGGGGAAAGAGATGGGGACTGTCAAACACCTGTGATGGGGAGAGACCTGGGGGCTGTCAGATACCTGTGATGCGGAGACAGCTGGTGTGTTTCACATACCTGTGATGTGGAGACAGCTGGGGGCTGCCACATACCTGTGATGGGGAAAAAGTTGGGGGCTCTCAGGCTCCTGTGATGTGGAATCAGCTGGGGGCTGTCACATACCTGTGATGGGGAGAAAGCTGGGGCCTATCACTCACCTGTGATGGGGAGAGAGCTGGGGTCTGTCGCACACCTGTGATGGGGAGAGAGCTGGGGGTTGTCACTCCCCTATGATGGGGAGAGAGCTGGGGCTCACATATACCTGTGATGCGTAGACAGCTAGTGGTTGTCACATACCTGTGATGTGGAGACAATGGGCGTTGTGACATACCTGTGATGGGGAGAGAGTTGGGGGCTGTTAGGCTCCTTTGATGCGGAGACAGCTAAGGTCTCTCAGACACCTGTGATGGGGAGAGAGCTGGGGGCTGTCACTCACCTGTGATGGGGCGAGAGCTGGTGGCTGTCACACACCTGTGAATGGGAGAGAGCTGGGCATTGTCACTCACCTGTGATATGGAGACACCTGGGGACGGTCACACACCTGTGATGGAGAGAGAGCTGGGGGCTGTCACTCACTTGTGATGGGGAGAGAGATGGGGGCTGTCACATACGTGTGTTGGAGCGATAGCTAGGGGCCGTCACCCACCTGTGAAAGGGAGAGAGCTGGGGGCTTTCACGCACCTGTGATATGGAGACGGCTGGGGAGGGTCACATACCTGTGATGGGGAGAGAGCTGGGGGCTGTCACTCACTTGTGATGGGGAGAGCGATGGGGGCAGTGAATCAACTGTGATGGGGCGAGAGCTGGGGGCTGTCACCCACCTCTGATATGGAGACAGCTGGGGATGGTCACACACCTGTGATGAGGAGAGAGCTTGGCGTTGTCACATACCTATGATGTGGCGACAGCTGGGGGTTCTCACATACCTGTGATGGGGAGAGACTTGGGGTTTGTCAGGCACATGTGGTGCGGAGACAGATGGGGGCTGTCACATACCTGTTATGGGGAGAGATCAGGGGGCTGTATCTCACCGGTGATAGGGAGAGAGCTGGGGGATGTCACACACCTGTGATGGGGAGAGAGCTTGGGTTTGTCACACACCTGTGATGGGGAGAGAGATGGGGATTGTCACTTACTTGTAATTCTAAGACAGCTGGGGGCTGTCACACTGCTGTGATTGGGAGAGAGCTGGGGGCTGTCTCTCACCGGGGATGCGGAAAGAGCTGGGGGATGTCACACACCTGTGATGGGAAGGGAGCTTGGGGCTCTCACTCACTTGTGAAGGGGAAAGAGATGGGGACTGTCAAACACTTCTGATGGGGAGAGTGCTGGGGCAAGTCACATACCTGTGATGCGGAGTAAGGTAGTTGCTGTCACATACTTGTGATGTGGAGACAGCTGGGGGCTGTCACATACCTGTGATGGGGAGAGAGCTGAGGGCTATCACTCACCTGTGATGGGGAGAGAGCTGGGGTCTGTCACACACCTGTGATGGGGAGAGAGCTGGGCACTGTCAAGCACCTATGATGGGGAGAGAGCTGGGGGCTGTCACATACCTGTGATGCAGATAGAGCTGGTGGCTGTCACATACCTGTGATGTGGAGACAGCTTGCGACTGTAACATACCTGTGATGGGGAGAGAGTTGGGAGCTGTCAGACACCTTTGATGCGGAGACAGCTGTGGGCTGTCACATACTTGTGATGGGGAGACAGCCGGGGGCCGTCACTCACCTGTGATGGGGAGAGAGGTGGGGGCTGTCACACACCTGTGATGGGGAGAGAGGTGGGGGCTGTCACACACCTGTGATGGGGAGAGAGGTGGGGGCTGTCACACACCTGTGATGGGGAGAGAGATGGGGACTGTCACATACCTGTGAGGCGGAGACAGCTGGGGGTTGTCACACACCTGTGATGGGGAGAGAGTTGGGTCCTGTCAGGCACTTGTGATGCAGAGAGAGCTGGGGGCTGTCACATGCCTGTGATGTGGAGACAGCTGGGGCCTGTCACATACCTGTGATGGGGAGAGAGCTGGGGGCTATCACTCACCTGTGATTGGGAGAGAGTTGGGGATTGTCACATACTTGTAATGCTGAGACAGCTGGGGACTCTCAAACACCTCTGATGGGGAGAGGCCTTGGGATTGCCCCATACATGTGATGTGGAGACAGCTGGGAGCTGCCACATACCTAAAATGGGGAGACAGCTGGGGGCAGTCACATACCTGTGATGTGGAGACAGCTGGGGCCTGTCAAATATTTGTGATGGGGAGAGAGTTTGGGCTCTCACATACCTGTGATGCAGAGAGAGCTGGTGGCTGTCACATACCTGTGATTTGGAGACAGCTGGTGGTTGTCACATACCTGTGATGGGGAGAGAGCTGGGGTCTGTCCCTCGCCTGTGATTGGGAGAGAGCTGTGGGTTGTCACATACCTGTGAGGCCGAAACAGCTGTGGGTTGTCAAATAGCTCTGATGGGGAGAGAGTTGGGGCCTGTCACGCACCTGTGATGTGGAGACAGCTGGGGGCTGTCACATACCTGTGATGGGGAGAGAGCTGCGGACTGTCAAACACCTATGATGGGGAGAGAGCTGGGGGCTGTCAGTCACCTGTGATGTGTAGACTGCTGGTGGCTGTCACATACCTATGATGGGGAGAGAGCTGCGGGCTGTCACACACCTGTGATGGGGAGAGAGTTGGGGATTGTCACATACTTGTAATGCTGAGACAGCTGGGGGCTGTCACACCCCGGTGATGGGTGTAGAGCTGGGGTTGTCACTCACCGGTGATGGGGAGAGAGATGCGGACTGTCACATACCTGTTATGCTGAGACAGCTGGGGGCTGTCACATACCTGTGATGGGGAAAGAGCTGGGGGCTGTCACATACCTGTGATGTGGAGACAGGTGGGGGCTGTCACATACTTGTGATGGGGAGAGAGCTGGGGGCTGTCACTCACCTGTGATCAGGAGAGAGATTGGGGCTGTCACCCACCTGTGAAGGGGAGAGAGCTGGGGGCTTTCACGCACCTGTGATATGGAGACAACTGGGGACGGTCACGCACGTGTGATGGGGAGAGAGCTGGGGACTGACACACCTGTGATGGGGAGAGAGCTGGGGGCTGTCACTCACCTCTAATGGGGAGAGAGCTCGCGGCTATCACAAACCTGTGATGGGGAAACACAGGCGGACTGTCAAACACCTGTGATGGGGAGAGACCTGGGGGCTGTCACATACCTGTGATGCGGAGACAGCTGGTGTCTTTCACATACCTGTGATGTGGAGACAGCTAAGGGCTAACACATACCTGTGATGGGGAGAAAGTTGGCTGCTCTCAGGCATCTGTGATGTGGAGACAGATGGGAGTTGTCACATACCTGTGATTGGGAGAAAGCTGCGGTCTGTCACTCACCTATGATGTGAAGAGAGCTGGGGGCTATCACACAGCTTTGATGGGGAGAGAGATGTGGACTGTCACATACCTGTGACGCTGAGACAGCTGGGGGCTGTCACGTAACTGTGACGGGTAGAGCAGGGGCCGCAACTCACCTGTGATGGGGAGAGAGCTGGGGGCTGTCACTCACCTGTAATGAGGAGAGAGATGGGGGCTATCTCTCACCTGTGATGGGGAGAGAGCTGGGGGCTGTCACATACCTGTGATGAGGAGAGACTTGGGGTTTGTCATGCACCTGTGATGCGGAGACAGCTGGGGGCTGTCACATACCTGTGATGGGGAGAGAGCTAGGGGGCTGTAACTCACCAGTGATGGGGAGAGAGCTGGGGCATGTAACACACCTGTGATGGGGAGAGAGCTTGGGGTTGTCACACACCTGTGATGAGGAGAGAGATGGGGATTGTCACTTACTTGTAATGCTGAGACAGCTGGGGGCTGTCACACACCGGTGATGGGGAGAGAGCTGCGGACTGTCAAACACCTATGATGGGGAGAGAGCTGGGGGCTGTCAGTCACCTGTGATGTGGAGACTGCTGGTGGCTGTCACATACCTGTGATGGGGAGAGAGCTGCGGGCTGTCACACACCTGTGATGGGGAGAGAGTTGGGGATTTTCACATACTTGTAATGCTGAGACAGCTGGGGGCTGTCACACCCCGGTGATGGGTGTAGAGCTGTGGCTGTCACTCACCGGTGATGGGGAGAGAGATGCGGACTGTCACATACCTGTTATGCTGAGACAGCTGGGGGCTGTCACATACCTGTGATGGGGAGAGAGCTGGGGGCTGCCACATACCTGTGATGGGGAGAGAGCTGGGGGCTATCACATACCTGTGATGTGGAGACAGCTGGGGGCTGTCACATACCTGTGATGGGGAGAGAGCTGGGGGCTGTCACTCACCTGTGAAGGGGAGAGAGCTGGGGGCTTTCACGCACCTGTGATATGGAGACAACTGGGGACGGTCACACACCTCTGATGGGGAGAGAGCTTGTCGTTGTCACATACCTGTGATGTGGAGACTGCTGGGGGCTATCGTATACCTGTAATTGGGAGAGAGCTGGGGGCCGTCACTCACCTGTGATGGGGAGACAGTTTCTGGCTGTCACACACCTGTGATGGGGAGAGAGATGGGGACTGTCACATACCTGTGATGCTGTTACAGCTGGGGGCTGTCACATACTTGTGATGGGGAGAGAGCTGAGGGCTGTTACTCACCTGAGATGGGAAGAGAGATGAGGTATGTCAATCACCTGTGATGGGGAGCGAGCTGGGGCTGTCACGCACCTGTTATATGGAGACAGCTGGGGTCGGTCACACACCTGTGATGGGTAGACAGTTGGGGTCTGCCAGGCAACTGTGATGCGGTGACACCTGGGGTCTGTCAACTACCTCTGATGGGGAGAGAGCTGGGGGGTGTCACTCACCTGAGATGGGGAGAGAGCTGGGGGCTGTCACTCACCTGTGATGTGGAGAGAGCTGGGGACTGTCACTCACCTGTGAAGGGGAGAGAGCTGGGCGTTGTCACGCACCTGTGATATGGAGATAGATGGGGACGGTCACACACCTGTGATGGAGGGAGAGCTTGGGGCTGTCACACACGTGTGATGGCACGGGAGATGGGGACTGTCTAACACCTGTGATGGGGACAGAGGTGGGGTCTCTCACATACCTGAGAAGGGGAAGGGATAGGGACTGTCACTCCCCTGTGATGGGGAGAGAGCTGGGGACTGACACACCTGTGATGGGGAGAGAGCTGGGGGCTGTCACTCACCTCTAATGGGGAGAGAGCTCGCGGCTATCACACACCTGTGATGGGGAATGACATGCGGACTGTCAAACACCTGTGATGGGGAGAGAACTGGGGCTGTCACATACATGTGATGCGGAGACAGCTGGTGTCTTTCACATACCTGTGATGTGGAGACAGCTAAGGGCTAACACATACTTGTGATGGGGAGAAAGTTGGGTGCTGTCAGGCATCTGTGATGTGGAGACAGCTGAGAGTTGTCACATACCTGTGATTGGGAGATAGCTGGGGTCTGTCACTCACCTATGATCTGGAGAGAGCTGGGGGCTATCACACAGTTTTGATGGGGAGAGAGATGGGGACTGTCACATACCTGTGACGGGTAGAGCTGGGGGCCGCCACTCACCTGTGATGGGGAGAGAGCTGGGGGCTGTCACTCACCTGTAATGAGGAGAGAGATGGGGGCTGTCTCTCACCTGTGATGGGGAGAGAGCTGGGGGCTGTCATCCACCTGTGAAGGGGAGAGAGCTGGGCGTTGTCACTCACCTGTGATATGGAGAGAGCTGGGGTCGGTCAAACACCTATGATGGGGAGAGAGCTTGTGTTTGTCACATACCTGTGATATAGAGACAGCTGTGGTCTATCACATACCTATAATGGGGAGACAGCTGGGGGCTGTGACATACCTGTGATGGAGAGAGAGTAGGAGGCTTTTACGCACCTGTGATATAGACAGCTGGGGACGGTCACACAACTGTGATGGGGAGAGAGCTGGTGGCTGTCACTCACTTGTGATGGGGAGAGAGATGGGGGCTGTCAATCAACTGTGATGGGGCGAGAGCTGGGGGCTGTCATCCACCTGTGAAGGGGAAAGAGCTGGGGCTTTCTCGCACCTGTGATATGGAGACAGCTGGGGATGGTCACACACCTGTGACGAGGAGAGAGCTTGGCGTTGTCACATACCTCTGATGTGGAGACAGCTGGGGGTTGTCACATACCTGTTATGGGGAGAGACTTGGGGTTTGTCAGGCAACTGTGATGTGGAGACAGCTGGGGGCTGTCACATACCTGTGATGGGGAGAGAGCTTGGGGCTGTAACTCACCGGTGATGGGGAGAGAGCTGTGGGATGTCACACACCTGTGATGGGGAGAGAGCTTGGGGTTGTCACACACCTCTGATGGGGAGAGAGATGGGGATTGTCACTTACTTTTAATGCTAAGACAGATGGGGGCTGTCACATTACTGTGATTGGGGGAGAGCTGGGGGCTCACACATACCTATGATGCAGAGACAGCTAGTGGTTGTCACATCCCTGTGACGTGGAGACAATGGGGGTTGTGATATACATGTGATTGGGAGAGAGTTGGGGGCTGTTATGGTCCTGTGATGCGGAGAAAATTGGGGGCTCTCATATACCTGTGTTGGGTAGAGAGCTGGGATCTCTTGCTCACCTGAAATGGGGAGAGAGCTGGGGTCTTTCACACACCTGTGATGGGGAAAGAGATGGGGACTGTCAAACACCTGTGATGGGGAGAGACCTGGGGGCTGTCAGATACCTGTGATGCGGAGACAGCTGGTGTGTTTCACATACCTGTGATGTGGAGACAGCTGGGGGCTGCCACATACCTGTGACGGGGAAAAAGTTGGGGGCTCTCAGGCTCCTGTGATGTGGAATCAGCTGGGGGCTGTCACATACCTATGATGGGGAGAAAGCTGGGGCCTATCACTCACCTGTGATGGGGAGAGAGTTGGGGATTGTCACATACTTGTAATGCTGAGACAGCTGGGGGCTGTCACACCCCGGTGATGGGTGTAGAGCTGGGGTTGTCACTCACCGGTGATGGGGAGAGAGATGCGGACTGTCACATACCTGTTATGCTGAGACAGCTGGGGGCTGTCACATACCTGTGATGGGGAAAGAGCTGGGGGCTGTCACATACCTGTGATGTGGAGACAGGTGGGGGCTGTCACATACTTGTGATGGGGAGAGAGCTGGGGGCTGTCACTCACCTGTGATCAGGAGAGAGATTGGGGCTGTCACCCACCTGTGAAGGGGAGAGAGCTGGGGGCTTTCACGCACCTGTGATATGGAGACAACTGGGGACGGTCACGCACGTGTGATGGGGAGAGAGCTGGGGACTGACACACCTGTGATGGGGAGAGAGCTGGGGGCTGTCACTCACCTCTAATGGGGAGAGAGCTCGCGGCTATCACAAACCTGTGATGGGGAAACACAGGCGGACTGTCAAACACCTGTGATGGGGAGAGACCTGGGGGCTGTCACATACCTGTGATGCGGAGACAGCTGGTGTCTTTCACATACCTGTGATGTGGAGACAGCTAAGGGCTAACACATACCTGTGATGGGGAGAAAGTTGGCTGCTCTCAGGCATCTGTGATGTGGAGACAGATGGGAGTTGTCACATACCTGTGATTGGGAGAAAGCTGCGGTCTGTCACTCACCTATGATGTGAAGAGAGCTGGGGGCTATCACACAGCTTTGATGGGGAGAGAGATGTGGACTGTCACATACCTGTGACGCTGAGACAGCTGGGGGCTGTCACGTAACTGTGACGGGTAGAGCAGGGGCCGCAACTCACCTGTGATGGGGAGAGAGCTGGGGGCTGTCACTCACCTGTAATGAGGAGAGAGATGGGGGCTATCTCTCACCTGTGATGGGGAGAGAGCTGGGGGCTGTCACATACCTGTGATGAGGAGAGACTTGGGGTTTGTCATGCACCTGTGATGCGGAGACAGCTGGGGGCTGTCACATACCTGTGATGGGGAGAGAGCTAGGGGGCTGTAACTCACCAGTGATGGGGAGAGAGCTGGGGCATGTAACACACCTGTGATGGGGAGAGAGCTTGGGGTTGTCACACACCTGTGATGGGGAGAGAGATGGGGATTGTCACTTACTTGTAATGCTGAGACAGCTGGGGGCTGTCACACACCGGTGATGGGGAGAGAGCTGCGGACTGTCAAACACCTATGATGGGGAGAGAGCTGGGGGCTGTCAGTCACCTGTGATGTGGAGACTGCTGGTGGCTGTCACATACCTGTGATGGGGAGAGAGCTGCGGCCTGTCACACACCTGTGATGGGGAGAGAGTTGGGGATTTTCACATACTTGTAATGCTGAGACAGCTGGGGGCTGTCACACCCCGGTGATGGGTGTAGAGCTGGGGCTGTCACTCACCGGTGATGGGGAGAGAGATGCGGACTGTCACATACCTGTTATGCTGAGACAGCTGGGGGCTGCCACATACCTGTGATGGGGAGAGAGCTGGGGGCTATCACATACCTGTGATGTGGAGACAGCTGGGGGCTGTCACATACCTGTGATGGGGAGAGAGCTGGGGGCTGTCACTCACCTGTGAAGGGGAGAGAGCTGGGGGCTTTCACGCACCTGTGATATGGAGACAACTGGGGACGGTCACACACCTCTGATGGGGAGAGAGCTTGTCGTTGTCACATACCTGTGATGTGGAGACTGCTGGGGGCTATCGTATACCTGTAATTGGGAGAGAGCTGGGGGCCGTCACTCACCTGTGATGGGGAGACAGTTTCTGGCTGTCACACACCTGTGATGGGGAGAGAGATGGGGACTGTCACATACCTGTGATGCTGTTACAGCTGGGGGCTGTCACATACTTGTGATGGGGAGAGAGCTGAGGGCTGTTACTCACCTGAGATGGGAAGAGAGATGAGGTATGTCAATCACCTGTGATGGGGAGCGAGCTGGGGCTGTCACGCACCTGTTATATGGAGACAGCTGGGGTCGGTCACACACCTGTGATGGGGAGAGAGTTGGGTCCTGTCAGGCACTTGTGATGCAGAGAGAGCTGGGGGCTGTCACATGCCTGTGATGTGGAGACAGCTGGGGCCTGTCACATACCTGTGATGGGGAGAGAGCTGGGGGCTATCACTCACCTGTGATTGGGAGAGAGTTGGGGATTGTCACATACTTGTAATGCTGAGACAGCTGGGGACTCTCAAACACCTCTGATGGGGAGAGGCCTTGGGATTGCCCCATACATGTGATGTGGAGACAGCTGGGAGCTGCCACATACCTAAAATGGGGAGACAGCTGGGGGCAGTCACATACCTGTGATGTGGAGACAGCTGGGGCCTGTCAAATATTTGTGATGGGGAGAGAGTTTGGGCTCTCACATACCTGTGATGCAGAGAGAGCTGGTGGCTGTCACATACCTGTGATTTGGAGACAGCTGGTGGTTGTCACATACCTGTGATGGGGAGAGAGCTGGGGTCTGTCCCTCGCCTGTGATTGGGAGAGAGCTGTGGGTTGTCACATACCTGTGAGGCCGAAACAGCTGTGGGTTGTCAAATAGCTCTGATGGGGAGAGAGTTGGGGCCTGTCACGCACCTGTGATGTGGAGACAGCTGGGGGCTGTCACATACCTGTGATGGGGAGAGAGCTGCGGACTGTCAAACACCTATGATGGGGAGAGAGCTGGGGGCTGTCAGTCACCTGTGATGTGTAGACTGCTGGTGGCTGTCACATACCTATGATGGGGAGAGAGCTGCGGGCTGTCACACACCTGTGATGGGGAGAGAGTTGGGGATTGTCACATACTTGTAATGCTGAGACAGCTGGGGGCTGTCACACCCCGGTGATGGGTGTAGAGCTGGGGTTGTCACTCACCGGTGATGGGGAGAGAGATGCGGACTGTCACATACCTGTTATGCTGAGACAGCTGGGGGCTGTCACATACCTGTGATGGGGAAAGAGCTGGGGGCTGTCACATACCTGTGATGTGGAGACAGGTGGGGGCTGTCACATACTTGTGATGGGGAGAGAGCTGGGGGCTGTCACTCACCTGTGATCAGGAGAGAGATTGGGGCTGTCACCCACCTGTGAAGGGGAGAGAGCTGGGGGCTTTCACGCACCTGTGATATGGAGACAACTGGGGACGGTCACGCACGTGTGATGGGGAGAGAGCTGGGGACTGACACACCTGTGATGGGGAGAGAGCTGGGGGCTGTCACTCACCTCTAATGGGGAGAGAGCTCGCGGCTATCACAAACCTGTGATGGGGAAACACAGGCGGACTGTCAAACACCTGTGATGGGGAGAGACCTGGGGGCTGTCACATACCTGTGATGCGGAGACAGCTGGTGTCTTTCACATACCTGTGATGTGGAGACAGCTAAGGGCTAACACATACCTGTGATGGGGAGAAAGTTGGCTGCTCTCAGGCATCTGTGATGTGGAGACAGATGGGAGTTGTCACATACCTGTGATTGGGAGAAAGCTGCGGTCTGTCACTCACCTATGATGTGAAGAGAGCTGGGGGCTATCACACAGCTTTGATGGGGAGAGAGATGTGGACTGTCACATACCTGTGACGCTGAGACAGCTGGGGGCTGTCACGTAACTGTGACGGGTAGAGCAGGGGCCGCAACTCACCTGTGATGGGGAGAGAGCTGGGGGCTGTCACTCACCTGTAATGAGGAGAGAGATGGGGGCTATCTCTCACCTGTGATGGGGAGAGAGCTGGGGGCTGTCACATACCTGTGATGAGGAGAGACTTGGGGTTTGTCATGCACCTGTGATGCGGAGACAGCTGGGGGCTGTCACATACCTGTGATGGGGAGAGAGCTAGGGGGCTGTAGCTCACCAGTGATGGGGAGAGAGCTGGGGCATGTAACACACCTGTGATGGGGAGAGAGCTTGGGGTTGTCACACACCTGTGATGGGGAGAGAGATGGGGATTGTCACTTACTTGTAATGCTGAGACAGCTGGGGGCTGTCACACACCGGTGATGGGGAGAGAGCTGCGGACTGTCAAACACCTATTAAGGGGAGAGAGCTGGGGGCTGTCAGTCACCTGTGATGTGGAGACTGCTGGTGGCTGTCACATACCTGTGATGGGGAGAGAGCTGCGGGCTGTCACACACCTGTGATGGGGAGAGAGTTGGGGATTTTCACATACTTGTAATGCTGAGACAGCTGGGGGCTGTCACACCCCGGTGATGGGTGTAGAGCTGGGGCTGTCACTCACCGGTGATGGGGAGAGAGATGCGGACTGTCACATACCTGTTATGCTGAGACAGCTGGGGGCTGCCACATACCTGTGATGGGGAGAGAGCTGGGGGCTATCACATACCTGTGATGTGGAGACAGCTGGGGGCTGTCACGTAACTGTGACGGGTAGAGCAGGGGCCGCAACTCACCTGTGATGGGGAGAGAGCTGGGGGCTTTCACGCACCTGTGATATGGAGACAACTGGGGACGGTCACACACCTCTGATGGGGAGAGAGCTTGTCGTTGTCACATACCTGTGATGTGGAGACTGCTGGGGGCTATCGTATACCTGTAATTGGGAGAGAGCTGGGGGCCGTCACTCACCTGTGATGGGGAGACAGTTTCTGGCTGTCACACACCTGTGATGGGGAGAGAGATGGGGACTGTCACATACCTGTGATGCTGTTACAGCTGGGGGCTGTCACATACTTGTGATGGGGAGAGAGCTGAGGGCTGTTACTCACCTGAGATGGGAAGAGAGATGAGGTATGTCAATCACCTGTGATGGGGAGCGAGCTGGGGCTGTCACGCACCTGTTATATGGAGACAGCTGGGGTCGGTCACACACCTGTGATGGGTAGAGAGTTGGGGTCTGCCAGGCAACTGTGATGCGGTGACACCTGGGGTCTGTCAACTACCTCTGATGGGGAGAGAGCTGGGGGGTGTCACTCACCTGAGATGGGGAGAGAGCTGGGGGCTGTCACTCACCTGTGATGTGGAGAGAGCTGGGGACTGTCACTCACCTGTGAAGGGGAGAGAGCTGGGCGTTGTCACGCACCTGTGATATGGAGATAGATGGGGACGGTCACACACCTGTGATGGAGGGAGAGCTTGGGGCTGTCACACACGTGTGATGGCACGGGAGATGGGGACTGTCTAACACCTGTGATGGGGACAGAGGTGGGGTCTCTCACATACCTGAGAAGGGGAAGGGATAGGGACTGTCACTCCCCTGTGATGGGGAGAGAGCTGGGGACTGACACACCTGTGATGGGGAGAGAGCTGGGGGCTGTCACTCACCTCTAATGGGGAGAGAGCTCGCGGCTATCACACACCTGTGATGGGGAATGACATGCGGACTGTCAAACACCTGTGATGGGGAGAGAACTGGGGCTGTCACATACATGTGATGCGGAGACAGCTGGTGTCTTTCACATACCTGTGATGTGGAGACAGCTAAGGGCTAACACATACTTGTGATGGGGAGAAAGTTGGGTGCTGTCAGGCATCTGTGATGTGGAGACAGCTGAGAGTTGTCACATACCTGTGATTGGGAGATAGCTGGGGTCTGTCACTCACCTATGATCTGGAGAGAGCTGGGGGCTATCACACAGTTTTGATGGGGAGAGAGATGGGGACTGTCACATACCTGTGACGGGTAGAGCTGGGGGCCGCCACTCACCTGTGATGGGGAGAGAGCTGGGGGCTGTCACTCACCTGTAATGAGGAGAGAGATGGGGGCTGTCTCTCACCTGTGATGGGGAGAGAGCTGGGGGCTGTCATCCACCTGTGAAGGGGAGAGAGCTGGGCGTTGTCACTCACCTGTGATATGGAGAGAGCTGGGGTCGGTCAAACACCTATGATGGGGAGAGAGCTTGTGTTTGTCACATACCTGTGATATAGAGACAGCTGTGGTCTATCACATACCTATAATGGGGAGACAGCTGGGGGCTGTGACATACCTGTGATGGGGAGAGAGTAGGAGGCTTTTACGCACCTGTGATATAGACAGCTGGGGACGGTCACACAACTGTGATGGGGAGAGAGCTGGTGGCTGTCACTCACTTGTGATGGGGAGAGAGATGGGGGCTGTCAATCAACTGTGATGGGGCGAGAGCTGGGGGCTGTCATCCACCTGTGAAGGGGAAAGAGCTGGGGCTTTCTCGCACCTGTGATATGGAGACAGCTGGGGATGGTCACACACCTGTGACGAGGAGAGAGCTTGGCGTTGTCACATACCTCTGATGTGGAGACAGCTGGGGGTTGTCACATACCTGTTATGGGGAGAGACTTGGGGTTTGTCAGGCAACTGTGATGTGGAGACAGCTGGGGGCTGTCACATACCTGTGATGGGGAGAGAGCTTGGGGCTGTAACTCACCGGTGATGGGGAGAGAGCTGTGGGATGTCACACACCTGTGATGGGGAGAGAGCTTGGGGTTGTCACACACCTCTGATGGGGAGAGAGATGGGGATTGTCACTTACTTTTAATGCTAAGACAGATGGGGGCTGTCACACTACTGTGATTGGGGGAGAGCTGGGGGCTCACACATACCTATGATGCAGAGACAGCTAGTGGTTGTCACATCCCTGTGACGTGGAGACAATGGGGGTTGTGATATACATGTGATTGGGAGAGAGTTGGGGGCTGTTATGGTCCTGTGATGCGGAGAAAATTGGGGGCTCTCATATACCTGTGTTGGGTAGAGAGCTGGGATCTCTTGCTCACCTGAAATGGGGAGAGAGCTGGGGTCTTTCACACACCTGTGATGGGGAAAGAGATGGGGACTGTCAAACACCTGTGATGGGGACAGACCTGGGGGCTGTCAGATACCTGTGATGCGGAGACAGCTGGTGTGTTTCACATACCTGTGATGTGGAGAGAGCTGGGGGCTGCCACATACCTGTGATGGGGAAAAAGTTGGGGGCTCTCAGGCTCCTGTGATGTGGAATCAGCTGGGGGCTGTCACATACCTGTGATGGGGAGAAAGCTGGGGCCTATCACTCACCTGTGATGGGGAGAGAGCTGGGGTCTGTCGCACACCTGTGATGGGGAGAGAGCTGGGGGTTGTCACTCCCCTATGATGGGGAGAGAGCTGGGGCTCACATATACCTGTGATGCGTAGACAGCTAGTGGTTGTCACATACCTGTGATGTGGAGACAATGGGCGTTGTGACATACCTGTGATGGGGAGAGAGTTGGGGGCTGTTAGGCTCCTTTGATGCGGAGACAGCTAAGGTCTCTCAGACACCTGTGATGGGGAGAGAGCTGGGGGCTGTCACTCACCTGTGATGGGGCGAGAGCTGGTGGCTGTCACACACCTGTGAATGGGAGAGAGCTGGGCATTGTCACTCACCTGTGATATGGAGACACCTGGGGACGGTCACACACCTGTGATGGAGAGAGAGCTGGGGGCTGTCACTCACTTGTGATGGGGAGAGAGATGGGGGCTGTCACATACGTGTGTTGGAGCGATAGCTAGGGGCCGTCACCCACCTGTGAAAGGGAGAGAGCTGGGGGCTTTCACGCACCTGTGATATGGAGACGGCTGGGGAGGGTCACATACCTGTGATGGGGAGAGAGCTGGGGGCTGTCACTCACTTGTGATGGGGAGAGCGATGGGGGCAGTGAATCAACTGTGATGGGGCGAGAGCTGGGGGCTGTCACCCACCTCTGATATGGAGACAGCTGGGGATGGTCACACACCTGTGATGAGGAGAGAGCTTGGCGTTGTCACATACCTATGATGTGGCGACAGCTGGGGGTTCTCACATACCTGTGATGGGGAGAGACTTGGGGTTTGTCAGGCACATGTGGTGCGGAGACAGATGGGGGCTGTCACATACCTGTTATGGGGAGAGATCAGGGGGCTGTATCTCACCGGTGATAGGGAGAGAGCTGGGGGATGTCACACACCTGTGATGGGGAGAGAGCTTGGGTTTGTCACACACCTGTGATGGGGAGAGAGATGGGGATTGTCACTTACTTGTAATTCTAAGACAGCTGGGGGCTGTCACACTGCTGTGATTGGGAGAGAGCTGGGGGCTGTCTCTCACCGGGGATGCGGAAAGAGCTGGGGGATGTCACACACCTGTGATGGGAAGGGAGCTTGGGGCTCTCACTCACTTGTGAAGGGGAAAGAGATGGGGACTGTCAAACACTTCTGATGGGGAGAGTGCTGGGGCAAGTCACATACCTGTGATGCGGAGTAAGGTAGTTGCTGTCACATACTTGTGATGTGGAGACAGCTGGGGGCTGTCACATACCTGTGATGGGGAGAGAGCTGAGGGCTATCACTCACCTGTGATGGGGAGAGAGCTGGGGTCTGTCACACACCTGTGATGGGGAGAGAGCTGGGCACTGTCAAGCACCTATGATGGGGAGAGAGCTGGGGGCTGTCACATACCTGTGATGCAGATAGAGCTGGTGGCTGTCACATACCTGTGATGTGGAGACAGCTTGCGACTGTAACATACCTGTGATGGGGAGAGAGTTGGGAGCTGTCAGACACCTTTGATGCGGAGACAGCTGTGGGCTGTCACATACTTGTGATGGGGAGACAGCCGGGGGCCGTCACTCACCTGTGATGGGGAGAGAGGTGGGGGCCGTCACTCACCTGTGATGGGGAGAGAGGTGGGGGCTGTCACACACCTGTGATGGGGAGAGAGATGGGGACTGTCACATACCTGTGAGGCGGAGACAGCTGGGGGTTGTCACACACCTGTGATGGGGAGAGAGTTGGGTCCTGTCAGGCACTTGTGATGCAGAGAGAGCTGGGGGCTGTCACATGCCTGTGATGTGGAGACAGCTGGGGCCTGTCACATACCTGTGATGGGGAGAGAGCTGGGGGCTATCACTCACCTGTGATTGGGAGAGAGTTGGGGATTGTCACATACTTGTAATGCTGAGACAGCTGGGGACTCTCAAACACCTCTGATGGGGAGAGGCCTTGGGATTGCCCCATACATGTGATGTGGAGACAGCTGGGAGCTGCCACATACCTAAAATGGGGAGACAGCTGGGGGCAGTCACATACCTGTGATGTGGAGACAGCTGGGGCCTGTCAAATATTTGTGATGGGGAGAGAGTTTGGGCTCTCACATACCTGTGATGCAGAGAGAGCTGGTGGCTGTCACATACCTGTGATTTGGAGACAGCTGGTGGTTGTCACATACCTGTGATGGGGAGAGAGCTGGGGTCTGTCCCTCGCCTGTGATTGGGAGAGAGCTGTGGGTTGTCACATACCTGTGAGGCCGAAACAGCTGTGGGTTGTCAAATAGCTCTGATGGGGAGAGAGTTGGGGCCTGTCACGCACCTGTGATGTGGAGACAGCTGGGGGCTGTCACATACCTGTGATGGGGAGAGAGCTGCGGACTGTCAAACACCTATGATGGGGAGAGAGCTGGGGGCTGTCAGTCACCTGTGATGTGTAGACTGCTGGTGGCTGTCACATACCTATGATGGGGAGAGAGCTGCGGGCTGTCACACACCTGTGATGGGGAGAGAGTTGGGGATTGTCACATACTTGTAATGCTGAGACAGCTGGGGGCTGTCACACCCCGGTGATGGGTGTAGAGCTGGGGTTGTCACTCACCGGTGATGGGGAGAGAGATGCGGACTGTCACATACCTGTTATGCTGAGACAGCTGGGGGCTGTCACATACCTGTGATGGGGAAAGAGCTGGGGGCTGTCACATACCTGTGATGTGGAGACAGGTGGGGGCTGTCACATACTTGTGATGGGGAGAGAGCTGGGGGCTGTCACTCACCTGTGATCAGGAGAGAGATTGGGGCTGTCACCCACCTGTGAAGGGGAGAGAGCTGGGGGCTTTCACGCACCTGTGATATGGAGACAACTGGGGACGGTCACGCACGTGTGATGGGGAGAGAGCTGGGGACTGACACACCTGTGATGGGGAGAGAGCTGGGGGCTGTCACTCACCTCTAATGGGGAGAGAGCTCGCGGCTATCACAAACCTGTGATGGGGAAACACAGGCGGACTGTCAAACACCTGTGATGGGGAGAGACCTGGGGGCTGTCACATACCTGTGATGTGGAGACAGCTGGGGGCTGTCACATACCTGTGATGGGGAGAGAGCTGGGGGCTGTCACTCACCTGTGATCAGGAGAGAGCTTGGGGCTGTCACCCACCTGTGAAGGGAAGAGAGCTGGGGGCTTTCACGCACCTGTGATATGGAGACAACTGGGGACGGTCACACACCTCTGATGGGGAGAGAGCTTGTCGTTGTCACATACCTGTGATGTGGAGACTGCTGGGGGCTATCATATACCTGTAATTGGGAGAGAGCTGGGGGCCGTCACTCACCTGTGATGGGGAGACAGTTTCTGGCTGTCACACACCTGTGGTGGGGAGAGAGATGGGGACTGTCACATACCTGTGATGCTGTTACAGCTGGGGGCTGTCACATACTTGTGATGGGGAGAGAGCTGAGGGCTGTTACTCACCTGAGATGGGAAGAGAGATGAGGTATGTCAATCACCTGTGATGGGGAGCGAGCTGGGGCTGTCACGCACCTGTTATATGGAGACAGCTGGGGTCGGTCACACACCTGTGATGGGTAGACAGTTGGGGTCTGCCAGGCAACTGTGATGCGGTGACACCTGGGGTCTGTCAACTACCTCTGATGGGGAGAGAGCTGGGGGGTGTCACTCACCTGAGATGGGGAGAGAGCTGGGGGCTGTCACTCACCTGTGATGTGGAGAGAGCTGGGGACTGTCACTCACCTGTGAAGGGGAGAGAGCTGGGCGTTGTCACGCACCTGTGATATGGAGATAGATGGGGACGGTCACACACCTGTGATGGAGGGAGAGCTTGGGGCTGTCACACACGTGTGATGGCACGGGAGATGGGGACTGTCTAACACCTGTGATGGGGACAGAGGTGGGGTCTCTCACATACCTGAGAAGGGGAAGGGATAGGGACTGTCACTCCCCTGTGATGGGGAGAGAGCTGGGGACTGACACACCTGTGATGGGGAGAGAGCTGGGGGCTGTCACTCACCTCTAATGGGGAGAGAGCTCGCGGCTATCACACACCTGTGATGGGGAATGACATGCGGACTGTCAAACACCTGTGATGGGGAGAGAACTGGGGCTGTCACATACATGTGATGCGGAGACAGCTGGTGTCTTTCACATACCTGTGATGTGGAGACAGCTAAGGGCTAACACATACTTGTGATGGGGAGAAAGTTGGGTGCTGTCAGGCATCTGTGATGTGGAGACAGCTGAGAGTTGTCACATACCTGTGATTGGGAGATAGCTGGGGTCTGTCACTCACCTATGATCTGGAGAGAGCTGGGGGCTATCACACAGTTTTGATGGGGAGAGAGATGGGGACTGTCACATACCTGTGACGGGTAGAGCTGGGGGCCGCCACTCACCTGTGATGGGGAGAGAGCTGGGGGCTGTCACTCACCTGTAATGAGGAGAGAGATGGGGGCTGTCTCTCACCTGTGATGGGGAGAGAGCTGGGGGCTGTCATCCACCTGTGAAGGGGAGAGAGCTGGGCGTTGTCACTCACCTGTGATATGGAGAGAGCTGGGGTCGGTCAAACACCTATGATGGGGAGAGAGCTTGTGTTTGTCACATACCTGTGATATAGAGACAGCTGTGGTCTATCACATACCTATAATGGGGAGACAGCTGGGGGCTGTGACATACCTGTGATGGGGAGAGAGTAGGAGGCTTTTACGCACCTGTGATATAGACAGCTGGGGACGGTCACACAACTGTGATGGGGAGAGAGCTGGTGGCTGTCACTCACTTGTGATGGGGAGAGAGATGGGGGCTGTCAATCAACTGTGATGGGGCGAGAGCTGGGGGCTGTCATCCACCTGTGAAGGGGAAAGAGCTGGGGCTTTCTCGCACCTGTGATATGGAGACAGCTGGGGATGGTCACACACCTGTGACGAGGAGAGAGCTTGGCGTTGTCACATACCTCTGATGTGGAGACAGCTGGGGGTTGTCACATACCTGTTATGGGGAGAGACTTGGGGTTTGTCAGGCAACTGTGATGTGGAGACAGCTGGGGGCTGTCACATACCTGTGATGGGGAGAGAGCTTGGGGCTGTAACTCACCGGTGATGGGGAGAGAGCTGTGGGATGTCACACACCTGTGATGGGGAGAGAGCTTGGGGTTGTCACACACCTCTGATGGGGAGAGAGATGGGGATTGTCACTTACTTTTAATGCTAAGACAGATGGGGGCTGTCACACTACTGTGATTGGGGGAGAGCTGGGGGCTCACACATACCTATGATGCAGAGACAGCTAGTGGTTGTCACATCCCTGTGACGTGGAGACAATGGGGGTTGTGATATACATGTGATTGGGAGAGAGTTGGGGGCTGTTATGGTCCTGTGATGCGGAGAAAATTGGGGGCTCTCATATACCTGTGTTGGGTAGAGAGCTGGGATCTCTTGCTCACCTGAAATGGGGAGAGAGCTGGGGTCTTTCACACACCTGTGATGGGGAAAGAGATGGGGACTGTCAAACACCTGTGATGGGGAGAGACCTGGGGGCTGTCAGATACCTGTGATGCGGAGACAGCTGGTGTGTTTCACATACCTGTGATGTGGAGACAGCTGGGGGCTGCCACATACCTGTGATGGGGAAAAAGTTGGGGGCTCTCAGGCTCCTGTGATGTGGAATCAGCTGGGGGCTGTCACATACCTGTGATGGGGAGAAAGCTGGGGCCTATCACTCACCTGTGATGGGGAGAGAGCTGGGGTCTGTCGCACACCTGTGATGGGGAGAGAGCTGGGGGTTGTCACTCCCCTATGATGGGGAGAGAGCTGGGGCTCACATATACCTGTGATGCGTAGACAGCTAGTGGTTGTCACATACCTGTGATGTGGAGACAATGGGCGTTGTGACATACCTGTGATGGGGAGAGAGTTGGGGGCTGTTAGGCTCCTTTGATGCGGAGACAGCTAAGGTCTCTCAGACACCTGTGATGGGGAGAGAGCTGGGGGCTGTCACTCACCTGTGATGGGGCGAGAGCTGGTGGCTGTCACACACCTGTGAATGGGAGAGAGCTGGGCATTGTCACTCACCTGTGATATGGAGACACCTGGGGACGGTCACACACCTGTGATGGAGAGAGAGCTGGGGGCTGTCACTCACTTGTGATGGGGAGAGAGATGGGGGCTGTCACATACGTGTGTTGGAGCGATAGCTAGGGGCCGTCACCCACCTGTGAAAGGGAGAGAGCTGGGGGCTTTCACGCACCTGTGATATGGAGACGGCTGGGGAGGGTCACATACCTGTGATGGGGAGAGAGCTGGGGGCTGTCACTCACTTGTGATGGGGAGAGCGATGGGGGCAGTGAATCAACTGTGATGGGGCGAGAGCTGGGGGCTGTCACCCACCTCTGATATGGAGACAGCTGGGGATGGTCACACACCTGTGATGAGGAGAGAGCTTGGCGTTGTCACATACCTATGATGTGGCGACAGCTGGGGGTTCTCACATACCTGTGATGGGGAGAGACTTGGGGTTTGTCAGGCACATGTGGTGCGGAGACAGATGGGGGCTGTCACATACCTGTTATGGGGAGAGATCAGGGGGCTGTATCTCACCGGTGATAGGGAGAGAGCTGGGGGATGTCACACACCTGTGATGGGGAGAGAGCTTGGGTTTGTCACACACCTGTGATGGGGAGAGAGATGGGGATTGTCACTTACTTGTAATTCTAAGACAGCTGGGGGCTGTCACACTGCTGTGATTGGGAGAGAGCTGGGGGCTGTCTCTCACCGGGGATGCGGAAAGAGCTGGGGGATGTCACACACCTGTGATGGGAAGGGAGCTTGGGGCTCTCACTCACTTGTGAAGGGGAAAGAGATGGGGACTGTCAAACACTTCTGATGGGGAGAGTGCCTGGGCAAGTCACATACCTGTGATGCGGAGTAAGGTAGTTGCTGTCACATACTTGTGATGTGGAGACAGCTGGGGGCTGTCACATACCTGTGATGGGGAGAGAGCTGAGGGCTATCACTCACCTGTGATGGGGAGAGAGCTGGGGTCTGTCACACACCTGTGATGGGGAGAGAGCTGGGCACTGTCAAGCACCTATGATGGGGAGAGAGCTGGGGGCTGTCACATACCTGTGATGCAGATAGAGCTGGTGGCTGTCACATACCTGTGATGTGGAGACAGCTTGCGACTGTAACATACCTGTGATGGGGAGAGAGTTGGGAGCTGTCAGACACCTTTGATGCGGAGACAGCTGTGGGCTGTCACATACTTGTGATGGGGAGACAGCCGGGGGCCGTCACTCACCTGTGATGGGGAGAGAGGTGGGGGCTGTCACACACCTGTGATGGGGAGAGAGGTGGGGGCTGTCACACACCTGTGATGGGGAGAGAGGTGGGGGCTGTCACACACCTGTGATGGGGAGAGAGATGGGGACTGTCACATACCTGTGAGGCGGAGACAGCTGGGGGTTGTCACACACCTGTGATGGGGAGAGAGTTGGGTCCTGTCAGGCACTTGTGATGCAGAGAGAGCTGGGGGCTGTCACATGCCTGTGATGTGGAGACAGCTGGGGCCTGTCACATACCTGTGATGGGGAGAGAGCTGGGGGCTATCACTCACCTGTGATTGGGAGAGAGTTGGGGATTGTCACATACTTGTAATGCTGAGACAGCTGGGGACTCTCAAACACCTCTGATGGGGAGAGGCCTTGGGATTGCCCCATACATGTGATGTGGAGACAGCTGGGAGCTGCCACATACCTAAAATGGGGAGACAGCTGGGGGCAGTCACATACCTGTGATGTGGAGACAGCTGGGGCCTGTCAAATATTTGTGATGGGGAGAGAGTTTGGGCTCTCACATACCTGTGATGCAGAGAGAGCTGGTGGCTGTCACATACCTGTGATTTGGAGACAGCTGGTGGTTGTCACATACCTGTGATGGGGAGAGAGCTGGGGTCTGTCCCTCGCCTGTGATTGGGAGAGAGCTGTGGGTTGTCACATACCTGTGAGGCCGAAACAGCTGTGGGTTGTCAAATAGCTCTGATGGGGAGAGAGTTGGGGCCTGTCACGCACCTGTGATGTGGAGACAGCTGGGGGCTGTCACATACCTGTGATGGGGAGAGAGCTGCGGACTGTCAAACACCTATGATGGGGAGAGAGCTGGGGGCTGTCAGTCACCTGTGATGTGTAGACTGCTGGTGGCTGTCACATACCTATGATGGGGAGAGAGCTGCGGGCTGTCACACACCTGTGATGGGGAGAGAGTTGGGGATTGTCACATACTTGTAATGCTGAGACAGCTGGGGGCTGTCACACCCCGGTGATGGGTGTAGAGCTGGGGTTGTCACTCACCGGTGATGGGGAGAGAGATGCGGACTGTCACATACCTGTTATGCTGAGACAGCTGGGGGCTGTCACATACCTGTGATGGGGAAAGAGCTGGGGGCTGTCACATACCTGTGATGTGGAGACAGGTGGGGGCTGTCACATACTTGTGATGGGGAGAGAGCTGGGGGCTGTCACTCACCTGTGATCAGGAGAGAGATTGGGGCTGTCACCCACCTGTGAAGGGGAGAGAGCTGGGGGCTTTCACGCACCTGTGATATGGAGACAACTGGGGACGGTCACGCACGTGTGATGGGGAGAGAGCTGGGGACTGACACACCTGTGATGGGGAGAGAGCTGGGGGCTGTCACTCACCTCTAATGGGGAGAGAGCTCGCGGCTATCACAAACCTGTGATGGGGAAACACAGGCGGACTGTCAAACACCTGTGATGGGGAGAGACCTGGGGGCTGTCACATACCTGTGATGTGGAGACAGCTGGGGGCTGTCACATACCTGTGATGGGGAGAGAGCTGGGGGCTGTCACTCACCTGTGATCAGGAGAGAGCTTGGGGCTGTCACCCACCTGTGAAGGGGAGAGAGCTGGGGGCTTTCACGCACCTGTGATATGGAGACAACTGGGGACGGTCACACACCTCTGATGGGGAGAGAGCTTGTCGTTGTCACATACCTGTGATGTGGAGACTGCTGGGGGCTATCATATACCTGTAATTGGGAGAGAGCTGGGGGCCGTCACTCACCTGTGATGGGGAGACAGTTTCTGGCTGTCACACACCTGTGATGGGGAGAGAGATGGGGACTGTCACATACCTGTGATGCTGTTACAGCTGGGGGCTGTCACATACTTGTGATGGGGAGAGAGCTGAGGGCTGTTACTCACCTGAGATGGGAAGAGAGATGAGGTATGTCAATCACCTGTGATGGGGAGCGAGCTGGGGCTGTCACGCACCTGTTATATGGAGACAGCTGGGGTCGGTCACACACCTGTGATGGGTAGACAGTTGGGGTCTGCCAGGCAACTGTGATGCGGTGACACCTGGGGTCTGTCAACTACCTCTGATGGGGAGAGAGCTGGGGGGTGTCACTCACCTGAGATGGGGAGAGAGCTGGGGGCTGTCACTCACCTGTGATGTGGAGAGAGCTGGGGACTGTCACTCACCTGTGAAGGGGAGAGAGCTGGGCGTTGTCACGCACCTGTGATATGGAGATAGATGGGGACGGTCACACACCTGTGATGGAGGGAGAGCTTGGGGCTGTCACACACGTGTGATGGCACGGGAGATGGGGACTGTCTAACACCTGTGATGGGGACAGAGGTGGGGTCTCTCACATACCTGAGAAGGGGAAGGGATAGGGACTGTCACTCCCCTGTGATGGGGAGAGAGCTGGGGACTGACACACCTGTGATGGGGAGAGAGCTGGGGGCTGTCACTCACCTCTAATGGGGAGAGAGCTCGCGGCTATCACACACCTGTGATGGGGAATGACATGCGGACTGTCAAACACCTGTGATGGGGAGAGAACTGGGGCTGTCACATACATGTGATGCGGAGACAGCTGGTGTCTTTCACATACCTGTGATGTGGAGACAGCTAAGGGCTAACACATACTTGTGATGGGGAGAAAGTTGGGTGCTGTCAGGCATCTGTGATGTGGAGACAGCTGAGAGTTGTCACATACCTGTGATTGGGAGATAGCTGGGGTCTGTCACTCACCTATGATCTGGAGAGAGCTGGGGGCTATCACACAGTTTTGATGGGGAGAGAGATGGGGACTGTCACATACCTGTGACGGGTAGAGCTGGGGGCCGCCACTCACCTGTGATGGGGAGAGAGCTGGGGGCTGTCACTCACCTGTAATGAGGAGAGAGATGGGGGCTGTCTCTCACCTGTGATGGGGAGAGAGCTGGGGGCTGTCATCCACCTGTGAAGGGGAGAGAGCTGGGCGTTGTCACTCACCTGTGATATGGAGAGAGCTGGGGTCGGTCAAACACCTATGATGGGGAGAGAGCTTGTGTTTGCCACATACCTGTGATATAGAGACAGCTGTGGTCTATCACATACCTATAATGGGGAGACAGCTGGGGGCTGTGACATACCTGTGATGGGGAGAGAGTAGGAGGCTTTTACGCACCTGTGATATAGACAGCTGGGGACGGTCACACAACTGTGATGGGGAGAGAGCTGGTGGCTGTCACTCACTTGTGATGGGGAGAGAGATGGGGGCTGTCAATCAACTGTGATGGGGCGAGAGCTGGGGGCTGTCATCCACCTGTGAAGGGGAAAGAGCTGGGGCTTTCTCGCACCTGTGATATGGAGACAGCTGGGGATGGTCACACACCTGTGACGAGGAGAGAGCTTGGCGTTGTCACATACCTCTGATGTGGAGACAGCTGGGGGTTGTCACATACCTGTTATGGGGAGAGACTTGGGGTTTGTCAGGCAACTGTGATGTGGAGACAGCTGGGGGCTGTCACATACCTGTGATGGGGAGAGAGCTTGGGGCTGTAACTCACCGGTGATGGGGAGAGAGCTGTGGGATGTCACACACCTGTGATGGGGAGAGAGCTTGGGGTTGTCACACACCTCTGATGGGGAGAGAGATGGGGATTGTCACTTACTTTTAATGCTAAGACAGATGGGGGCTGTCACACTACTGTGATTGGGGGAGAGCTGGGGGCTCACACATACCTATGATGCAGAGACAGCTAGTGGTTGTCACATCCCTGTGACGTGGAGACAATGGGGGTTGTGATATACATGTGATTGGGAGAGAGTTGGGGGCTGTTATGGTCCTGTGATGCGGAGAAAATTGGGGGCTCTCATATACCTGTGTTGGGTAGAGAGCTGGGATCTCTTGCTCACCTGAAATGGGGAGAGAGCTGGGGTCTTTCACACACCTGTGATGGGGAAAGAGATGGGGACTGTCAAACACCTGTGATGGGGAGAGACCTGGGGGCTGTCAGATACCTGTGATGCGGAGACAGCTGGTGTGTTTCACATACCTGTGATGTGGAGACAGCTGGGGGCTGCCACATACCTGTGATGGGGAAAAAGTTGGGGGCTCTCAGGCTCCTGTGATGTGGAATCAGCTGGGGGCTGTCACATACCTGTGATGGGGAGAAAGCTGGGGCCTATCACTCACCTGTGATGGGGAGAGAGCTGGGGTCTGTCGCACACCTGTGATGGGGAGAGAGCTGGGGGTTGTCACTCCCCTATGATGGGGAGAGAGCTGGGGCTCACATATACCTGTGATGCGTAGACAGCTAGTGGTTGTCACATACCTGTGATGTGGAGACAATGGGCGTTGTGACATACCTGTGATGGGGAGAGAGTTGGGGGCTGTTAGGCTCCTTTGATGCGGAGACAGCTAAGGTCTCTCAGACACCTGTGATGGGGAGAGAGCTGGGGGCTGTCACTCACCTGTGATGGGGCGAGAGCTGGTGGCTGTCACACACCTGTGAATGGGAGAGAGCTGGGCATTGTCACTCACCTGTGATATGGAGACACCTGGGGACGGTCACACACCTGTGATGGAGAGAGAGCTGGGGGCTGTCACTCACTTGTGATGGGGAGAGAGATGGGGGCTGTCACATACGTGTGTTGGAGCGATAGCTAGGGGCCGTCACCCACCTGTGAAAGGGAGAGAGCTGGGGGCTTTCACGCACCTGTGATATGGAGACGGCTGGGGAGGGTCACATACCTGTGATGGGGAGAGAGCTGGGGGCTGTCACTCACTTGTGATGGGGAGAGCGATGGGGGCAGTGAATCAACTGTGATGGGGCGAGAGCTGGGGGCTGTCACCCACCTCTGATATGGAGACAGCTGGGGATGGTCACACACCTGTGATGAGGAGAGAGCTTGGCGTTGTCACATACCTATGATGTGGCGACAGCTGGGGGTTCTCACATACCTGTGATGGGGAGAGACTTGGGGTTTGTCAGGCACATGTGGTGCGGAGACAGATGGGGGCTGTCACATACCTGTTATGGGGAGAGATCAGGGGGGTGGATCTCACCGGTGATAGGGAGAGAGCTGGGGGATGTCACACACCTGTGATGGGGAGAGAGCTTGGGTTTGTCACACACCTGTGATGGGGAGAGAGATGGGGATTGTCACTTACTTGTAATTCTAAGACAGCTGGGGGCTGTCACACTGCTGTGATTGGGAGAGAGCTGGGGGCTGTCTCTCACCGGGGATGCGGAAAGAGCTGGGGGATGTCACACACCTGTGATGGGAAGGGAGCTTGGGGCTCTCACTCACTTGTGAAGGGGAAAGAGATGGGGACTGTCAAACACTTCTGATGGGGAGAGTGCTGGGGCAAGTCACATACCTGTGATGCGGAGTAAGGTAGTTGCTGTCACATACTTGTGATGTGGAGACAGCTGGGGGCTGTCACATACCTGTGATGGGGAGAGAGCTGAGGGCTATCACTCACCTGTGATGGGGAGAGAGCTGGGGTCTGTCACACACCTGTGATGGGGAGAGAGCTGGGCACTGTCAAGCACCTATGATGGGGAGAGAGCTGGGGGCTGTCACATACCTGTGATGCAGATAGAGCTGGTGGCTGTCACATACCTGTGATGTGGAGACAGCTTGCGACTGTAACATACCTGTGATGGGGAGAGAGTTGGGAGCTGTCAGACACCTTTGATGCGGAGACAGCTGTGGGCTGTCACATACTTGTGATGGGGAGACAGCCGGGGGCCGTCACTCACCTGTGATGGGGAGAGAGGTGGGGGCTGTCACACACCTGTGATGGGGAGAGAGTTGGGTCCTGTCAGGCACTTGTGATGCAGAGAGAGCTGGGGGCTGTCACATGCCTGTGATGTGGAGACAGCTGGGGCCTGTCACATACCTGTGATGGGGAGAGAGCTGGGGGCTATCACTCACCTGTGATTGGGAGAGAGTTGGGGATTGTCACATACTTGTAATGCTGAGACAGCTGGGGACTCTCAAACACCTCTGATGGGGAGAGGCCTTGGGATTGCCCCATACATGTGATGTGGAGACAGCTGGGAGCTGCCACATACCTAAAATGGGGAGACAGCTGGGGGCAGTCACATACCTGTGATGTGGAGACAGCTGGGGCCTGTCAAATATTTGTGATGGGGAGAGAGTTTGGGCTCTCACATACCTGTGATGCAGAGAGAGCTGGTGGCTGTCACATACCTGTGATTTGGAGACAGCTGGTGGTTGTCACATACCTGTGATGGGGAGAGAGCTGGGGTCTGTCCCTCGCCTGTGATTGGGAGAGAGCTGTGGGTTGTCACATACCTGTGAGGCCGAAACAGCTGTGGGTTGTCAAATAGCTCTGATGGGGAGAGAGTTGGGGCCTGTCACGCACCTGTGATGTGGAGACAGCTGGGGGCTGTCACATACCTGTGATGGGGAGAGAGCTGCGGACTGTCAAACACCTATGATGGGGAGAGAGCTGGGGGCTGTCAGTCACCTGTGATGTGTAGACTGCTGGTGGCTGTCACATACCTATGATGGGGAGAGAGCTGCGGGCTGTCACACACCTGTGATGGGGAGAGAGTTGGGGATTGTCACATACTTGTAATGCTGAGACAGCTGGGGGCTGTCACACCCCGGTGATGGGTGTAGAGCTGGGGTTGTCACTCACCGGTGATGGGGAGAGAGATGCGGACTGTCACATACCTGTTATGCTGAGACAGCTGGGGGCTGTCACATACCTGTGATGGGGAAAGAGCTGGGGGCTGTCACATACCTGTGATGTGGAGACAGGTGGGGGCTGTCACATACTTGTGATGGGGAGAGAGCTGGGGGCTGTCACTCACCTGTGATCAGGAGAGAGATTGGGGCTGTCACCCACCTGTGAAGGGGAGAGAGCTGGGGGCTTTCACGCACCTGTGATATGGAGACAACTGGGGACGGTCACGCACGTGTGATGGGGAGAGAGCTGGGGACTGACACACCTGTGATGGGGAGAGAGCTGGGGGCTGTCACTCACCTCTAATGGGGAGAGAGCTCGCGGCTATCACAAACCTGTGATGGGGAAACACAGGCGGACTGTCAAACACCTGTGATGGGGAGAGACCTGGGGGCTGTCACATACCTGTGATGCGGAGACAGCTGGTGTCTTTCACATACCTGTGATGTGGAGACAGCTAAGGGCTAACACATACCTGTGATGGGGAGAAAGTTGGCTGCTCTCAGGCATCTGTGATGTGGAGACAGATGGGAGTTGTCACATACCTGTGATTGGGAGAAAGCTGCGGTCTGTCACTCACCTATGATGTGAAGAGAGCTGGGGGCTATCACACAGCTTTGATGGGGAGAGAGATGTGGACTGTCACATACCTGTGACGCTGAGACAGCTGGGGGCTGTCACGTAACTGTGACGGGTAGAGCAGGGGCCGCAACTCACCTGTGATGGGGAGAGAGCTGGGGGCTGTCACTCACCTGTAATGAGGAGAGAGATGGGGGCTATCTCTCACCTGTGATGGGGAGAGAGCTGGGGGCTGTCACATACCTGTGATGAGGAGAGACTTGGGGTTTGTCATGCACCTGTGATGCGGAGACAGCTGGGGGCTGTCACATACCTGTGATGGGGAGAGAGCTGGGGGCTGTAACTCACCAGTGATGGGGAGAGAGCTGGGGCATGTAACACACCTGTGATGGGGAGAGAGCTTGGGGTTGTCACACACCTGTGATGGGGAGAGAGATGGGGATTGTCACTTACTTGTAATGCTGAGACAGCTGGGGGCTGTCTCACACCGGTGATGGGGAGAGAGCTGCGGACTGTCAAACACCTATGATGGGGAGAGAGCTGGGGGCTGTCAGTCACCTGTGATGTGGAGACTGCTGGTGGCTGTCACATACCTGTGATGGGGAGAGAGTTGGGGATTGTCACATACTTGTAATGCTGAGACAGCTGGGGGCTGTCACACCCCGGTGATGGGTGTAGAGCTGGGGCTGTCACTCACCGGTGATGGGGAGAGAGATGCGGACTGTCACATACCTGTTATGCTGAGACAGCTGGGGGCTGTCACATACCTGTGATGGGGAGAGAGCTGAGGGCTATCACTCACCTGTGATGGGGAGAGAGCTGGGGTCTGTCACACGCCTGTGATGGCGAGAGAGCTGGGCACTGTCAAGCACCTATGATGGGGAGAGAGCTGGGGGCTGTCACATACCTGTGATGCAGATAGAGCTGGTGGCTGTCACATACCTGTGATGTGGAGACAGCTCGCGACTGTAACATACCTGTGATGGGGAGAGAGTTGGGAGCTGTCAGACACCTTTGATGCGGAGACAGCTGTGGGCTGTCACATACTTGTGATGGGGAGACAGCCGGGGGCCGTCACTCACCTGTGATGGGGAGAGAGGTGGGGGCTGTCACACACCTGTGATGGGGAGAGAGATGGGGACTGTCACATACCTGTGAGGCGGAGACAGCTGGGGGTTGTCACACACCTGTGATGGGGAGAGAGTTGGGTCCTGTCAGGCACTTGTGATGCAGAGAGAGCTGGGGGCTGTCACATGCCTGTGATGTGGAGACAGCTGGGGCCTGTCACATACCTGTGATGGGGAGAGAGCTGGGGGCTATCACTCACCTGTGATTGGGAGAGAGTTGGGGATTGTCACATACTTGTAATGCTGAGACAGCTGGGGACTCTCAAACACCTCTGATGGGGAGAGGCCTTGGGATTGCCCCATACATGTGATGTGGAGACAGCTGGGAGCTGCCACATACCTAAAATGGGGAGACAGCTGGGGGCAGTCACATACCTGTGATGTGGAGACAGCTGGGGCCTGTCAAATATTTGTGATGGGGAGAGAGTTTGGGCTCTCACATACCTGTGATGCAGAGAGAGCTGGTGGCTGTCACATACCTGTGATTTGGAGACAGCTGGTGGTTGTCACATACCTGTGATGGGGAGAGAGCTGGGGTCTGTCCCTCGCCTGTGATTGGGAGAGAGCTGTGGGTTGTCACATACCTGTGAGGCCGAAACAGCTGTGGGTTGTCAAATAGCTCTGATGGGGAGAGAGTTGGGGCCTGTCACGCACCTGAGATGTGGAGACAGCTGGGGGCTGTCACATACCTGTGATGGGGAGAGAGCTGCGGACTGTCAAACACCTATGATGGGGAGAGAGCTGGGGGCTGTCAGTCACCTGTGATGTGTAGACTGCTGGTGGCTGTCACATACCTATGATGGGGAGAGAGCTGCGGGCTGTCACACACCTGTGATGGGGAGAGAGTTGGGGATTGTCACATACTTGTAATGCTGAGACAGCTGGGGGCTGTCACACCCCGGTGATGGGTGTAGAACTGGGGTTGTCACTCACCGGTGATGGGGAGAGAGATGCGGACTGTCACATACCTGTTATGCTGAGACAGCTGGGGGCTGTCACATACCTGTGATGGGGAAAGAGCTGGGGGCTGTCACATACCTGTGATGTGGAGACAGGTGGGGGCTGTCACATACTTGTGATGGGGAGAGAGCTGGGGGCTGTCACTCACCTGTGATCAGGAGAGAGATTGGGGCTGTCACCCACCTGTGAAGGGGAGAGAGCTGGGGGCTTTCACGCACCTGTGATATGGAGACAACTGGGGACGGTCACGCACGTGTGATGGGGAGAGAGCT
Source organism: Balaenoptera ricei (assembly GCF_028023285.1). Taxonomy (NCBI): domain Eukaryota; kingdom Metazoa; phylum Chordata; class Mammalia; order Artiodactyla; family Balaenopteridae; genus Balaenoptera; species Balaenoptera ricei. The sequence goes on from NC_082654.1 coordinate 89,349,046, forward strand.
GGGGACTGACACACCTGTGATGGGGAGAGAGCTGGGGGCTGTCACTCACCTCTAATGGGGAGAGAGCTCGCGGCTATCACAAACCTGTGATGGGGAAACACAGGCGGACTGTCAAACACCTGTGATGGGGAGAGACCTGGGGGCTGTCACATACCTGTGATGCGGAGACAGCTGGTGTCTTTCACATACCTGTGATGTGGAGACAGCTAAGGGCTAACACATACCTGTGATGGGGAGAAAGTTGGCTGCTCTCAGGCATCTGTGATGTGGAGACAGATGGGAGTTGTCACATACCTGTGATTGGGAGAAAGCTGCGGTCTGTCACTCACCTATGATGTGAAGAGAGCTGGGGGCTATCACACAGCTTTGATGGGGAGAGAGATGTGGACTGTCACATACCTGTGACGCTGAGACAGCTGGGGGCTGTCACGTAACTGTGACGGGTAGAGCAGGGGCCGCAACTCACCTGTGATGGGGAGAGAGCTGGGGGCTGTCACTCACCTGTAATGAGGAGAGAGATGGGGGCTATCTCTCACCTGTGATGGGGAGAGAGCTGGGGGCTGTCACATACCTGTGATGAGGAGAGACTTGGGGTTTGTCATGCACCTGTGATGCGGAGACAGCTGGGGGCTGTCACATACCTGTGATGGGGAGAGAGCTGGGGGCTGTAACTCACCAGTGATGGGGAGAGAGCTGGGGCATGTAACACACCTGTGATGGGGAGAGAGCTTGGGGTTGTCACACACCTGTGATGGGGAGAGAGATGGGGATTGTCACTTACTTGTAATGCTGAGACAGCTGGGGGCTGTCTCACACCGGTGATGGGGAGAGAGCTGCGGACTGTCAAACACCTATGATGGGGAGAGAGCTGGGGGCTGTCAGTCACCTGTGATGTGGAGACTGCTGGTGGCTGTCACATACCTGTGATGGGGAGAGAGCTGCGGGCTGTCACACACCTGTGATGGGGAGAGAGTTGGGGATTGTCACATACTTGTAATGCTGAGACAGCTGGGGGCTGTCACACCCCGGTGATGGGTGTAGAGCTGGGGCTGTCACTCACCGGTGATGGGGAGAGAGATGCGGAGTGTCACATACCTGTTATGCTGAGACAGCTGGGGGCTGTCACATACCTGTGATGGGGAGAGAGCTGGGGGCTGTCACATACCTGTGATGTGGAGACAGCTGGGGGCTGTCACATACCTGTGATGGGGAGAGAGCTGGGGGCTGTCACTCACCTGTGATCAGGAGAGAGCTTGGGGCTGTCACCCACCTGTGAAGGGGAGAGAGCTGGGGGCTTTCACGCACCTGTGATATGGAGACAACTGGGGACGGTCACACACCTCTGATGGGGAGAGAGCTTGTCGTTGTCACATACCTGTGATGTGGAGACTGCTGGGGGCTATCATATACCTGTAATTGGGAGAGAGCTGGGGGCCGTCACTCACCTGTGATGGGGAGACAGTTTCTGGCTGTCACACACCTGTGATGGGGAGAGAGATGGGGACTGTCACATACCTGTGATGCTGTTACAGCTGGGGGCTGTCACATACTTGTGATGGGGAGAGAGCTGAGGGCTGTTACTCACCTGAGATGGGAAGAGAGATGAGGTATGTCAATCACCTGTGATGGGGAGCGAGCTGGGGCTGTCACGCACCTGTTATATGGAGACAGCTGGGGTCGGTCACACACCTGTGATGGGTAGACAGTTGGGGTCTGCCAGGCAACTGTGATGCGGTGACACCTGGGGTCTGTCAACTACCTCTGATGGGGAGAGAGCTGGGGGGTGTCACTCACCTGAGATGGGGAGAGAGCTGGGGGCTGTCACTCACCTGTGATGTGGAGAGAGCTGGGGACTGTCACTCACCTGTGAAGGGGAGAGAGCTGGGCGTTGTCACGCACCTGTGATATGGAGATAGATGGGGACGGTCACACACCTGTGATGGAGGGAGAGCTTGGGGCTGTCACACACGTGTGATGGCACGGGAGATGGGGACTGTCTAACACCTGTGATGGGGACAGAGGTGGGGTCTCTCACATACCTGAGAAGGGGAAGGGATAGGGACTGTCACTCCCCTGTGATGGGGAGAGAGCTGGGGACTGACACACCTGTGATGGGGAGAGAGCTGGGGGCTGTCACTCACCTCTAATGGGGAGAGAGCTCGCGGCTATCACACACCTGTGATGGGGAATGACATGCGGACTGTCAAACACCTGTGATGGGGAGAGAACTGGGGCTGTCACATACATGTGATGCGGAGACAGCTGGTGTCTTTCACATACCTGTGATGTGGAGACAGCTAAGGGCTAACACATACTTGTGATGGGGAGAAAGTTGGGTGCTGTCAGGCATCTGTGATGTGGAGACAGCTGAGAGTTGTCACATACCTGTGATTGGGAGATAGCTGGGGTCTGTCACTCACCTATGATCTGGAGAGAGCTGGGGGCTATCACACAGTTTTGATGGGGAGAGAGATGGGGACTGTCACATACCTGTGACGGGTAGAGCTGGGGGCCGCCACTCACCTGTGATGGGGAGAGAGCTGGGGGCTGTCACTCACCTGTAATGAGGAGAGAGATGGGGGCTGTCTCTCACCTGTGATGGGGAGAGAGCTGGGGGCTGTCATCCACCTGTGAAGGGGAGAGAGCTGGGCGTTGTCACTCACCTGTGATATGGAGAGAGCTGGGGTCGGTCAAACACCTATGATGGGGAGAGAGCTTGTGTTTGTCACATACCTGTGATATAGAGACAGCTGTGGTCTATCACATACCTATAATGGGGAGACAGCTGGGGGCTGTGACATACCTGTGATGGGGAGAGAGTAGGAGGCTTTTACGCACCTGTGATATAGACAGCTGGGGACGGTCACACAACTGTGATGGGGAGAGAGCTGGTGGCTGTCACTCACTTGTGATGGGGAGAGAGATGGGGGCTGTCAATCAACTGTGATGGGGCGAGAGCTGGGGGCTGTCATCCACCTGTGAAGGGGAAAGAGCTGGGGCTTTCTCGCACCTGTGATATGGAGACAGCTGGGGATGGTCACACACCTGTGACGAGGAGAGAGCTTGGCGTTGTCACATACCTCTGATGTGGAGACAGCTGGGGGTTGTCACATACCTGTTATGGGGAGAGACTTGGGGTTTGTCAGGCAACTGTGATGTGGAGACAGCTGGGGGCTGTCACATACCTGTGATGGGGAGAGAGCTTGGGGCTGTAACTCACCGGTGATGGGGAGAGAGCTGTGGGATGTCACACACCTGTGATGGGGAGAGAGCTTGGGGTTGTCACACACCTCTGATGGGGAGAGAGATGGGGATTGTCACTTACTTTTAATGCTAAGACAGATGGGGGCTGTCACACTACTGTGATTGGGGGAGAGCTGGGGGCTCACACATACCTATGATGCAGAGACAGCTAGTGGTTGTCACATCCCTGTGACGTGGAGACAATGGGGGTTGTGATATACATGTGATTGGGAGAGAGTTGGGGGCTGTTATGGTCCTGTGATGCGGAGAAAATTGGGGGCTCTCATATACCTGTGTTGGGTAGAGAGCTGGGATCTCTTGCTCACCTGAAATGGGGAGAGAGCTGGGGTCTTTCACACACCTGTGATGGGGAAAGAGATGGGGACTGTCAAACACCTGTGATGGGGAGAGACCTGGGGGCTGTCAGATACCTGTGATGCGGAGACAGCTGGTGTGTTTCACATACCTGTGATGTGGAGACAGCTGGGGGCTGCCACATACCTGTGATGGGGAAAAAGTTGGGGGCTCTCAGGCTCCTGTGATGTGGAATCAGCTGGGGGCTGTCACATACCTGTGATGGGGAGAAAGCTGGGGCCTATCACTCACCTGTGATGGGGAGAGAGCTGGGGTCTGTCGCACACCTGTGATGGGGAGAGAGCTGGGGGTTGTCACTCCCCTATGATGGGGAGAGAGCTGGGGCTCACATATACCTGTGATGCGTAGACAGCTAGTGGTTGTCACATACCTGTGATGTGGAGACAATGGGCGTTGTGACATACCTGTGATGGGGAGAGAGTTGGGGGCTGTTAGGCTCCTTTGATGCGGAGACAGCTAAGGTCTCTCAGACACCTGTGATGGGGAGAGAGCTGGGGGCTGTCACTCACCTGTGATGGGGCGAGAGCTGGTGGCTGTCACACACCTGTGAATGGGAGAGAGCTGGGCATTGTCACTCACCTGTGATATGGAGACACCTGGGGACGGTCACACACCTGTGATGGAGAGAGAGCTGGGGGCTGTCACTCACTTGTGATGGGGAGAGAGATGGGGGCTGTCACATACGTGTGTTGGAGCGATAGCTAGGGGCCGTCACCCACCTGTGAAAGGGAGAGAGCTGGGGGCTTTCACGCACCTGTGATATGGAGACGGCTGGGGAGGGTCACATACCTGTGATGGGGAGAGAGCTGGGGGCTGTCACTCACTTGTGATGGGGAGAGCGATGGGGGCAGTGAATCAACTGTGATGGGGCGAGAGCTGGGGGCTGTCACCCACCTCTGATATGGAGACAGCTGGGGATGGTCACACACCTGTGATGAGGAGAGAGCTTGGCGTTGTCACATACCTATGATGTGGCGACAGCTGGGGGTTCTCACATACCTGTGATGGGGAGAGACTTGGGGTTTGTCAGGCACATGTGGTGCGGAGACAGATGGGGGCTGTCACATACCTGTTATGGGGAGAGATCAGGGGGCTGTATCTCACCGGTGATAGGGAGAGAGCTGGGGGATGTCACACACCTGTGATGGGGAGAGAGCTTGGGTTTGTCACACACCTGTGATGGGGAGAGAGATGGGGATTGTCACTTACTTGTAATTCTAAGACAGCTGGGGGCTGTCACACTGCTGTGATTGGGAGAGAGCTGGGGGCTGTCTCTCACCGGGGATGCGGAAAGAGCTGGGGGATGTCACACACCTGTGATGGGAAGGGAGCTTGGGGCTCTCACTCACTTGTGAAGGGGAAAGAGATGGGGACTGTCAAACACTTCTGATGGGGAGAGTGCTGGGGCAAGTCACATACCTGTGATGCGGAGTAAGGTAGTTGCTGTCACATACTTGTGATGTGGAGACAGCTGGGGGCTGTCACATACCTGTGATGGGGAGAGAGCTGAGGGCTATCACTCACCTGTGATGGGGAGAGAGCTGGGGTCTGTCACACACCTGTGATGGGGAGAGAGCTGGGCACTGTCAAGCACCTATGATGGGGAGAGAGCTGGGGGCTGTCACATACCTGTGATGCAGATAGAGCTGGTGGCTGTCACATACCTGTGATGTGGAGACAGCTTGCGACTGTAACATACCTGTGATGGGGAGAGAGTTGGGAGCTGTCAGACACCTTTGATGCGGAGACAGCTGTGGGCTGTCACATACTTGTGATGGGGAGACAGCCGGGGGCCGTCACTCACCTGTGATGGGGAGAGAGGTGGGGGCTGTCACACACCTGTGATGGGGAGAGAGATGGGGACTGTCACATAGCTGTGAGGCGGAGACAGCTGGGGGTTGTCACACACCTGTGATGGGGAGAGAGTTGGGTCCTGTCAGGCACTTGTGATGCAGAGAGAGCTGGGGGCTGTCACATGCCTGTGATGTGGAGACAGCTGGGGCCTGTCACATACCTGTGATGGGGAGAGAGCTGGGGGCTATCACTCACCTGTGATTGGGAGAGAGTTGGGGATTGTCACATACTTGTAATGCTGAGACAGCTGGGGACTCTCAAACACCTCTGATGGGGAGAGGCCTTGGGATTGCCCCATACATGTGATGTGGAGACAGCTGGGAGCTGCCACATACCTAAAATGGGGAGACAGCTGGGGGCAGTCACATACCTGTGATGTGGAGACAGCTGGGGCCTGTCAAATATTTGTGATGGGGAGAGAGTTTGGGCTCTCACATACCTGTGATGCAGAGAGAGCTGGTGGCTGTCACATACCTGTGATTTGGAGACAGCTGGTGGTTGTCACATACCTGTGATGGGGAGAGAGCTGGGGTCTGTCCCTCGCCTGTGATTGGGAGAGAGCTGTGGGTTGTCACATACCTGTGAGGCCGAAACAGCTGTGGGTTGTCAAATAGCTCTGATGGGGAGAGAGTTGGGGCCTGTCACGCACCTGTGATGTGGAGACAGCTGGGGGCTGTCACATACCTGTGATGGGGAGAGAGCTGCGGACTGTCAAACACCTATGATGGGGAGAGAGCTGGGGGCTGTCAGTCACCTGTGATGTGTAGACTGCTGGTGGCTGTCACATACCTATGATGGGGAGAGAGCTGCGGGCTGTCACACACCTGTGATGGGGAGAGAGTTGGGGATTGTCACATACTTGTAATGCTGAGACAGCTGGGGGCTGTCACACCCCGGTGATGGGTGTAGAGCTGGGGTTGTCACTCACCGGTGATGGGGAGAGAGATGCGGACTGTCACATACCTGTTATGCTGAGACAGCTGGGGGCTGTCACATACCTGTGATGGGGAAAGAGCTGGGGGCTGTCACATACCTGTGATGTGGAGACAGGTGGGGGCTGTCACATACTTGTGATGGGGAGAGAGCTGGGGGCTGTCACTCACCTGTGATCAGGAGAGAGATTGGGGCTGTCACCCACCTGTGAAGGGGAGAGAGCTGGGGGCTTTCACGCACCTGTGATATGGAGACAACTGGGGACGGTCACGCACGTGTGATGGGGAGAGAGCTGGGGACTGACACACCTGTGATGGGGAGAGAGCTGGGGGCTGTCACTCACCTCTAATGGGGAGAGAGCTCGCGGCTATCACAAACCTGTGATGGGGAAACACAGGCGGACTGTCAAACACCTGTGATGGGGAGAGACCTGGGGGCTGTCACATACCTGTGATGCGGAGACAGCTGGTGTCTTTCACATACCTGTGATGTGGAGACAGCTAAGGGCTAACACATACCTGTGATGGGGAGAAAGTTGGCTGCTCTCAGGCATCTGTGATGTGGAGACAGATGGGAGTTGTCACATACCTGTGATTGGGAGAAAGCTGCGGTCTGTCACTCACCTATGATGTGAAGAGAGCTGGGGGCTATCACACAGCTTTGATGGGGAGAGAGATGTGGACTGTCACATACCTGTGACGCTGAGACAGCTGGGGGCTGTCACGTAACTGTGACGGGTAGAGCAGGGGCCGCAACTCACCTGTGATGGGGAGAGAGCTGGGGGCTGTCACTCACCTGTAATGAGGAGAGAGATGGGGGCTATCTCTCACCTGTGATGGGGAGAGAGCTGGGGGCTGTCACATACCTGTGATGAGGAGAGACTTGGGGTTTGTCATGCACCTGTGATGCGGAGACAGCTGGGGGCTGTCACATACCTGTGATGGGGAGAGAGCTGGGGGCTGTAACTCACCAGTGATGGGGAGAGAGCTGGGGCATGTAACACACCTGTGATGGGGAGAGAGCTTGGGGTTGTCACACACCTGTGATGGGGAGAGAGATGGGGATTGTCACTTACTTGTAATGCTGAGACAGCTGGGGGCTGTCTCACACCGGTGATGGGGAGAGAGCTGCGGACTGTCAAACACCTATGATGGGGAGAGAGCTGGGGGCTGTCAGTCACCTGTGATGTGGAGACTGCTGGTGGCTGTCACATACCTGTGATGGGGAGAGAGCTGCGGGCTGTCACACACCTGTGATGGGGAGAGAGTTGGGGATTGTCACATACTTGTAATGCTGAGACAGCTGGGGGCTGTCACACCCCGGTGATGGGTGTAGAGCTGGGGCTGTCACTCACCGGTGATGGGGAGAGAGATGCGGACTGTCACATACCTGTTATGCTGAGACAGCTGGGGGCTGTCACATACCTGTGATGGGGAGAGAGCTGGGGGCTGTCACATACCTGTGATGTGGAGACAGCTGGGGGCTGTCACATACCTGTGATGGGGAGAGAGCTGGGGGCTGTCACTCACCTGTGATCAGGAGAGAGCTTGGGGCTGTCACCCACCTGTGAAGGGGAGAGAGCTGGGGGCTTTCACGCACCTGTGATATGGAGACAACTGGGGACGGTCACACACCTCTGATGGGGAGAGAGCTTGTCGTTGTCACATACCTGTGATGTGGAGACTGCTGGGGGCTATCATATACCTGTAATTGGGAGAGAGCTGGGGGCCGTCACTCACCTGTGATGGGGAGACAGTTTCTGGCTGTCACACACCTGTGATGGGGAGAGAGATGGGGACTGTCACATACCTGTGATGCTGTTACAGCTGGGGGCTGTCACATACTTGTGATGGGGAGAGAGCTGAGGGCTGTTACTCACCTGAGATGGGAAGAGAGATGAGGTATGTCAATCACCTGTGATGGGGAGCGAGCTGGGGCTGTCACGCACCTGTTATATGGAGACAGCTGGGGTCGGTCACACACCTGTGATGGGTAGAGAGTTGGGGTCTGCCAGGCAACTGTGATGCGGTGACACCTGGGGTCTGTCAACTACCTCTGATGGGGAGAGAGCTGGGGGGTGTCACTCACCTGAGATGGGGAGAGAGCTGGGGGCTGTCACTCACCTGTGATGTGGAGAGAGCTGGGGACTGTCACTCACCTGTGAAGGGGAGAGAGCTGGGCGTTGTCACGCACCTGTGATATGGAGATAGATGGGGACGGTCACACACCTGTGATGGAGGGAGAGCTTGGGGCTGTCACACACGTGTGATGGCACGGGAGATGGGGACTGTCTAACACCTGTGATGGGGACAGAGGTGGGGTCTCTCACATACCTGAGAAGGGGAAGGGATAGGGACTGTCACTCCCCTGTGATGGGGAGAGAGCTGGGGACTGACACACCTGTGATGGGGAGAGAGCTGGGGGCTGTCACTCACCTCTAATGGGGAGAGAGCTCGCGGCTATCACACACCTGTGATGGGGAATGACATGCGGACTGTCAAACACCTGTGATGGGGAGAGAACTGGGGCTGTCACATACATGTGATGCGGAGACAGCTGGTGTCTTTCACATACCTGTGATGTGGAGACAGCTAAGGGCTAACACATACTTGTGATGGGGAGAAAGTTGGGTGCTGTCAGGCATCTGTGATGTGGAGACAGCTGAGAGTTGTCACATACCTGTGATTGGGAGATAGCTGGGGTCTGTCACTCACCTATGATCTGGAGAGAGCTGGGGGCTATCACACAGTTTTGATGGGGAGAGAGATGGGGACTGTCACATACCTGTGACGGGTAGAGCTGGGGGCCGCCACTCACCTGTGATGGGGAGAGAGCTGGGGGCTGTCACTCACCTGTAATGAGGAGAGAGATGGGGGCTGTCTCTCACCTGTGATGGGGAGAGAGCTGGGGGCTGTCATCCACCTGTGAAGGGGAGAGAGCTGGGCGTTGTCACTCACCTGTGATATGGAGAGAGCTGGGGTCGGTCAAACACCTATGATGGGGAGAGAGCTTGTGTTTGTCACATACCTGTGATATAGAGACAGCTGTGGTCTATCACATACCTATAATGGGGAGACAGCTGGGGGCTGTGACATACCTGTGATGGGGAGAGAGTAGGAGGCTTTTACGCACCTGTGATATAGACAGCTGGGGACGGTCACACAACTGTGATGGGGAGAGAGCTGGTGGCTGTCACTCACTTGTGATGGGGAGAGAGATGGGGGCTGTCAATCAACTGTGATGGGGCGAGAGCTGGGGGCTGTCATCCACCTGTGAAGGGGAAAGAGCTGGGGCTTTCTCGCACCTGTGATATGGAGACAGCTGGGGATGGTCACACACCTGTGACGAGGAGAGAGCTTGGCGTTGTCACATACCTCTGATGTGGAGACAGCTGGGGGTTGTCACATACCTGTTATGGGGAGAGACTTGGGGTTTGTCAGGCAACTGTGATGTGGAGACAGCTGGGGGCTGTCACATACCTGTGATGGGGAGAGAGCTTGGGGCTGTAACTCACCGGTGATGGGGAGAGAGCTGTGGGATGTCACACACCTGTGATGGGGAGAGAGCTTGGGGTTGTCACACACCTCTGATGGGGAGAGAGATGGGGATTGTCACTTACTTTTAATGCTAAGACAGATGGGGGCTGTCACACTACTGTGATTGGGGGAGAGCTGGGGGCTCACACATACCTATGATGCAGAGACAGCTAGTGGTTGTCACATCCCTGTGACGTGGAGACAATGGGGGTTGTGATATACATGTGATTGGGAGAGAGTTGGGGGCTGTTATGGTCCTGTGATGCGGAGAAAATTGGGGGCTCTCATATACCTGTGTTGGGTAGAGAGCTGGGATCTCTTGCTCACCTGAAATGGGGAGAGAGCTGGGGTCTTTCACACACCTGTGATGGGGAAAGAGATGGGGACTGTCAAACACCTGTGATGGGGAGAGACCTGGGGGCTGTCAGATACCTGTGATGCGGAGACAGCTGGTGTGTTTCACATACCTGTGATGTGGAGACAGCTGGGGGCTGCCACATACCTGTGATGGGGAAAAAGTTGGGGGCTCTCAGGCTCCTGTGATGTGGAATCAGCTGGGGGCTGTCACATACCTGTGATGGGGAGAAAGCTGGGGCCTATCACTCACCTGTGATGGGGAGAGAGCTGGGGTCTGTCGCACACCTGTGATGGGGAGAGAGCTGGGGGTTGTCACTCCCCTATGATGGGGAGAGAGCTGGGGCTCACATATACCTGTGATGCGTAGACAGCTAGTGGTTGTCACATACCTGTGATGTGGAGACAATGGGCGTTGTGACATACCTGTGATGGGGAGAGAGTTGGGGGCTGTTAGGCTCCTTTGATGCGGAGACAGCTAAGGTCTCTCAGACACCTGTGATGGGGAGAGAGCTGGGGGCTGTCACTCACCTGTGATGGGGCGAGAGCTGGTGGCTGTCACACACCTGTGAATGGGAGAGAGCTGGGCATTGTCACTCACCTGTGATATGGAGACACCTGGGGACGGTCACACACCTGTGATGGAGAGAGAGCTGGGGGCTGTCACTCACTTGTGATGGGGAGAGAGATGGGGGCTGTCACATACGTGTGTTGGAGCGATAGCTAGGGGCCGTCACCCACCTGTGAAAGGGAGAGAGCTGGGGGCTTTCACGCACCTGTGATATGGAGACGGCTGGGGAGGGTCACATACCTGTGATGGGGAGAGAGCTGGGGGCTGTCACTCACTTGTGATGGGGAGAGCGATGGGGGCAGTGAATCAACTGTGATGGGGCGAGAGCTGGGGGCTGTCACCCACCTCTGATATGGAGACAGCTGGGGATGGTCACACACCTGTGATGAGGAGAGAGCTTGGCGTTGTCACATACCTATGATGTGGCGACAGCTGGGGGTTCTCACATACCTGTGATGGGGAGAGACTTGGGGTTTGTCAGGCACATGTGGTGCGGAGACAGATGGGGGCTGTCACATACCTGTTATGGGGAGAGATCAGGGGGCTGTATCTCAC